>NC_137892.1:152292625-152642307 GCF_963455335.1 Martes martes | reverse complement strand
CATCTATCCAAACAACGGATTATAACCTGATTAAAAAATAAATAATTGAAACACCAAAAGCTCGCTGAAGGAAAGATTCTATGCAGAGATGCCTTCTTGTAGAAACAAAGCCCTTTGTGTTCAGCGAAGTGTTTTCCACTGAATGAAACTACTAAATATTTTAATTTTCAATTTGTAAGGGAAAAATTATTTACTCTTAATCACCGGTGTGATTTTTTTCCTGACAAAATCACTTTATTAATGACATATTTTGTCAAATTGTTATGTGTGACTATTTCATTTAGTGTACCTTGATTGAAAGGATAATTGATTAGTATCTTTTAAAAATTGAAGTATAATTAACATACAGTGCTATATTAGTTTCAGGTGTATGACATAATAATTCAACACTTCCATACAATTACTCAGCACTCACCACCATAAGTGTAGTGACCATCTGTCACCAACGTTATTATGATCTTACTGACTACATTCCCTATGCTATAGTTTTCATCTCTATGACTTATTTATTTTGTATAACAGGAATTTTGTACCTCTTAATCCCCTTTATCTATTTCACCCCCCTCCCCCTCCCTCTACCTCCCCTCTGGCAACCACCCCTTTGTTCTCTGTATTTAAGAGTCTCGTTTTTTGTAATTGTTGTTTGTCTCTCTCTATCTTTGCTTGTTTATTCATTTTGATTTTTAGATTCCATACATGAATAAAATCATGTGGTATTTGTCTTCTTTTGTCTGACTTATTTCACTTAGCATCATACCCCCTAGGCCCATCATTGTTGTTGCAAATAGCATGATCTCATACTTTTTATGCCTGAGTAATATTCCTTTGTATATGTATCACATATTCTTTATCCTTCATCTGTTGTTGGACACTTGGATTGTTTCCATACCTTGGCTATTGGAAATAATGCTGCAGTAAAGATAGAGGTGTATATATCTTCTTGAATAAGTGTTTTTGTTTTCTTTGGGTAAATACCCAGTAGTGGAATTACTAGATTATAAGGTATTCCTATTTTTTTTTAAGATTTTATTTATTTATTTGACAGACAGAGATCACAAGTAGGCAGAGAGGCAGGCAGAGAGAGAGAGAGAGAGAGAAGCAGGCTCCCTGCTGAGCAAAGAGCCCGATACGGGACTCGATCCCAGGACCCTGAGATCATGACCTGAGCCGAAGGCAGTGACTTAACCCACTGAGCCACCCAGGCGCCCAAGGTATTCCTATTTTTAATTTTTTGAGAAACCTCCATAGTGTTTTCCACAGTGGCTGCACCAACTTGCATTTGCACCAACAGTGAGCCATATTCTCACCAATACTTGTTATTTCTCATCTTTTTGATTCTAGCCACTCTGACAGGTGTAAAGTGATATCTCACTGAAGTTCTAATTTGCATTTCCCTGATGGTGAGTGATGTTGAGCATCTTTTCATGTGGTTGTTGGGCATCTGCATGTCGTCTTTGTCTACTCAGGTCATCTGCCCAGTTTTTAATTAAAGAAAATAGTATGGTACTGGCACAAAATTGACACATAGATCAGTAGAACAGAATATAGTGCCCAGATATAAATCCATACTCCATAAATCCATGGTCAATTAACCTATGAGGTGATAATATATATAGGAAAAAGGCAGTCTCTTTAACAAATGGTGCTGGGAAAACTGGACAGCCACATGCAAAAGAGTGAAACTTGGCCACTTTCTTCTACCATACCACACACAAAAACAAACTCAGAATTGATTAAAGATCTAAATGTGAAACCATAAAACTCCCAGAAGCAAACATAGGTGGTAATTTCTTTGACATCAGCCCATAGAAACATTTTTCTAGATACATCCTCTCAGGCAAGCAAACAAAAGCAAAAATAAACTATTGGTAGCACACTAAATTATAAAGCTTTTGCATCAACAAAGGACATGGGCCCATCGTAGCTCTTCTTCTACTATAAAATGGGAACTTGGCCCAGGGTAACATTATGTAGGACCTCATGTCAGTTTATCAACTAATCTCATAAGCTGATAGATGGTGGTACTGGTGGAGTCCCTGTGGGTGGGAAAGGGAAAGTCATTTCTTGAGTATGTGCCAGTTCCCATCAAGGTACATCATTGTCATTTCCTGTTGGGCCTCAGTATTGTTTTCTGTTGCTATGAGTTTCAATGTTCAGTAGTGGGAACTGATGCATTGGGTAATGAGTTGACTTTATGATGGTCCACTCTCAATAACCAGGATCCCTGGTTTTGAACCAGGAAGAATGGTGAACTAAATGAGGACATGATGGAGACCACTACTCTTGCAGTGTTGAAGATGTGATATTGTTTTTATCTACTTTATTGATCATAGTGAGGAAGTTTCAGGGGCCTCCATGTGGCTTTCTTCTAGTGAAGTGGCTTTCTTCACTACTCTATAAACCAAGGGACCAATAAGGAGATTCTCTCAATTACTAAAGACATTCATTTCTAGGGTAGATTCAGAGATTGAACAAACAATCACACAGGAGATCTATGAAGCCAAAGAACCCACTGCGAACTAGACTGGGCTTGGATTTCTTATTACTTACCTCCCAAAGTCCCCATTTTAGCAAAGGGCCCTGATGAAATATAAAAATGCTTGAATATCATTGGAGGTTGCCATGCCCAAGGGTCCTTGATATATCTGGAATTGCCTTCCCCCATCACCCCCCCTGCCTCCCCACAATACTTACTCGAGGCAATGGGCACAGATCCCTCTGGGTGAAAGCTAGGGAAATTATTACCATAGGCACCTGCCATGGTATAGAGGAAACCTTCCTCAAACCAGCCTTATCTTCAGACAACAGGTTTTGGGTCAAAGGAATGGCTCAGGTCTGGAAACTGGTCTTTACTTTTCAGCGGGGTGTCTGTTAGCATTACCCTTATTTGCTACCCTTCTATCTTGCCCCTAAGAACACCACGTTCTATCCATCATCTCCATTGTACTCCATGGCCAAGAGCCTCTTGCCATGCGTTACAATGGCATCCTCCTTGCTCCTGATGTTCAAATTTTGCCACCGGGGCTCTGTCAATCTGAGATCTTATCATCCCATTGCTTTTAGGGAGCCTAGATCTATAATGCCATTTTTTATCATTTCAGTCCTGCCCCACAGAGGACAGTCTCTACTGAGTTTCCCCATGATGCTTACCCCTCTCACCAACCCATTCCTTACAGCTCTGGTAAGTCATGTGCCCTCTGGATGACTCCATGAATATAGTGAACTGGTACATTTTCTAATTTTACAGAGTATATCCCCTCTAGCATGCTCATTTCTTTGAGCCTTTTGATCTCTTTCTCCACTGTCTGCCAAAGCATTGCTTACTCATCTCCACCACTTAGTGTGGTGCTGCCTCCCTAAGTTTCCAAGAGCCAACCAAGAGAGTGTTAAATCCTGTATCTCAGAGGAGAGTGTTCTGTGTGGGTACACTGTCCATTATCTAACTATATATTCCATCCCCCGGAATCCTTAAATTCTTCAGAATTTATTCCCGTAAATACTCTTCCACTCTTGCTAGTACTCGTTGGCTAGGTTCCACATCTTTGGTGTATTTTCCCTTTCTTCCCTTATCAGGACTGGCCCCCTCTCTGCTAGGTCTTTCTATGACTTGACTCCAGTTCAGAGGTTAGCAAACTATTCAGGTGAAGAGCCAATGAAAAATATTTTCGGTTTTGTGAGCCGCGCAGACTCTGTCGCAACTTATTCAACTCCCCCACTGTGGCACGAAAGCAGCCATAGGCAATATGTAATGGAATGGGCATGGCTGTGTTTCAATAAAACTTTATTTACAACAGCAGATTGTGGGCTAGATCTGGCCTGTAGGTTGTAGTTGCTGATCCTTATTCTCGTTACTGGTCTGGTGTCCGGGGATGGTACGCCCTGAGCTGGGAGCGCGCCGTCTTGCACAAGGCAGAGGCTTCTGTGTCATCTTCAAGCAAGGGGGCGGCACCAGCTTTTCAGAGGGAGGAGTGGGCTCAAAGGTTCGGGCATTTGGGGACCCGAGATTTGTAGTGCACGGACACAGATGTCTGTATTCCAAGTCTCAGCACTTCACCCCTTCTCAGCCAGAGCCCCAACCTTGACAAAGCAGACTTGTGGGGTTTGAGAATGCCATCTTCTCTGGAGCTGTGCTGGCCTAGTAATTAAGTCCTAGGCTTGATCCTGGCTTTTTTTCTGCCTCTGGCTGCGGGAGATGAGTCTTTATAAAATACAAAAGGCCCTTTGGCTCTCACATGTAGCCTTAAGTTGGTGATACATCACGCCAGCCTTTCTCTGCCTTTCTCTAATTTGCCTCCTTGCATGAGCCGCCAACATCCAAGTCCACGGTACTTGCAACTGCCCCCTCCCTTACACCTCTCGGATACCCAGATCCTGCACCCCCGAGGCCTGCCCTCCCGACAGTCTGGGGAAAGTCAGCTGTCACTGTCACACTGAGAGTTTTAGCTGCAGGGCTGCCATGTGTCGGGGGCTCTCTGTACCCCCCTGCTCCCTCTCCTCAGAGAAGGTGTCCTTACCAACAGCGGGCCAGCTGGTGACCCAGCGAGGAATCTCCTTCCTTGGGCCATTCTTGGTGCCAGTAGTTCCTTACACTTCTCTGGAACACAAACCCTGATGCAGATCTCCCTGCGAGGCTTTCACTGCGGCGTGCTCTCAGGATCCCTGCCTCTAAGGAAGTAAGAGAAAAGAGGGCCCAAGAAGGGAGAAGCTGACCTACAATACAGTAAAGGCCTCGAGCCATCCCGTGGAGCCTGCTGGGGCTGGGGAAGCCAGCAGAGTCATCCTCACCAAGCCAGAGGGGTGAGCCCCTGGGTGCACAAAGGAAGTGGCTATGGGCAGGGCAGCGTCCTTCCTCTAAGGGCCATTCTTAGAGATGACTTCTGGTGAGACCCCAAAGGACAGCACTCCCAGCAGCGGGACAGTGGGGGGCTCTGTCCTGGGGCGGGGATCTGGGCTACGCCGCACGGCACCCAGTCCCAGTGCCTGGTGGGCTCCTAAGTCCCTGGTACCGAGATCAGAGAGGCACCCTGGGCTTGGTTTTTACCATCACACGCTAGTTATTAGGGATCTTGGAGAAGCCCTGGGTCCGGTTACTTGTTATGATTGTCATTGTTTTTCCTGAAGGAATTCTAGATAATGAAAGTGGAAAAGTAGTAACGGTTTACTGTCTATAGAAACATTAAAATCCACTTTTCGCAGGTAACACACAACAGGAAGGAAGGGAGGGACGGAGGGAGGGACAGAGGGAGGAAGGGAAGATGAAGAAACAAAGGAGAAAGATCACATCTTCCTAAGTCACTGCAGCAGTCATAACGACTTAACTGAAGTCGGTATTACAAAAAGGCAATCAGTACTTCCCTGTCTTTTTTTTTTTTTTTTTTTTTTTTTTTTTTTTTTTTTTTTTTTTTTTTTAAAGATTTTATTTATTTATTTGACAGAGAGAGATCACAAGTAGGCAGAGAGGCAGGCAGGGAGAGTGAGAGGGAAGCAGGCTCCCCGCCAAGCAGAGAGCCCGATATGGGACTCGATCCCAGGACCCTGGGATCATGACCTGAGCCGAAGGCAGCAGTTTAAACCACTGAGCCACCCAGGCGCCCAGTACTTCCCTGTCTTTGACATTTGCTGCTTTGTGGCCTGGCCAGGGAGGGGACATTTTAATAGCAAGATACTGAATTAATGACGGGGCAAACTTAAAGACGTCTACTAGAATTTAAAAATATATATGTATTTCAGTTAGAATCAACAAAATAAAGGGGCTACCAATGTGTGCGTTATGTATGGATGTCCAAATAAACGTAAGACATTTCCCACTGAACTCCGAATACTAATACAAGGTAGAGGCAGAAAAAAAATAATGAAAAAAAATTTTTTTTTATCTTTGAAGCTACAAATTATTATAAATCCCGCAAAAGCCAGTGATGGAAATGGTTTCTCAAGATCCTCAAGTCTCATCATAGACTCATGTAATTTCAAATTCTGGTAAATTCTTCAGAAGTTTACCAGCAGTTAATTCTCTGTGAGATTCTGTATGTTGGAGGTGATGAACACGAAGAATCACTTTGGGGCCTTGTGTACAGATTTTCACATGTGACTGTGTTTTCAGTTTCTAGCTCTATCAATGTAGCGGGTAATGGATTTTATTGATATCCAAAATGTATCATCTCACCTTATCTTTGTTCTTCAGGAAATTAAGTTCTTGGCTAGGGGGATTTTCAACAGACCAAACATAAACTTTCTGCACGGTCACTAAGACATTTGTTTAAAAGAAATAAAGAAAATGAGACCTGTTGATGTTGATCTGCTCATTTTCAAACACACACACACACACACACTTCACCCATCTAAACCCCCTTCCCCCCACCCAAATATAACATCATTTGGCCATAGAATGTGAGAGCCATTGCTCCAATCCGGGATCCTGTAAAGCTGGTTGAAATGCAAAATGCATCAAAGATGTTTCTGGATCCTGAGATGTCTGTTTCTTGCCCATGAAGCTCAGAGAACGGAATGAAATTGCACAGACACAGTCCCGAGCTTGGTGCCTGTGCAGTAGCATTTGGTAAGGCTCATAATCCCTTACCTGCAATCCCCAAATCCCCAGAGCTTTGAAAACGGAAAGATTTTTTTTTTTAAAGATTTTATTTATTTACTTGACAGAGATCACAAGTAGGCAGAGAGGCAGGCAGGGGGGTGGGGGGAAGCAGGCTCCCCGCTGAGCAGAGAGCCCGATGTGGGGCTCAATCCCACTACCCTGGGATCATGACCTGAGCCAAAGGCAGAGGCTTAACCCACTGAGTTAAGTAGGTGCCCCCACGGAAAGATTTTTTTAAAAATATATTTTTTTTAATTTGAGAGAGAGAGGGAGAGACAGCGTGTGAGTGCGAGTGGGGGAAGGGGAAGAGGGAGAAAGAGAGAATCTCAGGCAGACTCTGTGCTGAGTTCGGAGCCCAACACAGGGCTTGATCTCATGACCCTGATATGGCGACCTGAGCTGGAATCAAGAGTCAGATGCTTAACCAACTGAGCAAAAATGTAAAATAAGTCCACCATTTTCACTGTGGTTCCTTTAAGGAAGCACAGTTATTTTTCATAAAAATATGGTCACGTTAACATGCAATGATTTTATTATTTTAAAATAAATTAATAAACATTTGAAAGTCTAACTTAATTTCTAACACAGGACGGATCGATAGACGTAACCAACTAAACCAAAAGCTCTACCGAGTTGTCCATACTTGGAAAAAGTATACATGGTTCTGAGACCAAAAGATTTAAGAACTGCCCGTGTAGTGATTAAGAGACTCTGGAGGCTTACCACCCGGATTAAGTATGCCAACTTCGCCACTTAGAAGCCAGGGGAGACTTCTTTGTGCCTCAGTTTTCTACCAGGAAGATGGGGATATTGCCTGTCTCAGAGACCACCTTGTTGTGAGGACTAAGTAAATTAATACAACTTAAAGTTGTACAACAAAACCTGGCACTTAGTAAGTTCCTCCTTCGTTTTTAGCTTTTATACCTACTGAATTTTTACATATTTTCGTGTTTATTTCCAGGAAAAACTCCCCCATTTTTTATAAGATGACTAAAAGGACTATACTACCCAATTAACCAAATAAGTTTCACTCACTTCAATTGGAAACAGGGAAGCCATTTTGTAAGGGGAGTCATGTTTCAAGCATAAATGTTACAACAGTTTCCACTTACTGTCAATCTAATGTTTTCATCCTCTGGCACTAGGCCTTATAAAAGTCCTTCGAAAAACTGAAATCCCTCATCTTTATAAATAGAACCTATTTTCCAGATATGCAGATGTGAGGTTTAGAAAATGGGTAATCTGGGGCAGGGCAACTCGTCCAAGATGCATTACCCCAGGTGAAAATGCTACCAGTACTGAATGTGGTGAGTAATAATAAAGCATGAGGAAAAATAAATTGTAACAAATGCCTCAAATCTAGGATTTAGAGGTCTTAGTCAATGCAACCAAAATTGTAGATTTCTTTAAGAAACACAGAGTTGATGTTTTGGGTACCGTTTTAATGCTTTTAATATAGATTTAGGCACACATTAATACAGATTTATTCTTTTCATCTAAAAAAATGCATCATGTTTACTCTGCAAATAGTTTGTATTAGAAGTTTTTTTCTTTTTAATATTATAAGGTATTTTGAAGGAGCTGATAAAGTTTGACTTTGCGGAGTAGTAGAGGGACCAACACACAATGTGCAGAAACGGGCTTTTCCATGCTCTTTCCATGACGAATGTGTACCACGGACGAGTCACCATTAGACTCTCCTGAGCAGCCAGGCTCTAGCACATAAGGGGGAGGGAAGAGACGGTGGGGTTGACTGAAGTCAGTTCAGTGCGTCACCAAAGTATAAAATTCTGTGATTCAAAACGGCTTTCGTTTTTCAGCAGCAAAAACTGATTAAGAGCAGCCTGACCTTGGGCTATCAGGCCGGAGGTTCTTTAGCTATAAAATGGGACTAATCATTGTATTTACTTCTCATGGGTGTTGTAAAAATTCGGTTATCCAATGGGTATTAAGTCCTTGCCCTTAAAGCCATATTGACAGGAAAACTCCACCGTTGGGTGGTAAGGGGACATCCAAAGTCATGTAGAACGTGTGACAGCGTAAGGGAGAGGCGCTCCACTTACCACTGCTGGGTCAACAGAGGGGCGCAAGACAACAATTTTCTTACGTTTATGGTTCCTGTGGGGCACAAATTTTGGGAGGTCTTACCACGGTAGGTTTGGCTTGGCATCTCCCAGATGGTTGCCGTCAGCTGTCGGTGGGTACTGCACGGTCTGAAGACTCGGCTGGACTGGGTGTGTCGGACGGAGCCCTCGGATGCTGGCGGTTGGTGCTGGGTGCTGACTGGGACCTCAGCTGGGACCGTCAACCAGAGCGCAGACGGTGACTTCTCCATGCAGCCCAGGCTTTCCTAGAGCGTGATCTCCTGGAGAAGTCGGAAATCTTAGATGGTCAGGTGTCCAAGGAAGCAAGGTGGGAGCGGGATTGCATTTTACCACACTTTTCGGAAGTCAGCAGGGTCACTCCTGCTGCATTTCTATTGGTTATGAGCAAGTCACTAAGGCCAACCCCGCTTCAAGGATAGGGAAGGTAGACCCCCCCCCCCCACCGCCTGGGAGGAGAGTCAAACAATTAGCAGGCGTGTTGTCAAGTTGCCAACTAAAACATGCGTTTTCAGTCTGTACTGTCTCCAAAAGAATAAAAAAAAAGAGAATACTGAAAATATCAATGAACAAAATTCCAAACGACCTTGAGGCACCCTTTCCCTGTCTCCCAACCCAACTGTGCATAAGAGAAAGTTAGCTCACCTCAGGTTGAGAACAGAGAGGATAAGAAACAGCAACTGCTGGGGCGCCTGGGTGGCTCATTCGGTTAAGCGTCTACCTTTGGCTCAGGTCACAATCTCAGAGTCCTGGGATTGAGCCCCACTTTGGGCTCTCTGCTCAGCAGGGAGCTGCCACTTCCCACCACTCGTGTTCTGTCTCAAATAAATAAAATCTTAAAAAAAGAAAAGAAACAGCTACTGCTAATTGCAACTTCAATGAATTTGCATTATGTCCCATCACGTTAGCATTATCATGGGGTTTGGCACTGGGATAAACTGGGCTCCTACCATAGAAACTCCTCAGCACAGGGCCTTCAAATTTCTTTCACCTAACAGTCCAGCCTGCATGGGTGGGCTGGGCGGGTCTTCTCCATGATGTCATTTTGTGACCTGGGTTTCTTTCCATACCGGCAGTCCGCTGTCCCCTAAGGTGTTAGCCTCTTCTGCATGGGAGACAGTGGCCAATCCCTCACTTCCAGCCGGTGAGAGGAAAAAGGGGCAGATTCTAAAAATGCAGCTTGTCTCACAGTTGGAGATGATCTGAACTTCACTCTCGTCCATCCCCTCGGCTCACATCTGTTGGCCCAAATTCAGCCACACCACCATGCCTTGCCTCACAGGAGGTTGGGAAGTAGTGTCTGGCTGGGAAGAAGGAAAACAGATTTGGGAATAACAGCCTGGCCCACACATGATCAAGAAATTATATTCTGAAGTTCAAATGTTTGCAGCATTAACAAGCTAATCAAATCTTTCTTAACTCTATCAATTTCAGTGTCATCATTAATGTACCAATTGCAAATGAGTCTAAATGAATAACGTGTATTCTTTAAAGCACTTTACAATTTCGCCGGGACCTCCAGCGGGGACTCTTGCAAAAGTGTCTGCACGTTTAGAGTTAGTATACATTTCTTACTCGTCTCCTCCAAATGAAGTGTTGTGAATTCCAAAAAATATCCAATGGGATCTTAACAGTTTAGAAAGAACTAAGGTGGACCAGAGCAGCTTAATTAAGAATCCACAAATAACCAAAATTGGTTGGGGGCAAAATTTGCTCACATTCTAGGAAAGAAAAGGTGGGGTTTTCTTTCATGTGTGTAACAGTTATTTTATTAATGCATGTATCATATGTGTAACATTAAATTCTATGTATTTCTAGATTTAGAACAAGAGTCTTTTCATGGCTTGCTGCAAATTTAACACGTGCATAAATGTTTATAGCCCCCCAGAGTGTGCTCCCTAGGATGGGATGGTGCTGAGGATTCTGTCTGATGGTGTTGCAATATTAAGAATGCTGTACCAGAAATCACCACCTCTGGTTTCCTTCTGGGTCTCCCCAACACTACCTACGCCTCATAGCCAAGAAACAAATTGGTGCACGAAAGCACTTTCTTCTCCATGAAACACAAATTCACACTTTGCAAAGCAAAAAGAATACATCAAGCCCGTGGCTCATTTGCAGAGGAAGTGCAGTCAGCAAAGCTGCCAAGGGCTTGGGTTACCCGCACAGAGAGAGAACAGGGTTATGCTCTATCACTTTTGATCCCAGTCTTGAGGTCTCAAGACTGACAAATCCACTCGGCGGGGACGTCTGGTCCCGGGAGAACTCCCGGGAGGAGAGCCCCGGTCCTGGTCAGCCAGCCACGGCAGCCAGCGCCACCTTCGAACTCATGAAGAGCTTTGATAGGATTATCCTGGTGCCCACTGTTCAGACAACTGACTTAAAGGTAATGGGTGTTGAGGGGAAGTATCTACAGGAATTTGACTTAACGAAGATTTACTTTTGGGTTCATTTGGTTTCATTCAGGATTTAATCAAAAGGAAATGTGTGGGCGAAGGGGTCAAAGTAGAAACTTTCAGTTTTAAGTCATGGGAAGGTCATGGGATGGGACATACGGCATGGTGAATATAGTTAAAAATACTGTACTGCATATTTGAAAGTTGCTAAGAAAGTAAAAGTAAAAGTCCTCAGTGTAGGGATGCCTGGGTGGCTCAGCTGGTTAAGCGGCTGCCTTCGGCTCAGGTCACGATCCTAGGGTGCTGGGATTGAGTCCCGCATTGGGCTCCTTGCTCGGCGGGGAGCCTGCCTCTCTCTCTGCCTCTGCCTGCCTCTCTCCCTGACAAATAAATAAATAAAATCTTAAGGAAAAAAAAAATAAGTCCTCAGTGTAAAAAAAAGAAAAATTTTTGTAATTATGTGTGGATGATGTTTGAATTTATTTCTTTGCCCTCCTTCCCAATGGCAAATAAACTGTATTTTTATAAAATCATGATGTGGATAGAAGTGATACAGAATTGCTCTGCAAACCCAGAACAGAACTAAGGTTATGTCCTGAAGTCTAGAAAGAAAGAAACAAATGGAGAGTATTTTGTTGGTCCGCAAACATACTGTCCTCATTACTCTCCAGAGGTAAAACACTTCAAAGTTAAAAGGGTATGTATACAAACAAGGTACACAGTGCTGGGCTGGTGTGGTAAACAGGGGGGTGTGGAGACCGCAGGTGTGAGCAGTCATGATCTCAGCGTATCGTGTTGAGTGACAAAAATGCTGAATGAGAAGCAAAACTGACAGAAGCTTTAGCACACAGGATCACTCAGTGAGGCAGAACTTAAAAACCTACCCCATGTGAATGCTGACATCTTTTTCCCAGGATAACAGATTCAAACACAAGAGAATGAGGACCTGTGTGAGGAGAGTGTTAGAAAACAGGCTAGAGGAGCAAAATTAAAACCAGGGAGTCCTCCCGTTAGTGAGAGTGAACCTGTGTACTGAGGGAATAGAATCCAACTCTGCATCCGAAGTTTACAGAAAAAGACCTGTGTCTGCAAGAGCCCGTGCGTAGCCGGTGAGGGCGGGCACGTTCCCCCAGCGCCCACCCCAGAGAGACCACCACTCCCACTAGGACGTCAGCCTTCCTCCATGGAGCAGGTGTTCTCTAGAAGGGAGAACTTGAACACTTACTTCGGCAGACTTGTTCAACCCCCACAACAACCTGGGAGGTAACAAACATCTCATTTCACAGATTTAAGAAACCAAGTCACTTTTCCAAAGTCACACAGCTCAAGGGGTTTGAGCTTCGGGTTTAAATATCCCCCATACGACAGTCTCTCCTGCCCAAGCCACCTAAACAGAACGCTCTTCACGTTGAGCCCTGAGGTCAGTTTTTATTTCTAAAATGAGATCTAAGCACTTTACATTGATTTTCTTACTCAACTAACTGCTCAAGGAAAGGCAGCCCTGGAAACGGAGTCGGAATGCACAGTGCTGTCGTGCTTTGTGTGGTCCTGTTTAGAAATACAGAACCCTCCCAGCAAGCCAACGGCAAGCTGCCTACCTTTGCCTGGACTTAGTGAGAGTGACTTGTGCCACCTCATGAGCCACAACACAATCAGATGAGTGACACTCGACTTCCTCCGTAGCTTCCGACCCCCTCAGGTAGGTCCCGGTGCCAGAGCAAGGTTCAACCAAGTTCAGGGTGGACAAGTCACACCTGAGTTTCCCAGGTGATTCTGACAGCCAGAAATCAGTCAGAAGCTGCGGCAATGACACACTTGCGGGGCGGCAGTTTGGGTCCCAGAGCCCAGCAGGCCCGGCACTCACGTTAGGAAAACATAACCTTTAAACCCTGTCCAGAAATGACACTGAAAAGCCACCGAGATTCTGACTTTTATTCTTAGGTCAGAACAGATAAAGTACAAGGAGAAGGCGCAGTGAAAAGGGTCTGTCCTACAATCCAGCTCCCACCGGTCCTCAGGCGAGGACATGGGGCAAGAGGCGGGTCACGCAATCCTTGGCAGACCCTCAGAATCTCACTTGCGGCCGGAAGTGCATCTGCTTGGTGGCGTTGTTCTTCATCCCCGTCTTCAGCAGCCACTTGGATTTCATCCTCTGGACATACTGCATGTCCCGCTCGCGCACAAGGGCCGCTCCTGTGGCGGCGAAAGGGACAAGCAGCGAGGCAAAGGTTTGTTATTTGTGATCAGAAAAAAATCCAATCTTTACAGAGAATCTCAAGGCTGGCTGGGGGGGAGGCGGTCTCTGGGTTCTTAGATTTAAAGAAGAGCTGCTAACCGGGGGTCTCCGTGGCACGGGGGTGGGGGTCATGCGCCCCCGGAACTGCGCACAACAACCTGTACCTGCACACGTTCCTCGGGGAGAAGCCTCACCTGGACGGGTCTATAAGCCCCAAAAGTAATTTTCCATTGATCAAAGGTGACAGAGAGAGGCAGAGACCATAAATTGAGTCAGACAATATAGTCCCTGACGAGAGCAAGACAAAAGTCAGTGTCCGCTAGATTTAAGTGGCTTGTCAGCTCCTAGGCAGCCAGAGAAGGCAGCCACGTGTTTATATATAAACACAGTGGTACCAAACATGGATTTTATCTGTTCAGGGCTTTCCATGACATCCTGAGGGAGCTCTCCTTTGTCTGCTCCACTGTCCTCTAGTGGACCGACATTTTCCCCGAAGATCTTAGCATTGAGCTGCACAGAGCAGACACATCAGCATAGATTTAAATAATTTGATACTGATGAGGTTTCAGAGCTTAGCAATTTCAACGGCCTGTTTTATTCCTCCAACTCTTATTACATTTTCTATGGGAAAATTACAAGGAGTGACAGCCTGTATTATGTCCATGTACTGGATCATACGTGCATTAGGACAGTCTACCCGCACAACTCCGCCAGGCGGGTCCTATTATTATCTCAATTTTATAAGTGAGGAAACAGAGGCTTAGGTGCCTTGAATTACTCACACTCGTCATTTAAGAACCACTTCGTGTATCAAGTCAGTCATGTCTGACTCCATAGCTCAAGCTATTTGCCACAAGGACACTAGTTAATTCCAACCTTTGTTGACAACTCGGTACTTATTTCTGCAACTATTATCTCTCTGCCATTTTAGAAAATTACTGTGCCAGGAATACGAGGTTTGTAAGTAATGGAGCTTTGGGCTTATTGCCATAAATGTATCTAGTAGTAATGAAAGTCCCCAGGGCCAAGAAATTAAGTTTCCTCTAGGGAGGATCCCTAAGGACAACATAAATGGAAAGGACTTTGCCCAAACCCCGTCTTGTAATATGAGTACCTGGGCTGGTCTACGGCTGTAGGGATCAACATACCTGTGCTGCCTGTCCATCCCAGGGCTCTGTACTGCTGGAGTATCCGGCCCACGGCCTTCCGATTCTTAGCAATGGCCACAGCTCTTGACAAGCCAAATCGCTGTTTGTAGTATCTCATCAAGGAACGGTGACCCAGTCTGGCACCTGTTTTTCAAAAAAGCAAGATGGAAATGCTGAATAGGATAATTTTTCAAGCTACAGCTACAGAGCAAAAACTTTCCCAATCAGACTCTTAAGGGGATCTAACTGGAAAATGGATATATTCTAGAAGAAACAACACTCTACCTGCTGAAAAGAAAAAAAAAAGATGAAGTAGCATAGTAAAAAATGAAAGAAAATCAAAACGCAGAGGGATCTTTTAAAAAAGAGAATGGCAAGTCATTGTTACATGAAATACTCAGAATCTTGTACTTACTTATATCCAATATGCCTCTCTAGAAATTCACACAGCAACACCTACTAATGTGGATAACAGGCCCAAGGAAGGAGATATTACCTGCTTTTTGTTTTTGTTTTAAACACAAAGATAAAGTACACAATAATCCTGGTGCTTAAAATCTTCAAGTCACAGTCTGGGTCTAAGTAAAAAACCAATCACCTTTCTTTTGCTTAAATTCTCTGTAGTGGCGGTTCTCAAACAGGGATCATTCTTTCCTCCAGGGACACTTGACACCGACTGGAGACATTTTTGGTATTACACCTGGAGGGGCACTCCCAGCACCTGGTGGCTAGAGATCAAGGCTATCACTAAACATCCTACGATGCACAGGACAGTCCTCCACAACAAAGAATTACCTGGCCTAAAAGGTCACTACACTGAGAACCCCTGCCCTGCTGTCTTCTACAGGAAGGAAGTCACCTGGCGAGCTAGAATTTTAAAGGATCGTCAAGCTGAATTCCCCCTACAGCTTTTGCTTATCTAGAATGATCTGGCAGAACTACGCAAGTCAATCATGCTTTCAGAAATGAGTTACTACGGACTACCCAGCCTCTTACATGAAGAGTGTGACGAGCCTCAGCTTTGCAGGAGGTGGAGGGGAAGCGGGCAGGTTTCAGTGACGACTAAATTCCAGGCTCTGTCAGAGCAGCGGCTCTCACCAGGTGCTCCTGGCACACTGGTCTCAGCATTACCCAAGAGGAGTCGAAATACAACACTAAATATGATTCTCTCACAAGAATATCAATCAAATACCTTCCCAGACAGACATAAACATGTAGCAATTCAATAACAGCATCAATACACCGGGTGTGAAACAGCTATTTCCACTGAGCATGAGTACAGGAACTATGGCTAGACAGAACCACGTGTACGGCTTCTAGGAAGATTTTACACTTACATATATAAAACCATTTCTTTCAGAATCTTTTGTGTAGAAAGACCATAAACTGGAGACTATAAATACTGCAGATCTATTTGCTTTTAGGATCTAGACCTTCCATTTACAAGAAAAAAATTCTGTTATCAGGTTATTTTAAGACCTTAAACCTGGGGCAAGCTACCTAGGAAATAGTTTGCTTGCTACACAGACATGGGAAAGGAATTACTTTCAGTTGATTGGTTTTTGTGATAGGATGCAGCAGATGACCAAAAAAACCCCTTTCAATTCAAGGATGATTTGGTTTTTGGATACAATATGGATGAAACCTGTTTCCTTGAATCTGATGCTTCTGTCAGCCTTAGAGTTAACAAAGCTCCTGGACCACAAGAAATGAGTAAGAAGCAGCTGACAGATACAGACTCAAACTTAAATGAAGGCTGCCGTGGCAGGAGACCCTAGCACAGTTAGTATCATTTTCTATTTATAATAATAGGTCAGGATGCTCCAGGTTTGCAATGCTCAAAATCATTACATGATAATGCTGATCATTAGGACAAAGTAAACCGATGTATTTACAGTCTTAAGCAGCTTTGGACATATGTATTATTGAGGAAAATCCTTGAAAAGGTTTTGTTACTCAATGCCAAGGTTTCTGCAGCCAGCAAGGGAACTGAAAACACACACTGCTGAGAGCTACCCCCGCCCTGCCCCGTGTCAATGACAGTGAGCCCCTAATAGTAAGCCCCAAGAATAACGTGCTTGCACAGCTCAAGGTGAAGGCCCTCCTCAAGGAAAATTATTTTTAGAACACAATGTGACTGCCCAATAAGTAACACATGGGGTATGTCTTAGTTATGTAGAGCCACAATCTGTCCATCTACCTTTCAACACAGCAATAACCACATGTGAAATGTTGGCTCCTTCTTAAAAACTGTCCACTCTTAACAAACAGCCTTATAATCGAAGCCATTATACAGTGGAAAAGCAATGATCTCCAACTGTAATTTTCCGAAGACTATACATTCTCGTGGATGCACCAGCAGTTTCCTCCGGCTACTCAGCGGCTAACCGGATGTGTGTCTCTCACACCAACTTACTCCACAGGAGCTGCAGAGCGCAAAAAGTGAACTCAAGGAACTGAGCCTTCACAAGAAATGCTCACAGTGCCCTCTACCGGATGCTCTTTGTCACTGGCTCTGGGATCACCTATTTGATCTGAAATAACTAGATTTAAAACATCACAACTATTGCTTTTGAAACCAGTTGAAAGCAGACCCTACTAGGTGTGGCTGATTAAATGTCACCAAGCTCTCCACATGAGAATCCTTCTAAAATTAGCTTCATGCTGACATCATGCTAACACAGTCAAGTGACTGAGTATAACTGAAAAGGTATCTGAAAGGTAAATTTACTCAAAGCCGTAAGCAGGTGACTGAATACACCACTGTTAAGACTGCTCCTTATTTACAGTGCTTATTCAGAGATCTCCCAAACTCCTGGTTCATTAGAAAACCTCCCAAACCAGTACTGAGACGTAAGAGAAAACCAATGGCTAGAAACCATCATGTCTCATCATAATCAAGATTGACTGAAGGATGACTAGTTTTTAAGATAAGATGATAGAAGTATGGGTGATATAAAAAAAGAGCTATCAGTATAGCTGGAAGAAATTTCAGAACACTAGCAGTCTTTGATTCACTGAGAAAGCTATGTTTTGTTATTATTTAAACAAATTCTATAAAGGTTTCAGCACTCATCTGTGAAGACCCATGAAGGTAGTGAATGATGGTAGTGTACTTAGATATTATTAGTGGCTCTTAATCTTCTCCAGGTCAGAGGTGCTTTTGAAAAACTACAGCATTTCCCCCAGAAAAAAATGTACTTACCCACACAGCACTCCCCCCCAAAATAAAATAAAATAAAAAATAAAAATGCATGGCACACACAGGTGACTTTAAAGATTTATTTTTTCTTTTTGAGAGAGAGACAGGGTGCATATGCACTCACAAGCAGGGGGAGGGACAGAGGCAGAGGCAGAAGCAAACTCCCCACTGAGCAGGGAGTCCGATTTGGGGCCCTCAATTCCAGGACCTGGAGACCATGACCTGAGCCAAAGGCAGACACGGAACTGAATGAGCCACCCCACACAGCTGACCTTAATCACTATGGCCTCTCCCCAGGAAAATGCACATACTCACAGAAAAAAAAAAAAAGTGTATGGTGTATGGTCTGGTTAAGAACCTTTGGGGAAAGGTAGTCTCTGGCTGCTGGTTATGTCTTTTCTGAGTCTGTCTAAAAGTACAGTATTTCAGAGTAATACCAAACTACTTACCATTCTTCAGTACTTTCAAATCTAATAAAAAAGAGCTGTCCTGAGGTTTATTATCTAATATTTTAAAATAATGTGACTCAGTAGGTGGACCAGCAGCAGTTAGCAAGGAAACCCAGGCTTTAAAAACCATGGAAATTAAACCTTCAAATTAATCTCATGCCACTTTCTCCCTTGACTGCATGAGGATGGAGAGACAAGCAAACTGCTCCCCAGTGCTTCGGGCCAATGATTCCAAGCCCCTGGGGCCCCTTCTTAGCCCACAGTGGTTTCTTCCGCTCTGCTTCTCCTAGTCTGTGGCAGGCCCAAGGGGATCAACCTTCCTTTCCTTTTAAAGTCACCTCCAACTTCTCAATCACTCAGTCAACACACGTTTATCTGGCTCTTGTGTGCCTGAGACCCTGTGCTGAGATGAAAGAAGCAGTCTTTTTCTGAAAAGTAATGGGGGAAGACAGGCAAGCAAGAGGAGGAGAGAATGTTACTACAGATATGCAAGTGTCCCGGGAGCAGAGGAGACTCTCCATACTCAGGGGGCAGGAGCTGAGTTGAAAAAGCTGATGGAAGAGTGAACCCAAGTCCTAAAGGAGGAGCAGCAGTAAGACAGAGAGGCACCAGCCACGCAAAGTCCCAGAAGGAAACTGCCAGGGGGTGGGTAAAGGAATAGCAAGGTGGGGGGCCCCCTAGTGCAGGAAGACCCGCGGCCGAAACTAACCTACCGGAAAAGCAATGGCTCCCCCTGGAGGAATTCCAGAGGAAAAAGGCAAGAGGCTGGCGTCTGTTTAAGGAAGAATAGTGAGTGATGGAGTTGAAACGGGATTGGAGATGGACATATGTCGGTAATGGTGTCACAGACAAGTGTTAAAGAGAAAACAAAAAAATATTCAAAAGCTGTTCAGGATTCGCACTTTGTAACTGTTCCAATGTGGGAGAGGAAGAGAGTATCCTAACAAGATGCCCATCTGGGGCCTTGGCTAATCTTAGAAAACTCAATAACCCTAGGAAATCCCAGGAAAATCTGTTTTCTACATACACACACAAAAACAAACAAAAACTCCTAAGTTACAAAAGTTTTATGTTTAGATGAAAGTTTCTCCCCAATACATTGCATTTCTTAAATAGGTTATGCTCATTGTTGTGCACATTTTAGTACAGAACACGCTGAAGGCAATGCAAAGCTTTTTTCTGCCGTAATGTATTGGTATTTTCACCAGAGGAAGACTACAAGAGGTTTTCTGTGATATATTTAGGCCCGTTTTGCTATGTGTCTGGCATGTCACAATACTGTGCCTGCTACCCTTCTCATCACTGTAAGGAGAATTGTATCTTCAAGAGTTTCTGCCTGCCCTTTCCTTCTACTGTCATACTTTAAAGCTGCCCTTAGCCTTAAAAGGTAATTATTCCAAGTTAAAGAGAGCTGTCTGTATCTAAGCAGTGATATTCTAGATGAAAAGCAATAAGACAGCTTCCTCATCACAGTCATTTCCATGAGCAGGATAGCTACTCCTGCCCCCAACATGCAATGTTGCAAATCTCCCAAGGCAGGGTAGGGAAGTGGAGAAAAAGGATTCACTGACTATGCTCTAGGGTCAATTATTCAACCTATCTAAGTTGCAGCTGGCTCACAGGTCAAATGAGGACATGGAATCTAACCCACACGCTTGTAAAGATAAAACAGTATACCCAGCTACCATGTTAACTGCTCAGTAAATACCACTTACTGTTAGGATCTTACTATCTTTACTGTTCCATTCCCTTTCCTTCTCATAAGTGTCTTCTGTAGCTTCTCTCATTCTTATTTGCTCAACATAACACCGTAAACAATATGGGGTGCTTCTCATATTCATGCCCCCCCCACCTTATCATACCTGGGATAAATTCCCACATCAGTTAAATGTTCCCTAAAGCAGCAGGCATAATTCAAACGCCAAGCCTCCCTACCATAATTAGAATACAGATAGGCAACCGCATACTGTCAAGCAGATACTCCCGGGACAGACCATCGGCTGCAAGTTTGAACAACATGAGGAAACAGGAATCAGCGCGAAGAGTAAGAGGAGGGCCGTGCACGTGCACCCGAATGTTCATAGCAGCAAGGTCCACAACAGCCAAACTATGGAAAGAACCTAGACGTCCATCAACAGACGAATGGATAAAGAAGATGTGGTGTATATATATACAAGGGAATACACTGCAGCCATCAAAAGAAATGAAATCTTGCCATTTGCGACGATGTGGCTGGAACTAGAGGGTATTATGCTGAGTGAAATAAGTCAATCAAAGACAAGTATCATATGATCTCTCTGATATGAGGAATCTGAGAGGAAGGGCAGGGGTTTGTGGGGGTAGGGAAGGAAAAAATGAAACAAGATGGGATTGGGAGGGAGACAAACCATAAGAGACTCTTAAGCTCATAAAACAAACTGAGGGTTGCTGGCGGGCGTGGGGGTAGGGGTAGGGTGGCTGGGTTATGGATACTGGGGAGGGTATGTGCTATGTTGAGGGCTGTGAAATGTGTAAGCCTGATGATTCACAGACCTGTACCCCTCGGGCAAATAATACATTATATGTTAATAAAAATAATTAAGAAAAAAAGAAAAAAAAAAGAGTAGGGACCATGATTTATAAGAAAAACCTAAATGAGACAATAATAATAATAAAGAGCCAAATGGAAATGTCTATGTATTTGAAAGGAAATGACTGATAAAGCATTTGGAATCATAAGAGAAGTAAGCAAAGACACTGATTTAATCTCAATGGAACAGCTAACACAGAGCTAAGTGGCAACCTTCAGAGTTAACCGTGTATCTGGGAACATAAAATTTAAAGTTTAGCCACCTCCCTCAGAATGGAAGGGGATTGATGGAACATGCCTCTCTAATCATCTCACCGCCATTAAGCTATTGATCTTTGACAAATACACTTACCTGAAGGTAGAATCAGCTCCATGGTTTCATCATCATAGCCTAACAGCCTTTCGGAGCACAACTCAGTTTCATCAGGGCACTCCCCTTCCTTGTAATCCGGATAGCTACTCCTGTAACAGTGGCATGAAGAATGGCAGTAATAAAAAGACTAAAAGCTCAAATTTAACTAAAAGACAAACTGTATTTGCAAAATGGCAAACCCACTAGTTATCTAAAAGCGAGGGGGTCAACAGCTGCAGGGATGACAAGCTGAAAGGTTTAGTAACCTTGGTAACACCCTCTCTAATAAAAATAAGCAAGTGACCTGTAAACTCAGGATGGATCACAGACCTATGCGTAAAATGCGAAACTCTAAGAAATTAATTCTATGCCTAGAATATAACATGGGAGAAAATCTAGATGACTTATGGGTTTGGTGAGGACTTTTTACATATACCACCAAAGGCACGATCCATGAAAGGAATAATTGATAAGCTGGACTTCATTAAAACGAAAAAACTTTTGCTCTGGGAAGAACAATGCCAGAGAATTAAAACAGAAGCCATATCGCTTCTCGGCCTTTGGCTAAGATCAAGTGTAAAACTGAAGCCATAGACTGGGAAAAAATACCCGCAGAAGATACATCTGATAAAGGACCATTATTCAAAATACACAAAAAACTCTTAAAACTCAGTAAGAATATAAACCAGATCTTAAAATGGGACAAAGACCTTATTGGGCACCTAAGATATACAGATTGTAAATAAACACGTATAAGATGCTTCATATCATGTCATCAGGGAAATGCAAAATCAAATGCGATAACACCACACACTTATTAAAATGGCCAAGATCCATTTTGGTGGATGGTGCAGGCATTTTGCAAGACAGCTGGGCATACTCTTACCACAGGATACAGCAATTGGGTTGTTTGGTATTCATCTAAAGCAGCTGAAAACATGTCAACACAAAAACCTGCACACTGATGATTACAGCGGCTTTATTCATAACTGCCCAAACTTGGAAGCCACCAAAACATCCTTCAGGAGGTGAGTGGGTCAACTGTGGTGTATCTGGACAATGGAACAGAATTCAGTGCTCAAAAGAAATGAACTATCAAGCCATGAAAAGACACGGAGAAAACTTTAACTCCTATTCCTAAGTGAAAGAAGCCAGTCTGAAAAGACAAGGAGAGAACAGGGGGACTCCATAGATTCTCAGCACAGTGACACTACTCTGTATGACGCTATAACGGTAGACACGACATTATGCATTTGTCCAAACCTACTAAATGCACAGCGCTAACAGTGAACCCTAATATAAACCATGCACTTGGTGATAATGGGGTGTTGGTGTAAGCTCATCAATTACGACAAACATACCACTAGTGAGGGATGTCCACAATGAGGGAGGTCATGCATGTATGGAAAATGCATGTATGGGAAATCTCTGTAACCTGTTCAAATTTGCTGTTAACATAAAATTGTGCTAAAAAAAAGGAAAAAGACTGAGCACATGACCTATAACTAAATTCTTTCACCTATTTGTTTCTCCCTAAGAGGGTTACCAGGTAGGAAGAGAAGGAGAATGTGGAGCTGGAAATGCAGCTCTCAATTTAACCATTCTAAAAACAAGTTCTAGAACAGTGCCATCTGGGGCGCCTGGTTGGCTCAGTGGGTTAAGCCTCTGCCTTCGGCTCAGGTCATGATCCTGGGGTCCTGGGACTGAGCCCTGCATCGGGCTCTCTGCTCAGCGGGGAGCCGGCTTTCCCTCACCTCTGCCTGCCTCTCTGCCTACTTGTGATCTCTGTCAAATAAATACATTAAAAAACAAAAAACAAAACACAAAACAGTGCCATCCAAGAGAATTCTGTGATCATAGAAACTTTCTATGCTTGTGTGTCCAATATAGGAGCTACTAGTCATATGTGCTTTTAAGCACTGAGCTTTGAAATCTAGGTAGCGCAACTAAAGAAGCGCATTTTTAAATTTTAAACTTAATTTCTAGTTAACTTACATAGCCGCATGAATACACCAAGCATTTGCCATGTTGGACAGTGCAATTCTAGAAGAATCTCTATGTTCCTAGAAATGTTCTCAATGATACACAGAAAATAACTGGAGAATTACACATTAAAATGTCAACAGTAAGACAGATAACCCAATCCCAATAAAGAAACAGACAAAAGACTTGATCAAACAATTCACAAGAGATATCCAAATGACCAATTACATAAAAGTGTTTTCAACTACATTAATTATCATGAGGGAAATTCAAATTAAAGCCACAACCCAGACACCAAAATGGCTGAAATGAAAAACTTTTCCTCAATGCAAAAGAAGAATGAGAAATAAGGAGGAACATGCAAAAGGATGATTTAAAAGACTAGGACTTTTCTGAACACATGTACCTGGAGACTATGCATGCTTGGCATAGTAATTACACACAATTGCTTGTGTGCTACACAAATATATACCTTTGACCTGTGCTAGGTCAAAGGTATCACGATACTAGGAATTAGCTGTTCAAAAGTGCATGGCACAGATTCCTTGCATCATGGAGGAATTATCCAACTTTCTAGTGAAGGGTGAACCACCTATAGGATAATGTCACCATCAAATGCCTGGGACTGGTTGAGTTCAGCAACCACCTCAATTCCCTTGGGAGATAGCCTGTGATTCAAGGACTCTCAGGGAAACCAAGACATGAAATCTAATTTCCTCCTTCTGTCACAAGGTTAGGCAAAGCTGAGCTCCTAACCATTTAAACCACAAAAAAAGAAACACAAGTTTTGAAGTCAGACAAACTTCAGTGTGGGCCTGAGATCGTCTCTTTATCTTATCTTTTATTAAATGTGTGTGCTCAACTCCCATAGTCTGTTTCTTATCCACAAAATGAGAGGGAACAATTACCCACACAGAAGCGTTACAGAAGTTATAAAGCATATATTGTACTGTGCTGGACACGTGTCAGGCTGCGGCACATCTAGTAGCAACTCAATGCAAATATGTTGACCTCGCTTTGCTTCACATTACAAACTACAGACTTACCTAAAATCATAGAAGTCTGCAAATTCCAAAGCAGCATCGCCATCTGCAAAGAGCTTACAGTGGCTTTTGTCATTCATGTGTGCCTGTACGGCTTCTGTGGAGTAGAAGGACTTCCCTTTCTCATTGCACCACAAGCAAATCTTCCCAACACCAACTTTCTCTCCTGAAAAAATAATTTGAGGACAAAATGTAAGAGGACAAAAAGTACTCTGCAGCCAGATTAAAGTTCACAATTTATCACCACAATTCAAAAAACATGCATTAAGTTTTTGATCTTTAAAAAATAAGCACATAATTAAATCAAAGATTGACGGGAAAGGAAAAACGAATGTTCCCTTAAAACTTGTCCCCAGTAATGTGGTATTTCCTCATTAAAAGGAAAACTATTGTACTTACCCAAATATCTAATCAGTCCCTTAAGATCTGAAAGATATTCTATATCAGGAATAAAGAAACTGTGGACTTTAGTCATATGAGCCACATTCTTCACAAGAGAGCTTGAATGATGGGGACAAAATAAGCAGTCTGTTATGGGGATGGCACCAACGAAGGGGCCTCTCCCAGCCTCCTCCCCCTCTGCATCCGGTTCCTCTGCTTCGTCCATGGCGTCAGCATCCTCATATTCCAACTCCTCTTCAGAATCAATATCTTCCCAATCTTCAAGCCAGAGATTTGAAAAACAGTTAGTTTAAGAAAGTGGTAACTGCAATTGAAGAAACTGCAAAGATTCACAAACATGAGATGGTACAGTCTTTAATCTGGGGGGACAGAATGTCAATTACATCCAAGGACAAACACCTTTTAAGATCTCAGTTTTAGGGGCACCTGGTGGCTCAGTGTTATTAAGGCCTCTGCCTTCGCTCGGGTCATGATCCCAGGGTCCTGGGATCGAGCCCCGCGTCGGGCTCTCTGCTAAGGAGGGAGCCTGCTTCCCTTTCTCTCTGCTTGCCTCTCTGCCTACATGTAATCTCTGTCGGTCAAATAAATTAAAAAAAAAAAAAGTCTCAATTTTAGCTGGTCCATTTACAGACAAGTTTGTATCGCTCAGAGTTTCCTGAATCTTCCTTTTCCTGCATACAGTAAACTCGAGGGAGACTTGTCGTTTCCTAAGCCTATATGAACACAGTATAACTGGATGTAGGAAGAAGGTAGGAATGAATAAATAGCTCATAAAATCAAAGAGGCTCAGTTGCTGGCTCCAGCTCCACATTTCGGGTTAGCTAGCTCATTCTGAAGCCTTCACTTTGCGTTTTAACCAACTAAATTAAGTGCAAAGCCACGGAAACTAGAAACCCAGTAGAATTACAAATCCTACATAAGTCGGTGTGGGCGGTAACCTGTCCTCTTCCTTGCGTATGTCAAAGGCCTCCTCTTTCAAAAAAGAAACCATCGATTCATTCTGTAACTCTAAGAACGTATTCCTCCCCGCCCTCGCCCCAGGTTGGGTTTCGGGCCCTGAATCTACAACAGTTAACTTAGCAGACAAAATCCGCCGTGGGGACGATGGCCAGACTAGTCACTTCAGAAAGTACCGAAAACGGCCCGCACTCGCCATTTTCGCTTAAAAACGGGCGCCTCCTCCCCTCCAACTTCGAGTATAAATCTGGAACCTAAGGGGAGGCCATTACCTTCTTCATCCAGGTCCTCCTCACTCTCCTCCTCCTGCTGCTGCTTTGTAAACTTCTTCGCCTGCTGCTCAAACCACTGGAGCCGGGGAGGCTTCTCGGCCGGGTCCCGCTCGTGAGGCGCACGTCCCGCACGGGGCAGCGCCACGGGACTCCTGGGCGACTCCTCCTCCGGCGCCGCGGGGGCCTTCTTGGGCGACAGGGACGGCTGGGCCTTGATGGCCTGCTGGATGGCCGCGTTCATGGCATCCTTGTCCACGCTGTCCACGCCCAGCCCTTTCTCCAAGTTCTTTTCGTTCATCATCTCCACTTTCCGATTCACGGCGCGCACGGCCTTCTTCTCCAGCTCCACGTGCCGCCGGGACTTGAGGTGGTTTTCGTAGGCGTTGAAAGAGGCAAACTTCTTACTGCAGACGGTGCAGTAGGTGGCCGTGCCCTTGCTCTCCTGCTCCGTCACGGCCCGCTGCGCCCGCACCCGCTCCTGGAAACCCTCGGCCGTGACCGGGGCCATGTCGGCCACCTTGCGCTTCAGGTTGTAGCGGTGCCAATCCGTCTTGTAGTGGGCCCGCTGCACGTCCGCGTCGCCGAACGCCACCCGGCAGGTAATGCAAGTGTACGTCGCCATCGCCAGGGCCGAAGTAAGAGGCGGCCGGGGCAAAATTCTAGCGACGTCAGTCTTAACGCCACCAGAGGCTTAAACCTCTACTCGCCTCAAAGCCCAACAAAAACCAGACCGGACGCCGCCTTCCAGGCTGGATCTGCGAGAACTTCCGGCACACTAGGGAAGTTATGCTCAGCTGGACAGGAAGTCCCGCCTCTGGATCTGTAGCTGCGTCCCCCGCCGGTCCCGGAAGGCCAAGGATGTCCTGTGGCTAACCAGGCCCCGCCCAGTCGGCCTGAAGTGGGTGTTGACTGGGTGGTTCTGAGGTGGGTGTTGATCAGAGGGGGCATGAGGTGGGCGTTGACCGGGCCCAGCCCGAGGCGGGTGTTGATTGGACCAGCCTGAGGGGGGTGTTGACTGGACCAGCCTGAGGTGGGTTTTGATTGGACCAGCCGGAGGAGGGTGTTGATTGGATCCTTGGGGGAAGGTGTTGCTTACTCGGCGCAGCGCCCACCAGGGTACTGCCCCAGGTGGTTGTGTGGTGTGGGATGACGCGCGGAAGGGGACGGCTCCGCGGGAGAAGGAGGCCCCGGAGGAGGGGTCCGGTGACCAGGCGATGGTCGGGGCCTCTCCGAGAACCTAGCCCTGCGCCCCGGCAGCCTAGTGAACGGGTGTGGCGAGAGCCAGGCCCGCCCTTCAGCCCCCGGATTGGACCACCCGAGTGCCCGCCGGGTCGGCAGGAGTCGCGGGGAACCGGGGCCTCGGGCAGGGCGCTGCGGGAATTCGCAGGAAGGCCGGCGAGGCCCGGCCAGAGCCTCGGTCTCTGCGGGGCAGCCCTTCCAGCGGGGGGCGCGCGCGACACGCTTGGATGAAAAGTTGGCGGCTGGGAGCCTGGCCGCGCCGCTGGCCGGAGACAGGTAATCCGAGCCACAGAGGTCCTCCTCAGTCGCGCAGCAGCCCCGCTTTCAAAAATGCAAAAAGAAAGAGGCAAGACACATGTTTTATCTAACCCACATATACAAATATTGTCATTTGAACGTATCAGTCCAGAAGATAATGAGAAATTTTTCGCTCGCGTGTTGGTACCTGATCTTGGGACTTCGGTGTGTGTCACGCGGGAAGCGCGCATTTCCGGTGCGCGGTCGACTATGTGGCGCCGCAGGCAACAGCGCCGGTGGAGGAAGCGTGAGTGTTGAGTTTTAGGCGGCTCTTGGGCTCCTCTGCACGGCCTAGCCCAACCTGTCAGCCCTGGTCAAGAATCGAACTTTGCGTGCTCAAAACCCAAGCGGCCCGTGGCACCCAAGAACACGGAGACGTTTTTTTAATATGTAGGTCAAGTCCCGTTGCTCTTGTTGTTCACAAGCCTCCAGTGGCTTCCCCAGATCCTCCTTACTTCTTTTGGTCTGAATGTGTGTGTCTCCTCCTGCCTTCAGTCATATGTTGAAAACCTAATGCCCACGTGGGGCGTTTGGGAGGCGGTTAGGACTGAAGACAGGGATCCCATGATGACATCAGTGCTCTCCTAAAAGAGGATGCCCCCCGCCCAGCGGCCCGGTGCGTGGGAAGAGGGGCGCTCACCGGAGCGTGCTGGCACCCTGACCTTGGCCTTCCAACCTCCAGGACTGTGAGACATTATTTTGTGGCTTATAAGCCACCCGGTCTGTGGTATTTTGTTAAAGCAGCAGGAACAGACTGAGATACTTGCTCTTTATTCTAGAAGGCTCTGTATGATCTGCCATCACCCCTACACCTACCTGTGATCTCCTGCCACACCCCCTTCCCCACTCTGCTCACCCCACTTCAGTCACATTTTTGTCACATTTCAGACCCTTTTGATGTTCCTTTAAACAAGGCCAAGGAAGCATCAGTCGTTGCTTGTTAAGTCTTAGAAATTCTTCCTCTGTTTCAAAAGTTCTTTTGCTGGCCTGCTCCCTTACTTTTAAGATTTCTGCCCAAATCCCTTTATAAGAAGGGCCTATCCATACCCTCTTATCAAAAATACTGCCTACGTCCAACTCTTAAATCTTTACTAAGCATAACTTTGCTAGTAATTACCCCCAAATCTAGCCACTTAAAACAAGAAGCGCGGGGTGTCTCACTTCCGGTAAGTCAGGAATTTGAGTGGCTCAGGGTCTCAAGAAGTTGCAGTAACATGAGGACCAGGACTCAAGTCGTGTGAAGGTTCGACTGGCTAGAGGATCGCTTGGAAGATGGCTCACTGACATGCTCATGGCAAGAGATTTGGTTCCTCATGAAGGGGACTGTTGCATAGAGCCACTTAATTGTCCTCATAACATGGCAGTTGGCTTTCCCAGAAGGAGCAAAGTGAAAGCCACTGTGTCTTTTATTACCTAGCCTTGGAAGTCACAGTCGTTTCTACAATGTGCTATTATTTATAAGGGTCAGACCTATTTAACATAAGAGGAGACTGCATAGAGGCATGAGTGGGGTGTCTGAGGAACATTGTGGGAGATTGGCTACCACTAGCATTTGTTGTTTGTCACTTATGGCCCAGTTTTAACCTTTTAAGTCCTGTATCCCAGGAAACCCAACCATCCTGGGCAAACCAGACTCCTTTCATTGTTCTGTACTCCAGTGCCAGGACACTGCTGGCACATAAATTGTTCAGTATTTGAAACGAATTTTTTACTGCAGAAGTTGTCTGATGGTGATTTTTATTCCAGAAAATTTAGTTTTGAGGTGACCAGAATCTTCTAAAATAGCTAAGCCCTCTGAGGAAATACCCACTTTAAGCAATGTACCTAGTACTAGTCATCAGTGGGGATAAGCAAAAACAATGTATACTTTCAAGCTTCTCTAAAAAGTAAAGCAAAAGATGGCTATGTAAAGAAATTTTGGTTTTACTTTTTTCTTATTCTTATATGGTTCTTCCAGCATCTGTTCATTCTTCGTGGCTATTTTCTCTCTGCCCCCTTCAGTCCATTTTCATGACTCTCCCTTGTCGTCATCTTTGAACCCTTCAAAGTTCAAAACTCTCTTTACTTTTCCTCTTCCCAGGGCCATTGTTTCCTCCATACTTTCCAGTGTACCACTCTTCCTCTGCAGTCTTCTAGATAGCCTTCCTCTGTCTTCTCGGTCTGCACTACAGTATGTACAGATCATCAGGCTAATTTTCCTAAGCCATTTTTCCTCATATGTCACTCTTTATGTTCAAGAATGGTTGTCTGTTGCCCAGAGAATGCCAAGTTGAAAGTCCTTTGCCTGGCTTTCAGTATCTCCCATTACCTCTTCCCCATACTACCAATCTCCAATATGTGTGTTCTTTCCACACCACCAAGCAATTCTCAGACACCAGCCGGGAGTCCTACAAGTCAGCTCAACTCTAACGTTGTACCTGGAGACAGCATCAGATCCCACAGGTTAAGGTCTCCGTCCCACAAGACTGACCCCACTTCAGATGCCAATAGCAGGTCCAGGTTCTTACCTGTGCTTCTGATCAACTGGCTATAAGCTGGTCAACTCTCTCTGGCTTGATTTATTTGCTAGAGTAGCTCATGGAACTCAGGAAAACAATTTACTTACTAGATTCCTGGTTTATTACAAAGGATGTTAAAGGATACAGGTGAACAGCCAGGATAAAGAGATACTAGGGTGAGGTCCAGAAGGGCCCTAAACACAGGAGCTTCTGTCCCCATGGAGTTTGGGGGTGCACCATCCACCTGGCACAGGGAATTGTTCTGACTGACTCACCTAAAAGCTCTCCGAATCCCATCCTTTTGAGGTTTTATGGTAGTTTCATTACATAGGCATGATTGATTAAATCTTTGATGATTGAACTCAACTTCCAGCTCCTTTCTCCTCCCCAGAGGTGTGAGGGGGTAGGACTGAAAATTGCAACCCTCTAATCACATGGTTAGTTCCCATGGCAACCAGCTCTCATCAGTAGGTCATCTACAGGCTTTCCAAAAGTCACCTTATTAACATAACCCAAAACACTGTTATCCTCTCAATGCTTCGTTTTTTTTTTGTTTGTTTGTTTTGTTTTTGTTTTTTTTTGTGAGCTCTGTGCCAGGAATGGACAAAGACCAAGTATATTTTTATTACAAATTGCAACATCACACTATCCTTTAAAACATTCTACTAATTCTAAATTAAGACATCCCGGGACGCCTGGGTGGCTCGGTTGGTTGAGCGGCTGCCTTCGGCTCGGGTCATGATCCCGGCGTCCTGGGATCGAGTCCCGCATCGGGCTCCTTGCTCCGCAGGGAGCCTGCTTCTCCCTCTGCCACTGTGTCTGCCTGTGCTCGCTCTCTCTCTCTCTCTCTGACAAATAAATAAATAAAATCTTTAAAAATAATAATAATAAATTAAGACATCCCTACCCTCAAGGAGTTTCTTATAATTTGATAGGGATGGTAAGAAATACACAACAAACACATTAAAGACTGGGTCATGTACAACAAAATATAAAGGCGTAATGGGTATTTAGAATAGAGAAATATTATCCAAGTAGATCATAAAAGATTTCACTAAGGACCTGGGCGGTGGTGAAAGAGGGAGAAGATGGCAGACATTTATCTGCAAGTGAAGGAGGGAGGTAGAAGGTAGAAGACATACGGGGGAGGTAGGAAACTAAGGGACATATTTAGGAAGAAAAGAAGTCTAGTTTGTGTTGAAGCGTAGGATACAAGTAAAGATGAAATAAGATTAGAGAGGATTCAGGTATTGGGTAAAGGGTTGAATTTTGTATTTTGTTGTTCATTCTTCATTTGGTAAACAGTAGAAACTCAAAAAGAGTTTCAGTTTATGTGGGCATAAGGAATAGAAGTGGTCCTTGAGATCCAGCAGCAATCTGAAATGGATAGGACAAAAAGGAGCAGGTCTGTAGCCAATAGCTGCTTGGTGAATGCACGATGACTGACCAAGGGATCTTGTGTTAAAGTTCTCTGCGTTATATTCAGAGTATTATATCAATGTGTCTGATCTCTGCTGACAGTGCTATAAAAATTTTTTCTTACCAAGTGAATCATTTTACTGAGGAATTGACACTGAGACTGCCCATGTAAAAATGTTAGATTTGAAAATACTAAAAATTGATTTTTTTCTGGATACTGTGACATAGCCTTTAAGATAGTTCACATGATTTTCAAACTACTGAAGTTATGTTACACACTGTAAAAGTGATAATCTCCATGAAGATATGGTTCCTTTTCAATCCTGAAAGATGTTGGGATGTTGATTTTTTATTACTAGAAAATTTAAGAGGAAATAAGCTCATCTTCAAGTCAATTGAGAGACTGGTAGTGATATACAGCAGTCTCTTGTGGTAGGGCTTACTACTTTTTACATACCTGTATTGCAGTAGCAACTTGGTTTTTAAAAGGAAAAATTAAAAGGGTTGGTTGGGATTAACTTTTGGGTGGTAATAAAGGCTATAAAAACATTTATTAAATGGTTTACAACGTCTATGAATTCTGTGTTCATAAAAAAAAGTCCAGTGAAGAATATGATTTTCAATAAACAATTTTAAAACATTTTACTAACTCTTGGTCTTTGGGCATCTAGAAATGCAGAGTTTTCTGTTCTTAAATTAAGAAAGAATTGAGATATTCTTAAAGAATTGAGAAAACCTGGCTTCACAGCATTGAAAATAGAACAGATTGGCCTGTTTCTGGATTCTCTGAAAAAAGAAAAAATAAATAAATTCAGTCTTTAACATTTAGTAAAACTCTGAACTATTTAAAATTATGATCATTCTTAATGTATTTAAAAACAAAAAAATATTAGATAATGTGACATACTGGAAAGAGAACAGGTTTGGGGGACAAGCTGGCTTTCCCCCTTACTCGCTATGTGACTGTGGATAATTTATTTAATCCTGTCCTTCTGAAAAACAGTCTTACTACTACTTAATTGTAGGGTCAGGAGAATTACACATGATTCTAACTGTAACTGTTTTTGATGTATTAGACTAATGGTTGGCAAACTTTTCCTATAAAGAGCAAGATATTAAATATTTTAGGCCTTAAAGGCTTATGGTCTCCACAACCATTCAACTTTTTGACATAAAAACAGCCATAGACAGTACATAAATGAGTGTGGTTGTGTTCTAACAAACCTTTCTTTATGGGTGAATTTTGAATTTCATATATTTTACACATGTCGTGAACTATTCTTCTGATTTTTTTTCAACTAGTTAAAAATTTTAAAAAATCGTTCTTAGCTGCTATTCCATACAAAAAGAGTTGGCAGGCCAGATTTGGCCCATAGGCCATAGTTTGCCAACTGCAGTCTTAGACATTTAATTACACACTATGCGGTGCAGGTGCTATAATTAACGTCACAGGTGAAGGACACAGGTCCAGATTTTATGTGACTGACTTGCGGTCTTACAGCCGGTGTTAGATCCATTAAAAATGGCTAGTGTGGAACCTCACACAGGGTCCAGAGTCAACTAAAAAAATAGACATTTTTGCAACACTTTTCATCTTTTTATTCCACAGCATTATTTGGTTATGAAACCAATATAGTGCTAGTTCCACTGAAAGAACTTTAGAGTTTTCTTATAAGCAGGTACTTTTTGATTGACTTTGTTTTAATGTTTGAAAAGATGTCTTTGCTGAAACACAGAAGGGGGGAAAGATCACTGTCTTAGTTATTTATAGCCTTTTTTCTCCTGAAAGTGCTTCAGACACTTTTTTCCATTCACTCCAAAAACATCCCTGCGTGAGAGAATAATTAGCTTCCTAATTTTATGTTTGGGGAAACAGAAGTGATAGGTTTGGGGATGTTATGTGACCTTAACATTGTATCTTAGGGGACCATAATACTAACACCAGCACTAGAACTCATATTTATGACATCCCATCCTAACTTAAATGCTGCATTGGAAGTGGAGGAATACACAAAAATATAGTTCTGAGACTTTCTAACTTCATCATGATACAAATGACCTGGGACAACGGTAGTTTAAGAAGGGTTTTCAGAATAATTTCCTATCTTGTAACTAACATAGCTGGAGCAGTGCAAAGAACTACATCAACCTAAATTATAAGCAGAAAATGAAAATGCTTATTTTCTTCTTAAATATAAGAAGTTGCTTACATTTGCTTCTTGCCTAAAATCAGCAGTATACTGGATTTTACTATTTTTTAGAGGAAAAAAGTTGCACTTTTCTCAAATATAAAAGATGCCTAATAAATATGCTGAGGATGTTTGCCAATTGCAAAGCCTTATAAATATTTGTTTTCCTAATATTCTACTGCATGGGGGGTGGTTTTTAAAAAATCACTTTTGAAGATTTTTAGGGTAAGAAAAAGGCAATGATGATTCAGATGAGAACATAAACACCGTTTTAAGCCTGGATTGACCTTCCAAAGCAAGCTTGAACTTCTTGAGCTCTGTTTTATTGTTCCAGGTCAAAATGCATGTTCGGTATATGCTGTTCCCATTGTCTTGTTTCGCTCAGCATTTTCTACAGGAAGAGAGCAAAATATTTTCTACACCTCCTTTACAATTAAAAAAAATTCATGTTTCACACTTTAATGAATGCATAAATTCTCATGGTAAGGGATGAAGAGTCCCTCCTCTGTACTGGGTAAGTCATCGGGGTTTATTGTTACTATATCTTAAAACCAGAAATAGGACTAAATACAGTACAGCCACCAACACACATACACACACACACACACACACACACACACACACACACACACACACACACACATATCCCATCCTCAGCATCCCTGTTTGTCTGACTTGAGTACTGTTATTGCATAATGTAATTTGTAATGACGGACGTTCTTGAATAAATATTGAAGTACATGTATGGTTATAATGCTACTATCCATAGAGAGCTGGTATGTCTTCTCCATAGTGCAGTAACACATTTTCTACCCTAACAACCTTGCCATCCCCAAACCACTTTTAATGTATAGTTTATATTATTTGATACTAGTTTTAGTGTTCATATCACCAGCCCTTTTATCTTTTTGTAAGCTTGTCCAGTCAATTTTAACACATTCTTTAGTTACTTGGATCAACTTCTTGTTTCCCCCTCAATGAAAAAATTGAAATGACCTGTAAACTTTTTGACTTTATGGCCAAGAACATTTTTTAAATGCAGAAACATACACATTAAAAAAAAGGAATCCTGATGACAACTGTTTTATAAATATGTGACTGTATTTTTCTTTATGTCCAGAAACTTGTATTGAATAGGATTCGGGTATATTCCTCCCTAACCCACACAGTTCATAGATCTAACACCAGGTTTTTGTACCAAAATGGGCAAGATAATGAAGGCACAGGCTCACTTTGTATCAATAAAGGACATCAAACACAGTCATGAGGCACTAATGACATATAAGCATAGTCAATCACAAAAAGCAAGTGTTCAAAGTCCTCAATAACTTTTCTCCCTTTAACATTTGGCAAAATTCAGTCTAGATATTTTAATACCTCAGAAAGAAAAAATAAATAAGAGATGCTACATGAAAACATCAGATTACCTATAGTCTTTAGAAATACAAGGAAAGGAATAAAATGAAGGGAAGGGACCACAGATTTCCTATATTCTTGGATTATCCTTCCTTTCTGAGGGTCTCAGATGTCTGCACGCATCTGTAGAAATGCCAGCTGTACCTGAAGATTGAAGGGATTGTTGGTAGTTGGCTGACATGGTCCCTCAACACTATTAAGTTTCTATCACAAAAACACAATTAGCTTGATTCTGCTAAATCCTTTGTTAAGAGCCTAAGTCAAATTTGTTTATTTGAAAGTGATCTAAAAAGTTTAAAATAAAGGAAAAATACATTCTAACTTCCCAGTAGAAACAGATTACATATTTTGACTTCAGTAGCAAATAAATACACCTTAAAGCCAAGCAAATTTCTCTCCTGTTGGAGACTCTATACAGACTACGAAAACAATTACTGTTTCTCTACTGCTGATGACAACATCACTCCTAGGACGTACCAGGAACTAGTTTCACAACTTGAAGAGACTTTTTTATGACATAATATGAAAGACGAGGGTTTAACTTAGGTCTGAGCAGGCAGAAGAGATCCACACTTTGCAACATCTCTATTACAAATATATGACAATTGAACAATAAAACACAGCCCAGTCTCTGTTTACATCAAAACCACTGTCTTTGTGATATAGAATTACTTGCTTTCTATGGGTTGATACCCCCCATTGCCAAGACCAGAGCTGGCAGTCCATGGAGCATGCCATTTACTACAGGTAAGCCTAAGTCTATAACTGCAGAATAACATGGAAATGTATCGGCTTATCCAAAGTAGTTAAATATATTTTTAAAATTTTTCCTAGGAAATTAATTTTGATAATATTTCCCAAGTCCTTCAACTAAAGATACTTTGATAATTTTTTTTTTACATCAGAATCACCAACATTTTTTACCTGTTTCCAAGTATCAGTAACAAAGGAGCTGATACTGCTTATATTCACAACTAATTGTTAATATTTCAGTGAGTTACAATAAACTTTTTGCATGCTTGAAAAATTAATTATAAAGAAAAAATAAGAATACTTACAGGAGGATCGCAATAATTTGGTGTTTTTGCATTAAAAACCTCTAATATTCATCTCTGACAACACAGTATGTATATTTATGCATATAAAGTTCATTTTCATGCTTATTACATAAAAATAACTATAGGAAATATCAGTATCAGCTGATAGATATCCAATTAATTCACTGCAGAAGGGAAAATAAGAAAAAAATGTGAAGTAATCAGTAAAGCGCACAGTTCAAATTTTTTTTTTCCTTTTCTTCTTCTTCTTTTTTTTTTTTTTTGCTTGTTTGAAATTTTTTGGTAGTTTTATCTGTGCTGTGTTGAACAAGTTGATTCCCAGACTAATGGCCTCCAAGTAGATTTGAAAGGAAGCCGGAAGACTTCTTATTTTGCTGTGATTCTGCTTCTTGGTCTTGTGAAAGTCCCAATTCACTCTCAATTTGATCAAGCTCTGACTGGTCAAGTAGTTCAAAGTCATCACCTTCTTCAGTGTCTGTGTCGTCGCCCGGGCTGGGGGCAGCCTGAGAAAGTGCTTGCTGCGCGCCCTCTAACTGCTCTTTGATGGCTGCTGTCACCGCCGCCGTAATGGCGTCCCCAGCCAGGTTGCGCATCAAGTGAAAGGTTTGGTCACTGCTCAAGGGAAGGGTGAGACCCGCTGCTGACTGCCTCTCTCTGCTCGCTCTGAGGCCGCTGTCCAACTGCTCCTTTTTTCTCCTTTGCTCACTGGGCAAGCCGAGGCTGAACTCATCTTCATCATTTGTTCCCATGCCGTTTTCTACAGATGGAAAATCGGAAAGGTCTCGAGAGAAAACTTCTTCGCTGGGTCGGTCAAGATCTGTGGAATGTGTAACACAAGTGCATGCTTGAGCACCACGATGAATTTGAAACAAAAGAACCACCTAAACGATAATCTGATTTTATTTCATTTTTATTTTTTTAAAAGATTTTATTTATTTATTTGACACAGAGAGCACAAGCAGGGGGAGCACCAGAGGGAGAGGGAGAAGCAGGCTCTGTGCTGAGCAGGGATCCCAGTGCGGGGATCGCTTTACCGACTGAGTCACCCACACGATAATCTGATTTTAATCCAAACCCTCCAGACAAACTTGACATTCATCTAGCCTCCTGGTTCAGCTTAAATCAACTTAACCACATACCGGACCCCTTTCAAGTCTGGGACACTACCACTCTACAAATACACAAATACTGCATGCCCCCGCTACTTTAGTTTTCCTCTTAAGTACCAAAGAGTTTCTGTAATGACTTAATATTCAACCTAACGTTAGCTTGAGGCTTGACTCAACTTTTTTTTTAAATTTTTATTTAAATTATAGCAAATTAATATACAGTGTTAATTTCAGGTATATAATATAGTGAAAACAGTTCCATACAACACCAGTGCTCATCACAAGGTCTCTCCTTAATCCCTATCCCCTATTCTGACCCCAACCCCCTCCCCTCCAGTAACCATGGGTCTGTCTGCTATTTTAAAGAGTGTGTTTCTTTATTTGCCTCTCTCTTTTCCCTTTGCTTGTCTTGTTTCTTAAATTCCACATAGGAATGAAATCATATGGCATTTCTCTTTCTCTGACTTATTTTGCTTAGCCTAATACTCTCTAGTTCCATCCACTACATTGCAAATGGCAAGATTTCATTCTTTTTATGGCTGACTAATACTCCATTGCATATGTGTACTGAAGTTTAAATGTTCATTATAAACAAAAGTTTCATCCTTCCCAGGGAGGGTATTAACTTTAAGCCAATGTGGGTATGCATGATCACAGTGTTAAAAAAAAAAAAATTCAATTGGAGGTTTTCATGGATTCTGGTAAAACAAATGGTGAGTATTATCCTGCCTTAGCATTATTTATCCATGGAGATCTGTTTGCCAGCATCCATAACCCATGCTCGTTTAAAGCAATGCACTAAAAGAAAGTATTGCTCCTTCTCCCCCATATTTAGCTTAAGAGCTTATGGAAACATTTGGCTTTCTATAAATATCGCTGAAAATGGCCATGTCCTGTTTACGAAACTTGTGTCCAGAATACATACAGGAATACTTTTAGATTTGGGACATTTGAAAACAATGTCAGGTTAGTAGGCAGACAGTGATTTTATTGCTTCTCACTTCCATAGAAAATTTTTCAGTATAACAGTTAACTCTTTACAACAGTGACTTGAAGTCTTCAATTTAATTAAAGCCTTCTATGTGGGTTGGATTATTGCTGCCCCTTTTGTTGTGTAATGCTTAAGAACAAAGGGTTTGCTATCCTTATCTTGATGTTGGGCTTGTACAGCTGGAGTGTTTTTTTGAAGTAGGCTCCAAGCCCAATGTGGGGCTTGAACTCACGACCCCATGATCAAGAGTCACAAGCTCCACCAACGGAGCCACCATGTTGCCCTGTGAATGTTCTAATACACTTTAAAGGTGAGGAAATTGAGGTCCACAGAAGTCATGTCACCTGTTCAAGGTCACACAGTTATATTAATGACAAAAGCAAGACCATACTTGGGTGTCCCAATATCCAGGCCTATCTTTTTTCAAACATTGCACAACCTCTCTCCTTCCTCTAGAAAAAGAAAGTGTGTTCTCACTTATAAAAACACATAAAAACAATTCATAATCTTCCATTATAATCTCATATTTTCAGTATATGGCTAAAATGACTAGAAATAATCCAATGAGGCTAGCAAACGTTAAGTTACTGCGCAAGACTGTCTATTTTAAATTATATTTATCCTAATTATGAAAAAAAGGAAGTGTTTTTTTTTTTTTTAAACTAACTTTGAAGAAAAACACGAGTGGAGTCAGCTTTAGACTTGGGGAGCTGGTCCTCTGCACTTCAGTCGTTTTTCATAAGGACTAGCCGCGGGCGTGTGGGATGAGCATCTCTCTACTGCTCCTTCCATTGTTGCCAGAAGCAATGGATATTTGCCAGCAGACATTTCAGAAATTGTTTTCACTGTCAATTATTTGTTATTAAAACAAAGGCAGATTAGTATCTTGACTGGCTTAGATACTTTTAAAAAAGTAAGAGCTTTTGAGATAGGATTCATATACCATAAAATTTGCCCTTTTAAAGTGTACGATTCAGTGGTTTTTAGGATAGTCACAAAGCTTTACAACCACCACCAATACCTAATTTCATCATTACAAAAAACTCATACTAATGACCAGTCACTCACCACCATTCCTCTTTCCCCAGACCCTAGCAGCCACTAATCTACTTTCGGTCCAAATGGATTTGCCTCTTCTAGGCGTTTCCTATAAATGGCCTGATACAATGTGTGGACTTGTGTGTTTGGCTTCTTTCGCTCAGCATAATGTTGTCAAGGTTCATCCGAGTCATGGCACGTATCACTTCCATGTACTCATAATACATATATCAAAAGAAGAGTACGTAGAAGTGCGAGCATACCATCAGAAGTGTCTGTCTGTGGAGTGTATCCTTCTGACAGGTTGAAGGTCCCATTGTCAGTCCAGGAGACCTCGGATACGTCCGTGTCAGACACAGACAACTCTTTGGCCGCCACCGTGAGGCTAATCTGTGTTAACATAGAGAGCAGTGACACATTTGAAACTTCTGACAGAAATCTTTTTGAACACTCCATTCGAACCCCCAAAATATCAGGATAATAAAAACCAGATGAGTAATTCTCCTTTTGAAATTGTTCAGTCATCTTAAGAGAAATGAGAGGAGCCCATTAGGCAAATCATTCAGCCGCAGGGCATGTAAGTAAATTTACAGTCAAACCACATGGGAACAAATGGAAAAACCAAACAAAAAAATACCTTAGGACAAAGAGCTGAAAGGTCTAATTCACTGTCATCTTTGTGACTTTTTTCTTTATCTGCTTCTGTTGAGAAAAAATTTAGAGGCCTTCAGTGTCCTGGCCAGCTTAGACATAGTGTATTTTATCCATTCCACAGTGATATCCTGACCCCACAATCCTCAATCTCCAGTGCTTCCATTTAATTCAACGTGTGCACACAACGAGCTTCACATATCTGCAAGTGTTTGATTTTCAAGGGAAATGGTCCAGATCAGTGATTCCCATAGGGATGACCCAGCAGCAGCAGTGCCAGTGATGGGAACTTTTTTAGAAATGCAGATTCTCAGGCCTCACCCTACATGAGCTGAGTCAGAAACTCTGGAGTGGGGCCCAGGACTCTGTGCATTAATAATCCCTCCAGGAGACTCTGATGCTCGCTATAGTTTGAGAACCCATAAGGTCACAGGCCAAGTTAAATAGTGAAAAGTGATCACTTTGGTTTTTCCTGTTTTCTTTTCCTCCCCTTGGTTCTCTCAATCCCCTCTTATGCGGCTCCCACACTCTTAGCCATAGCATGGTTTTTTTTACTTGCAATTGTCCACCCCAAAATAAAATAACTGAAACAAAGGAAATCATAAATAGCAAATATAGAATTATTAAATCCTTTTCCCCTCCCCCTGACAATTTGGACTAAAAAGTCAATTTCTTATATGTTTGAGAAAAGCACAGATGCCTAATAGGCAAAGGCTACATTACTTTGGGTGCATTAGCGTCTGTAATAATATATAATAAAAGGCTAAAAGCACTTTGAGACCGATTCAAAGTGATTTTGTAATAAACAGCCAGCTGACGTCTTACTCCACACATGGAATCTAAAATTCAAACTTTACTTACCAGATCTCTTACGTTTCTTCTGATTAATATATTCTCCAATTCCAAAATCTAGCTTCAGCAGACCTGACTTGATTTTGCTGTATATTTTTTGTCCAATATCATTACACTTAAACAGGGGACACAAAAATGCGCACAGCACTAAAACATAAGAAGGAAGAGCATGTCGGTAAGATGACGGTACTTTCAAAAGGCTGCCTCTGAGTATCGCACAAAAATAGTTTGGTCAGTAAGACAAATAAAAGTGTTTTTCTTAGAGAATGCCTCTGTGAAATACATTCATACTTTCTATTCTTCCTCCTGTAATGAAAACATCTTCCCCTACACACACACACGCACGCACGCACACACACGCATGCACATACGTGCGGGGCACCAAGCTTTGAGTCACTGTTTTTAGAGACTTGCTATTAAATTAACTTTCTCCCTTTCGTTCTTTCACTCTCAACACTGCTTTCTTGACAACAGTCCTGGGTTAAAAGCTGCCTTTCTACTAATTTGTTGAATAAGCCATTTCGCTATAGGAAAGTTATTATGTATTATCCTCTTCATCAGTAATACTGGGATGACAATATTATCTCTTGGGGTTTTGTGAAGAATAAATGGGGTGAGTGCAAACCATGTGAAAAATGCCTGGCCTATATCATCAGAGCACCCCCCGGCTCTCTTCTCCTTTGCTTCCTAAACAAGGCAGATCAAGGCCTGATATTCTCCATGAGTTCCGTCTGGGAGAATGGGTTTGCGCTTTGATCATTGGCTGTGAGTGTTATGCATTTGGAATACAGAAAGAAACGAAGACTGACCTAGTGAATGTATTGTATTCCCTAGGATTTACTTCTTTGTTGGGGTTAGATGTGCCCATTTACCTTTTAAATAGGAGTTGCAAGCTCAAATACGACTAGAAGCCAAGGAAGTATATGTACATTGTAAAAGCTGGTCTAAGAAAAATGGGGAAATACGAGGGCCAGTTCAGTGCCATCTCAAGGTGGCAGCACAAGACCATATTTTTCAGGAGAAGCTGGCAATGTATACTTTTTTTTTTTTTAAACACAGATTTTGGGGTTATATTTAACATACCATAAATTGCACATATTTAAAGTATACAATTTGTTAAGTTCTGACATACACATACAACTAAGAGACTATTACCACAATGAAGATAGTGAACATATCCATCACCCCCTAGATTTCCCCGTCTTCCTATTAATCCTTCTCTCTTGTCTTTCCCTGCCCCGCCCACCTCATCCCTAGGCAACCATTTGTGTGCTTTGCTATTATTTAAAGATGAATTTGAATGATGTATATATGGAATCATACAGTATATGTTCTTTTTTTTACCTGGCTTTCCCCACTCAATCTACTTATTTGGAGCTTTATCCAGACCGTTGCATAAATCAATTTTTTTGTGCTGAGTAGTCATTGCATGGATATACCACAGTTTGTTGACTGGTACGTCTATGGATGGACAGATGGATTGTGTTCTGTTTTGGGCTGCTACAAATAAATTGCTGTGAAGATTTGCGTACAAGTCTTTGTGTAGATATATACTTTCATTTCCCTTGGGTAAATATCTAGCTGTGAAATAGCTGGGTCATATATAGTTTTTAAGAAACTGCCAAACTGTTATCCGAAGTGTTTTTACCATTCTACCTACCCACCAACAGTATGGGAGAATTTCCGGTTGCTCTGTATTCTTGCTAATACTTGCTAGGGTATTTTTAATTTTAGCCATTCTGGTGGGGATGTAATGATATCACATTGTGGTTTTAATTATTTTTTGAGCCACAGAACATACATAAGGGCAAAAGGATTAGTGTGTTTGTGGGGGGCAGGAAATATAGCTTACTTATAGTTTTAATGCCATAATTTAAAATCAAATTGTATCATTTCTAACCAACCCGGCCTTTTGGCAGCCATTCCTCCAACTTCAAAATATAAACATGTCTCTAGGAAAAGAAGAAACTTTTACAGCAGGAAATTAAAGGATAATCAGTGTGCTTTAGAGTTAAGGACTCATCCGTCCTCTTCTAAACTATGGAAGGCCTTGTTGACCATTAAATGATACCATACGCATCACATAAATTCGCCAAATGTTCTACCATACTCACGCAGTAGATAGCTGAGTATAACTCCAGGAATATAACTTCCCAAGATTGTAAAAAATGTGCACACACTGCAGACCAGGAGGCAAAACTAGAAATAATAGAAACAACATGTGACAGTTATACATAACTCCAAGACATTTTCGGGCATGGGATACAGAGACAATTATCTGTCTGTATGTGGTCTACCACGTTATGGCAAATGTTTTTCAAACACTGTTCTTTTGTACTTGGGTCTGCCTAATGACTGCTATGTTCAGCCAGCCTTAGTCCACTTTAACACTTAATAATAATCATTTTGAGGCTCCAGAAGCTAATTTCTAGCACAGAGAACATCTCCCATTAATCATGCCTCTGGCTATATTCCTGCCAGATGCAAGAGAACTGAAGACTAGTATGGCCCCAGAAACTTCTTTTACTCAGGATCAGTCACTGAAAAGAATGTAGCCTGGTTCATAAACCTGCAAGTTCAAACTACTTCTATAAACCCATCAAAATTCATAAACACAGCAAAGCAGAAATTAGAGGCATTATACAAACAGAATGGCAATTTGCACAGCTGATAAGCTGTGAGGATGAATCCATTGGCCATTATCATCCTCCTTTCTAACCACAGTGACCCCTCAAATTGACCCCACTTTTAGGTCACTTAGGAACCAATTGGGAATGAAATGAAATTTCTACAGTGAAATGTGTTTATTTTCCTTCTGTCAGTTATGCCCCCCAAAATCTTGGTTGTTTTAAGAAATTTAAACATCATGACAAAAAACTCCCATAAAACCTTCACTTGTTTTCCACACCCTAGTCTTTAAGATAAACTATCTTTCTTCTTTTGATTTATCTTTAAATTATGGTATTGGCAAGCAAAGAAAATTTGTTAAGGGAATTTCAAAAAGACATATGAGGATAAGAACGCATAACTCTGATCAGTAACTGATTAACACTGTCAGATTAACCTTGATTTCCCATTCTTTGGCCCAGGGTTAATAAGTTAACTAGTCAAAAGGAGAACAGATGAACTTACGAACAAAATTAAGAGCTGTTTCTGAAACAGCAGAGGCCTTTGAAGAATATGCAATTTGTATAGCAAAATGGAAGAGGAAAGAACATAAGTGTTGAAAGATTAAGTGTGGGAAAGCATTACCATGTCCAGAACTCAGTTTCACAAAGATTTCATTTATCCACTAAATTTGTAACAAAGAAGTTTAAAGTTCAGAATCTTCTAAACATGTACTTAATCATTTCACTAAAATAGGCATCAAAAATGCAACTCTCCTTCCCCACCACATGGAGAGCCATGCTAAGAACTACCTTTGGGGATTAAAAAAAAAATGCACACATATAAAAGGTCGCCACTTTAATATGCTCAAAATGTGGGGGCACCTGGGTGGCTCAGTGGGTTAAGCCTCTGCCTTTGGCTCAGGTCGTGATCTCAGGGTCCTGGGATCGAGCCCCACATCGGGCTCTCTGCTCAGTGGGGAGCCTGCTTCTCCCTCTCTCTCTTTGCCTGCCTGTCTGCCTACTTGTGATCTCTGTCAAATAAATAAATAAAATCTTTTAAAAAAATATGCTCAAAATGTGTTCAAGCACAGTTCTGTTATTCAGTACTACTGGAGGTAAGAGATCGCCCGTACATGGTACAACCAGAGCGATTTTCAGTGTCGCCATTCCTAGGCTCTTCCAAGTACAGGTGGAGGTTCAAGGAACTTGAGCGCAACACTGGAAGGGGAAGGGTCTCGTGGTGGCTCTGCCCTTACCCCCATGTTCTCGCAATCACAGCCGAGGCCACCTCTACCCATCCAAGTACTCCACGGGGTGCACCGTGCAATCCCTTCCAAACCACTTGCGACCCTTCTCCTCAGGGGTTTTCATCTTAACTGGAAAAATACTCGTTCCATTTTTATAAAGATGATGAGTGTCTTTGCCAAAGGTTTTCTTTACTAGATAAATCATCTAAGAATCTCTACTTTTTAGACTGACTCTCTTATCTCTGAAAACACCCTCGAAGGGCTGGATGTTCATCTCCCTTTGACTTCAGAACCAGCCTAAATAATAGAAACTGAAACTCTTTTTTTTTATTGAGTTGTAACTGACATACAATATTCTGAGTTTTCAGTGTCCAATGCAGCAATTCAACATTTACATACATCATGGATAATGACAAGTCTAGTTACTATCTGTCACCTACGTACTTAATATGGCATTACTGACCACATTCCCTATGTTGCACTTTACATCCCTATGACTTATTTGTTTAAACTGAAGTAGAGTTGACATGTAACACAGTATTAATTCCTGGTGCACAACATGGTGGTGACTTTCATAACCGGAAGTTTGTACCTCTGAATACCTTTCACCTGTTCTGCCCACTGCCCTACCCCTCTTCTCTCTGGCCACCACCAGTTTGTTCTCGGCATTTATGTGTCTGTTTTTAAACTGAGATTCTTCATAAGGTATTTTTTTCTCCTTGGTCTGGCTGATATCAAGACCAGTCACCATTTTTGTTAATGAGTTAGATAAGTATGTATCAAATAGAAAACCAATCTGATCTTGGAATGTTAAATTTGAGGATTTTCTAGTGCTAACTAGATACATTTCTTTTTTTTTTTTTCAGTTTTTTTTTTTTAATTTATTTGACAGGTGGAGATGACAAGCAGGCTTCCCGCTGAGCAGAGAGCCTGATGTGGGGCTCGATCCCAGGACCCTGAGATCATGACCTGAGCCGAAGGCAGGGGCTTAACCCACTGAGCCACCCAGGCGCCCCGACACTCACATTTCTGAACCTTGTTAATATCAACTTTTATGGCATATGCTCCTAGTATGTTATATCCAGGGTTGGAGAACCCTTACAGGCTGATAAAATAGGTTTTAATTCATCCATTTCCAATTTACTGCACATTGTGAAACATATACAGTAATTCTCCTATGCTGGAAAACTTGCCTTGCCAGGGCTCTGCTGTTTAAAAAGAGACATTTCTTGAAGAAATATGCTGAAATTCATCCATGATTCTGCAATACAGTGGCTGAACCTGGGTCTTTCATCTGGTTTGGAATTGATAATTTCCCAGCTAAAGAGAGAAAAAGAAAACAAAAAATTTTAGCTGTACTTTTGATGATTCATTCGACATTCATTGCTTCAGCAAGTGTTTACTGAGCAGCTGCTCTCGGCCACACTCTCTGGAAAAGCCCTGTGGATTCAGAGGTGACCCAGCAAACAAACTGAGGGTTGCTGGGGGATGGGAGGGGAGGGATGGCGTGGCCGGTGATGGACACTGGGGAGGGTATGTGCTATAGTGAGCGCTGTGAATTGTGTAAGACTGATGAGTCACAGACCTGTACCCCTGAAGCAAATAATACATTATATGTTAATAAAAAGAAAAAAAAAAGAGTGTGTGTGTGGGGGGAGAATTCAGAGGTGAATAAGCCAGACACCTTCCTAATGAAGTTCACGTGCCAAGAGAAGAGAGACAAGCTAAACAGCTCGCTGCAAAATTACAATGAAGGAAGAGTTGAGAGTGAAGTATAGGGAGGGGGTTTTGAGACATCTCTGAAGAAGTTACTTTTATGCCAAAATCTGGATGAGCAGAGCCTATCCCAAGGGCTTGGAAGAGTCCCAAATAGAACAGTGTACAACATATGCAGAGGGCCTGGAGCCAGGAGGAGCTGCCAGCACGATTCTCTAGGGCCCCACGTGTGGCTCCAGCGGAGACAACGTCAGCCAGACGAGGGATGCTACACGAAGCTCAGAAGGTGGGACAGGACCTAATCACACCGGGCCAGGAGGGACTTGTTAGAAATGTTTGAAACCTTAAGGATAGGGAAACCACAGTGCTTTTTTAGAACCCTTGGCACTGACCTTCTAATTGTCATCATCATCATCAACGACAATGCCTTCTCAATATATTTTATAGTCCGTCAACTCAATAGGAAACTGTTAAACTCAATGGGGTCTCAAAATACCTTGTATTTTTCTACTATACCTTCTCCCAACCATCATCATAGAACGTGTTGAGTGTGATGCCTGCGCCATGTGTGTGCTCTGTGTCCCTGCTCTCATTTTCCCACAGGAACGTCCATAAGCTAAAACCAGTAAGCATCTCTCCAGGAAGAAGACACACAAACACAAGGCATTCCCCTAAAATCACAGTGATACTGAATTCAAATCCCACTCTTGCAATACCAATTCATCACAAAAATATACCAGTTCAAACAAGATCTGCCAAGGGCCCTTAAATTCATTCATTTAATAGATCATTGTTAGTACCTACCATGTGGAAGGCACTGCCATAGAACTAAGGACACAGCAATAAATGAATGTTTCCAGTAGAAGACAAACATCATTAGTGAACTATCATCCAAGCTACAACTGCAAGGGAATCAGAGTAAGATAATCTCTGGATTCAAATCCAGTAGTCCTAAGACAAATCAAAGCTTCTCTGGCCCTTAGACGCTCAACTCCCCAGAGACTGTGTGTATGTGGATTCTATTTTTTTTTAAGAATTTAAATATAACTGAAAATTATATTAAAAAAGGAAATTTAATTATCTAATCTACAAGTTTTCATTGATTTGAGAGACTGTGTGGGGGTTGTAGGGAAGGGCAAAGGGAAAGGGAGAGAGAGAATCCCAAGCAGACTCCACGCTGAGCTTGGAGCCCGTCGTGGGACTTGACACGGGGCTCGATCCCATGACCCTGAGATCACAACCTGAGCTGAAACCAAGTTGGATGCTTAACCGCCCAGGTGCCGCTATTTCTTTTTAATATACCTTGAACACTAAGACAATTTGTAGATTAGATAATTCAATTTCCTTTTTAAAAATATAATTTTAAGTTGTATTTAAATGAATGCAATAGCATTAAAAAAGGAAAAAAAAATTTCATTTTCCTTCGTCTTTATTCTGTCAGAGTCAAGTAAGGCTCTGCCAGAGAGTCTCTGAGCTACCAGTTCCCCAGGCTGATCCTGGTCCATGAGGTAGACACTTGCCGAAAGATCTCTGATCCTTAAGAAATGAACTTTGGGGTTGTTTAGCTGTCGGGGAGTGGTTTATGTGTCCATTAACTCTACCCCTCTCTTGAGCACTGAGCCAGCCTGTTTTCATTGGTGACCAAATTTAGCATTAGCTTTGCATACTTTATGAACGATTCCAGACCTATTAAAGGAAACACTAAGCTCATGGATAGGAAGCCACTCTCTGTAACAAAATCTTGCCAATAGGTCCGCTTAATGGGAAAAGATTTTGTACAGGAGGGCAAAAACTGCAAGTGACAAAGGAAATAATAACATTATTAAACTGTGGCCTCATTTTTAAAGATTTTATTTATTTGAGAGAGAGAGGGAGAGAGGACTCAAGTGGAGGAGCAGAGGGAGAGGGAGAAGCAGGCTCCCCACCGAGCAGGGAGCCCCACATGGGGCTCGATCCCAGGACCCCAGGACCATGACCTGAGCCAAAGGGAGACACTTAACCGACTGAGCCACCCAGGTGCCCTGTGGCCTCCTTACTGAGAACCACTTATTGCAAACTGGCTAGGACAGGCCAGGGCACTGTTCCATTTACTGGGAGCACACAGTTGACAGTAATACAGATTTTAATTTCTGCTTTCTGTGCATATTGAGTAGTATTTAAGATGTGGTTGAACGGTCTGGCAAATACAGTTCTGGCAAAAGTCAATGAAAAACATTATAGAGTCGTTGATCATTCTTTTCATGATTCAAGTAGAATAAATGAACGTTTCATATTTTGAAACAAATTTAAGAATATTTTCGTCAGGATAATGAACAGATAAAGTGAGTTGTGTTCAGGCAATGAAGGATGAAATAGCCGTGGAAATGAATGAACTCCATGTTTGTATGTGAATCTCAGAATCATAATATTGAGAGAAAAAAAAAGTCACAATACATATACTATGATTTCCTTTTTATAAAGGTCAGAGTCATGCTAAGCCAACAGATTATTTAAGCAAGGAAATGATTTAAAACAACAACAATAACAGCCCAACATTCAGGAAAAGTGTTACCCTAAGGCAGGGATGGCGTGGGGGTATGTAGGGAATGAGACCACGAGGCATGTCACAGCGAGGCTTCTCGAGTATTGGTCATGTTGTATTTCTTAACTTAGATGATGGATACATGCAAATTGACTTATTACTGTTCTTAAAGATACACACACACACACACACACACGGCCTTTATTTAAAAATTTGTTGAGGGGCACCTGAGTTGCTCAGCCAGTAAGCATCTGCCTTTGGCTCAGGTCATGATCCTGGGGTCCTGGGATTGAGACCCGCGTGAGGCTCCCTGCTGAGCGGGGAGCCTGCTTCTCCCTCTCTGTCTGCCCCTCCCCCTGCTCATTCTCTCTCTAGTTGTCTCTCGAATAAATAAAATCTTTTTTAAAAAGTAAAAAATAGGGCGCCTGGGTGGCTCAGTGGGTTAAGCCTCTGCCTTCAGCTCGGGTCATGATCTTGGGGTCCTGGGATCGAGCCCCGCATCAGGCTCTCTGCTCAGCAGGGAGCCTGCTTCCCCCTCTCTCTCTGCCTGCCTCTGCCTACTTGTGATCTTTCTCTGTCAAATAAATAAATAAAATATTTTTTAAAAAATTAAAAAATAAAAATTTCTTGATACTTAAATGTATAATCATGCTTTTCATTGAATAACATTCTCACATGAGTATATCTCAGTTCACATTCTATACACGTTACTTAAGTTTTTGCCTCAGTTTACTTGTGAAGCAAACAATATCTCTGCTAGCTAAAACTATGAAACATAGTTTCTGAGTAAGCCATACTTTATAGATGCTGAAACCTTGTTCTAATACCACCTTTAGGATCCCTAAATGTCAGATGTGACACATTTGTATACATATTTACTATTCTAGTGAGTAAAGACCCTAAAATCAGAAAGGAGCCTAGTCTAATACTAAATTATCTAAAATTACCTATGTTATCTCTTTAGAGATAATGTCATGGTGAAGTCTTTACAATTTAAGGTGCTTAATACATATCACAATGAATTAAGTAAAAATTTTGTTTTACGTTTAAGGATCTTACCTATTTCATAGTGGGATTCAAAGTGGATAAGAAACCTCAGCACCCATCCATCCTTATTCATTCATTCAATAAAAAGTTATCCAGCTCCCCCTTTGTGTCTCACATTATACTCAGTGTGTTTCCTGTTGTTATTTCCAAGCAGCACAAACTGAAAACCTGTAGCATTGTCCCTCTCCTGCCTACAGATACCACCTCTTGGTGGGAAGAAGAAACAAAAGAACATTCAACAGGAAATATTTCCATAGCCTACAAGGACACTCTTATTTATTTTAAATTCCTCCCCTTTGGAAAAGGCTGTCATATGATAGTATCTTAGGGCAAATAATTCCGTGGTTACTTATATTAACACAATAACCTTAAGTAAGTCTAACTGATATTTGAGTTATTGTTACATTCACAAACAGAAATGAGGACTCCATCGTATAAAACATGAAAATATTATCTAACCAGATGGGGGTTTTGGTAAGAATAGTGAATGTTTGAAAACATAGTAAATGTTTGAGAAAAAACGTATAGATTGTGCTGAATAAAATATAAAGAACAGCTAAAAAAAAAAAATCAAAATCCTAAACCAAGAAGAGATCCCATTCTAACTTTAAATGAAACACAGATCTGGGGCACCTGGGTGGCAAAATCAGTTAAGCATCGGACTCTTGGGTTTCAGCTCAGGTCGTGATCTCAGGGTCATGAGTTCAAGCCCCATGACAAACCCTGTGCTCAGTGTGAGTCAGCTTGAGACTCTCTCCCTCTCTCTTTCTGCCCCCCCCATCATCTGTCACATGTGTGTGCACGTACGCTCTCTCTCTCTCAAATAAATAAATACATCTTAAAAAATATATGAAACATGGATCTAGAAAAATCACTCTCTGGGAGTTTCATAACAGTTTTAAACTGCTGAGCAAATAGTTCTGAGCCCCACTGGAATATACATTTCTACAGTCTTCCATTGTATACCGTCTGCCATTAATGTATATCACGTCACCACATTTCTATTCAGGGAAAAAAAGGTACATAACATATAATTAAATAATATCTAACATAGTTTAATAATTCAGAATGAAATAGGGCATTTGAAGTCAACTTTCAGGCTTATTTTGTGGATGAGGAAAGTGAAACCCAAGTTTTCTGAACTAGTTCAGGGCAGAGCCAAGACCTGAGGCCAAGACTCCTGGTTTCCAGTCACTCTCTTTGTTTTAAAACATGTGCCTTCTTCAAAGAATGGATAAATCCAATGAGCTCCTTTTGAAAGTCTACATATAATTTAGGACAAGGAAGAACACTCCATGTTCCTTCTCACTGCTTTCCAGAGTCCGGAGGATTGAGCCATGACTGACCAGTACCAACATGGCATCAGTGAGGACCCGACCTTTCCAAGAACGGAAGAGCGCTTTGGGGGCAGAGTCCAAACACTCAGCAGAAACTAAGATTCTCGCTTGGTGGTGGGGAGACGTTTTAATACAGGTGATGCGCGCACACACACACACAGAGTTGCTCCATCATGAAACTCTAGGTTTTCCTGGAGAGCCTCGTCCGGGAAACACATAACCAGAGAAAGGATCTCCTGTGAGTATCAGATGATGCTGGGGAGACAGATATTTTACGCGGCGTGTGGCGGTCTTCCCACCATCCTTGGCGCTGATCAGCATGCAATGTAACGAGAAAAGAAGGCTTAAAAACAATTTGAAGCTTTACTGAGTTCTTTTTTTTTTTTTAACTTTTTTTTTTCAAGATTTTATTTATTCATTTGATAGAGGGACACAGTGAGAGAGGGAACACAAGCAGGGGGAGTGGGAGAGGGAGAAGCAGGCTTCCTGCTGAGCAGGGAGCCCGATGTGGGGCTCGATCCCAGGACCCTGGGATCATGACCTGAGCCGAAGGCAGACGCTTAACGACTGAGCCACCAGGTGCCCCACTTTACTGAGTTCTTAACCAAAGAGTCTGAGTCTTCTGTGACTCTGAGGGAGAAAATCACCAATGGCTTCAGTATAATAATCCAGGGTTTCTCTTTTCTCTTTAGTTTCAGAGAGAACATGCATTTCCCAGTAAGGGTCTTTGTTCCCTGCCCCTCACCCCCTCCCTGGTTCCAGCTTTCCCTGTCACTCCTGCCCTCGTTAAGGAATGAACCTCCACACACTCCAGCCACAAGATAAGGACCAGTTAAGAGTCCCTCCTTCATGACGGTTATCCCCAGCTTCCCACATTCTCCGTGAATCCAGTTCAAGTTCACAACTCCCTGCCCCCTCGGGGCTTTCAAACAGGCTTTGCCCAAGGATCTGCAGACACGCAGTGCTTTCCAAAAAAGCTCCCAAAACGAAGCCCTTGGCAGATTCCATTTTGTCACCATCTTCTTCTGAACACAAACTAAGGGACAGATTTTCAGCAAAGGACACTCTTTATGGTCAAGGTAAGCAATTACTCACCAAAGAACCTCGAGCCCGATGAGGTGCTTTTTCAGCAGCTGTGGAATTTATGCTGTTACCTGCCTGTGACAGTCCAAGGAGAGTAAAAACGAGGAGGATGGTTCCTTAGACAAGCGTCCCCCCTTCATCACAGCAGGAGCTGAGGCTTCCTAGTGGAGCAGGAAACCAACATCCCTTCTTTCTGCCTCCATGTCCCTAGTAGAATACCTTCAAGCCTACACATTAGGGGTGTAGGCCCTATGAATGGCCAAATGAATCCCTTTAGACAAAATTGAGTGTGTGTGAATCCCCCAGGGCACTATTTAAACAGTGGCCTCCTGGACCTCAACCCAGAGATTTTGATGGAGCAGACCTGGGGGAAAGCTCAGAAATCTGCATCTTTAATGACCATCCCAAGTGCTTCTGAGGCAAATATTTCTTACCCAAAGAGCCACAGCAAGAAATACCCCATGAGGAAGTTACACAGAATTCCTGGTTCAAAAACAGAGACAAGAGGAGACTTGGCTTTAGGCAAGGTGATATATGGGGGATCCAATCTGCCCTCCCATCTCAAACCACAGTGGAAGGAAGGAAGGAATGGAAGGAAGACAAGATGTAGGAAACAACAATTTTCAGGATCCTGGGCCCAAAGAAAGGACGTTGATCTCTGCAAGGTGGTGAGTCCTGTGACTGTCCTTGAGTTTCCAGGCCATAGAGTAGGGAAGGGCAACCCGGTGCATCCCAGGGATGGCCGGAGCTGAGGAGACAGAACTCGGGGTCCAAACTGAAGACCAAAGAGGCTGGAGATGGCGGGACAGAGTGTGGGGCAGTCAGGCCTGCAGAGAGACCCCCTGCCACGTGCTGGGATCTGGGTCTTCAGCCGAAGGCCACGGTAAAGGTGCATGAAGGACTTGGAGGCCAAGAACAAGCAGCAGAAGGGGTGACGGGGAGCGGAGTCCTGCACTCATGCAGGGCTGGGAACGATGCCCAGTCTCGCCGACCAGAATGGAAAACCTCGGAATTCACAGACATTGGATAGAATTCTCAGAAGGGTTTTGCCTCGGTAGCAGAATCATTAGTCCTCAACTAAATGCTGCTCTGATCATGAAAGCCTTATAAGCAAGCTCCGAAAGGATTAAACTGATTTAAAGCAACCTCACTGTGTCATTGTAGCAACCCAGAGTGGGGAGTTCTATTAAGAACCAAGTAATTCACATGTTCAAACTGGGGTCTGAATGATTTTATGGCACTTTGCATCTGGCTTTTAAAGGACTGTGTACTTTTTATTCCTTCAAAAAAGCCATATTCATAAATCATGTCTAAATTTTATATTTAAAGTCAAATTTGTCTCTGTGCAGTTTAGCGGCCACAGAGATGAAATCCGAGGGCACTTTAGTTTCCGAAAGCAGCACACAGTCTCCTCCATTAGGGGGTTCTGTAAGACTGAGAAATGGGGACACTCCCGTGCTCTTTAAAAATAGACTATAATTCAGTAAGAGCCTGTGTCACAGCCTGCTTCATCTCTCTTGCCCGAAGTCTTGGAGCACCAGAAAATATCAGGCTGAACAAATGAATCTCGGCAGAGCACAGATGACCTCTCTCTGTACCATTTCCCTTCCACTCGTCTCAACAAACCCGTGCCGAGTACAGAGAACCTGGTGTCAGGCTCCATTCCTGGCTCCGGGCTTCCCACGATGCTTCCAACAGTCCATGAAAGTTTACATGTGACCCCAAACAATTGCACACACACACACACACACACACACACACACACTCGTGATACGTGAAACTCACCTTTATAAAATGACATGTACTTGTGTCTATGACTATTGGGGAAAAAAGAAAACTTAAAGTTGGGGATTGCATGTGCTAGGAGAAGCCGAGACTTCCTTGACATTATCCTACGCTTTACAGGACAACGGATCTTTTTAGCATATACTCGGGAACTGAAGTCAAAAGGTATTTTTTAAAATTGAAATTAATTTTTCTAAACCAAAAATATATATATATATATATATAGATTTTTAAAAATATATCCAAGCTCCAATCCTTTTGCCTACTTCTGGAGCTTTTAGATACCATCCATGGACACCCCTTCGTGGAAACCCACTCCCTTGTGCTTAAGCTGGTTTCAGTTTGGCTTCGGGCATTTCCAACCCAACATAAAGTGCTCTATTTTTCAGTAGGGGGCAGTGGAGAAGTAGAATATGTTTTAAAGTATGAGGCAGAAACAAGTATTTAAAAAGAGTTATGGAATAAGATTATTGAGCTCAGTATGACATAGTTTTTTAAAGATTTTTGTTTTGCGAGAGGGAAAGAGAGAGTGAGTGACACAAGGAGGGGGAGGGGCAGAGGGAGATGCAGACTCCCCACTGAGCAGAGAACCTGATGCAGGACTCGATCCCAGAACCCTGGGATCACCACCCAAGCTGAAGGTAGACACTCTACCGACTGAGCCACCCAGGCATGCAAGTATGACAGTTTTATTCAGGAGACAATGTTTAGTAAAATGGAAAGAATGAATAATTCCCATCAAGGCAGGTGATTAATAATTCCTGTCAAGGGGGTAAACAGGAACGTGAAATAAGAGTCGTCGGTAACACTTAGCAGGGGTGAGGCGCGGTTCCATTTGCTGTAAACTTGTGGTCCTGTTCCGTCCTTACGGCCCGCCTTGTGCGAGGCGCTATTTATCATGCCTGTCTCCCAGAAGAGGAAATCGAGGCCTGGGCACATGAACTACCCGACTCAAGGTCACAGAACTAATCCCCGACGGACCAGGCTATGCCCCATGGGACTGAGAACGCTCGTGATGTGTGGTGAGATCGGGAAGAAGACTGGCCTGGAACGTGGGGGTCATGTCCGAGTCGAGCAGGGAAGCAGAGCGGGGCCGTAACGAGGGAAGGATTATGAATCCCTACACGCCAAGCTACAGACAGAAAAGTTCCAAAAAGCAGCTCTGGTTCCCAGGTGAAACGGAGGACCGAGGAGTTCAGGAGCCTGTCCTCCGTCTCCACGACCTCAGCCGTTTCTAAGGCAGGCTCCACAAAGGGATGCCACAGCGTGTGGCAATGACAGTCATGACCGTGGTTCCTGCGGGCTGAGCCTTCCGTCGCTGGACACTGTGCATTTTCTCACTGAGCCCTCCCCGGCCCCCCCTGCCCCGCCCCGTCCCCCATCAGCACCACACCTGCAAGGCAGGGACTGGAGTCCCTCCAGTCTGCTCAAGAGAAAGCAGGGTGAGGAGGAGCTGTTGCTGACAGCCGGGGCATCTCCTCTTTTTCTTTTGTAGCAATGATCAGTTGTTGTTAATTTATGTCTGCCATATTGACTTCCCCATTAGACTTTAAATTCCGTAAAGGAATTCAAGGGCACGGCTCCGTCTTCAGCAGCTGACAGAGCCTGACATCTATGAGGCAATAAAACATCGAATAAGTGTGAGCAATAAAGAATATTAAAGGAAAAAAATATCAGAAGGAGTTAGCCGTGGGTATTCAGTGACCGTGCATTTTTGTCGACTTATCTGAATGTTTCTGTACATTATAGATCAGCAATAATCAGCATGGATTCCTTTAGACATGTAAACATATACAAAATAACAGACAAAGGGCCCTGATAATTTGGAGACCTATTTTCATTTATATGGAATAGTTTCGACTTTTTTTTTTTTCTTGCAAATAGAGAGTTAAACTGCCTTCAAAATTGGGTAAGTAGGGTAAATATGTTTCATTCATTTCAAGAAACATTCTGGAACTGGAAATCAGTATTTTGTGTGGAATTCCTTCTGGCAAAAGTTGGGTCCTAATGTTTGATTCTCCCTGGGTATCCCTGAATCTGCAAGCACCTTCTGCAGACATGACCCTCACAGAACTCGAGAGCGTTTATGACACCCACAGAGAACAGGATTGGGGCCCCATCTAGTTGAATGGGCCAGAATTCAAAGATCAACGAATATCCCACCTTCACCTGGGTTAGAGAAAAAGGAGTCCCTTTTTGTTTCTGTCGGGCAACCACAATTCACTGGAAAGCATTATCAGATACTGTTTCCTCTGAAGCACCCAGACACACATGTGCACGCACACTTCTAATCACTTTTTAGATTTTCCATATCTCCAGGAACCCATATTACAATACTCATTTCCAAAGACGTTTAGGAGTCCGTCACACTACCCCTACTCCCAGAGAATATCACTTAGGTCACACTATTGGTTTTTATTTTTATTTTTAGGAGTTGGAAATAGAAACGAAACAATGGTTTTCAGAAAGTTAACTATGTCCACATCCCATACTTTTAAAAAAGGGATCGGTTATAACCCAAGCTGTCCCCTAGCAACCGTGACACACAGCACCTTCAACCATCACCCCTATAAATACGCCTGGGCTTGGAGCCCTCTGCAGCTTTTCATTCTCAGCGAGTGACTAACGGTCTCATGCTCTCTGCTGGGAGAGAACATCTGTTGATGTTCATTCCTGTCGAATTTTTCTTAGAAAGGTCAGTCAATATCCAGTTACAGATTTTAACATTTCTTAGTGCAATGTGTTAGAATTTTTCTTAATCCTGTGGATACATAAGGCACTGCTCCGCGGGCACGCGTGTTTGCGTGAGGGTGTGTCGGCAGAGAAACCAAATAAAAACAGAGATCTGTTCCTCTGCACAAACACTCACAGAATTAGAACCATGACAAAGCAAATAAGATGTGTCAGCCGGGGGATTAAATAAGCAAACACGAGATTAAAAAATTACATAGCACTCAACTTGAAACCTTCCCTTCCGCCGGCCGATGAGCCACGTGAGCACGTCCTCCCAGGGCCCGAGACCAGGAGGCGCCCCCTGAGCTCAGGTCCCGCTGGCCTCGCCTTCCCCGGGACAACTTGGCGTTCTATTTGGGGCTCTCTTTTTATACCAAGTTTCAAAGGAATCGGGTATCAGTTGTTGCGTGAAACTATTCCTTTCCTCTTCCAGCTCTCTCTTCCCTGGGGTGGAGACCATCAGAGCGTCCAGTCCACCGAGAACATCCAGAAGGTTAGCCCTCAACCGCCATCACGCCACTTCTTGTGTTATTCGGATTTCCATGAACACATGCCAGGTAGACGTTATTTTTCAGCGTCTTCAACTTTGTTAGCTTTTCAACAAGCAGACTTTCTGCAGCCCAGACACGAACAATTTAAATTCCGTTACTAGCTGGGAACAAGCACCTACTCGAGGCAGGCAGGAGATTAAACGCCCTTTCTTTGGGAATGCCAAGATGGGCTTCCGTCATGATCCTTGAGGGAAGAAAAGGTTTCTACTTTATCCCTAAAGGATGAATCACATCTGAGAGTCAAGAAACATTCCACAAGGGAAACAGATTGTGACCGAGAGGCAGGTTTGCTAATTCGGATCTAAGCCTTCCTATGCATTCTACTCGGGACTCCCCATTTCCAATGAAGCACAATCCAGGATTCACTCTAGTTGGAGTCAAGAGCAAATGTCCCTTCCCTGTTCCTTTCGCCTGTGGCCTAGTTATAGGAAACCGAAATCTCTGTGACAATCCTAAAGAACATATTGCTTACAGTGCAAACATCGTTATTGACAATACAGTTCCTAATTTTGTTTTCTAGAGACCTACTCATTGCACTGGGCATGAATACACAACAGGCTGGATGACCAAGTTTCTCCCAAGTGCTCGTATTATGAAAGCCAATTAAGATGAATTTTGCTTGGAGAATTTGTTGTGATAACGGGCATACCCTGGAGTGGGAAACTGGAGTGTCTGTCTGTCACTGAGATACTCATTCAAGGTGCTGGACTGTTAAATATAAGCCACGTTCCCACCTCAGTCCTTTTAAAGAATACTTCTCTCCCGCACATATAAAAGCTGGTCACTGAAGGACATCAGTGGCTTTTAAAGGGACATCCCCTTACCAGGGAGATCTTTCTTATCAGCCATAGAAAATACAAGAATCTCATTATGATGTCCTTTTTTTTTTTTTTTTTAAAGATTTATTTATTTGACAGAGACAGACACAGTGAGAGAGGGAACACAGGCAGGGGGAGTGGGAGAGGGAGAAGCAGGCTTTTGTCAAGCAGGGAGCCTGATGTGGGGCTCGATCCCAGGACGCTGGGATCATGACCTGAGCAGAAGGCAGACGCCTAACGACTGAGCCACCCAGGCGCCCCTCATTATGATCTTAATGCTTGCTAAAAAAAAAAAAAAAAAAGTAAATTTTGAGACCAAGCTTTTGTATGACTACCACTCACGGTAAGTGAGTATGACTCAGTCCTCAACAACAGCACCCAAGGAAGACAGGCATGTTCTGGGGGTGTGGAGGGCACAAGCTAGGAGGACGGAGGAGCCTGGGTGGCTCAGTCAGTTAAGCATCTGACTCTTGATTTCAGCTCAGGTCATGACTTCAGGGTCCTGAGATCGAGCCCCGCGTTATGCTCTGTGCTCAGCGGGGGCGGGGAGGTCTGCTTTTCTCTCTCTCTCCCTCCCTCGGCCCCTCCCCCCAACCACGCTCTCTCTAAAACAAATAAATCTTTAAAAAAAGAAAGAAAGGAAGAGAATGATGTAGGTGAGCTTCCTGACGTGCTGTGGGATCTGGAAAGAGTATCTGTGAGGCAGAAGGGTGTGCGAGAGAGAAGCCGGAAGTGGATACGGTGCCTGAAAGATGTTTCTCTGGAGGTGTCTTTGCCTCAGGAGGGCGGGCAGTGGCTGACAGCACGGAGTGAGGACAAATGCCAACAAGTTAGATCTCCTACTGATAGGTGCTCTAGGAAAACAAAATATAAGAATGAATTAATCCAACCTGTCTGGTTTAAGAGAGTTTTCCACAGGAAGGCAGTTCCCCCCACTTCTTCACATGCACGTCACAGCAACGGGAATTTGGCAAATAACAAGCCAAAAAGGAGGTGCCCTGTGAAGACTTCCTAACGGATAGTCGTTAGATAATAATCTTCGTTATTTTATGTAGAAGGATTTGAGGAGTCCCTCCAACACTTCGTTTTCGTTCACATTACTAATTTCCTCAGGAAACTTTATTTATTTTTTATTTTTAAAAGATTTTATTTATGGGGCGCCTGGGTGGCTCGGTGGGTTGAAGCCTCTGCCTTCGGCTCAGGTCATGATCTCAGGGTCCTGGGATCGAGCCCTGCATCGGGCTCTCTGCTCAGCGGGGAGCCTGCTTCCTCCTCTCTCTGCCTGCCTCTCTGCCTAGTTGTGATTTCTCTCTGTCAAATAAAAAAAAAAAAATTAAAAAAAAAAGATTTTATTTATTTATTTATTTGACAGACAGAGATCACAAGTAGGCAGAGAGGCAGGCAGAGAGAGAGGGGGAAGCAGGCTCCCCGCTGAGCAGAGAGCCCGATGCGGGGCTCGATCCCAGGACCCTGAGATCATGACCTGAGCAGAAGGCAGAGGCTTAACCCACTGAGCCACCCAGGCGCCCCAGGAAACTTTATTTTTTAAAAATTAGTGTTCTCCCATGTTACTCGGTGCAAATAAACGCGATGTGAGTGATCTGCGCTGAGCCTGACGATGCCGGCGAGAGGCGCACCCATCTTCTCTGTCCTCTTCCATTTTTACCTGTTGCAGACATTCACCTCTGCCTCCACAGTCCACGCTTCTGTCAGGCGTGTGCAGGAGAACCGACGGCTGCCCCGTGTGCTTCCTGTGTGGGGTGGCGGCCAGGCCGGCATGCTGGAGATCAGCGGCTTGCCCGATATTCTCGCCATTTCTAGGACGTCATCTTCACTCTGACAGCTGTCACGGCAAAGTGACGCATCGTTCACACCTAGCGCACGTCCCTCCGGCAGGGTGTTCTATCCGTGCCCCTTACTCACTCCGGGTCCTTGTTCACTGGATGTGCTGGTCAGCAAAGTGTGTTGCATAGTTTATTATGATTTCGTGTTCTTTTTTAGTCGTAGTCCATTTTCTGCTTGTACTTCCCAAGTTAGGTTTGTGAAGCAGACTGGGTAAGATCCTTTAGCAAGATGAATAGCTCTTTGGTCCAGCTCAGGTATTTGCTGTTCCTACCGGAGAACTATCCAGACCACAAGGACCGAACTACCAGGAAATCGCAAGTAACTGGGCCTGGACATTCCAAAGGTTGTCTCCACCCAGTGAAGTGGATCAATTAAGTGGTGGCTGAACATTTCATCCTGACCTACTTGGGAGCTCACAACCTTACATGAGAGCCATAGAGGTAATGAGTCCTCAGGGAACTGGCCACAGCAGCCAAAATGCAGCCAACAGAGCCAGATGGCCCAAGAAAATCACCAGTTACTACGAACTACACAAACATTATTTTAAATAAACACACAATGGAAGACACAGACGGACATATAACCTTTAACCACTGCCTTGAACAATAATCTATGCTACCTACATTTTCATCAGAATCGAACCTATCACATACGTTTCTTCTCTTTATTTTCTAGCTTGTGTTACCGTAACACATTTTCAAGAAATGGAAAAAATGGCTCATCAAAACGTTGGCTTCTATAAAAACGAGTTGTTTTTAAAGAAAGATTCATGCCATTATTCCTTGTGTTATATACAAAAAAGGCCTTGTGCTTTCGAAACTATGTCACCTTTAACAAAATTATCCAGGTCCAGCACGGTCTGGGTGACGTGTCTACACAGCAGAGCCAGCACACACCTCAGATGCTAAGTGTATGATTCGGTTCACCTAAAAATTAAGTTTACTTTGAATATACAGCCAGCAAAGCCAGGAATGAATCGACTCTGTGAATTCAGTTAGGAATCAACTCTTCAGAATCAGAAGAGCAAATGAAACTAACATTTTTTTTTTTTTAACAAATTATGGCTAAAGAATGGCGGGGTTATAACAACACGCAGACCAGTGGCGCGGTGAACACCGAAGTCCCGGGGAGGCTACTCGGAGGCCTGACTCCTTCACAGAAGGAGCTCGGGTTTCCTGGGGTCCCTTTTGGGATCATGCCCAGCTTTGGAATACCTCAGGAAATCAGAGGGTCCGTGGACACGAAGTAGAGTGCTCCTGGATGGGATAGTCAACACCTTCTGCTCGAGGATTTTAAACTCCGCAAGGGGTCTGTCCGTTCCCAGGTTACGCGCAAAGCTGACTCTACAGAAACCCTGAGAAAGTCCTCTACTGCTGTTAAATAAACAATATCTATGTTCTCACATCAAGAACATGCCTAGAAATTTGTACCAACTTGAGAGAGGACTCTTTAAAGCTGGTGATGTCCCTTAAAACACCCCTGGGGATATTGATGGGAAAGAGAATCTTTGACAGACAGCGGCTATCAGGGGCACGTCTGGTACTCAAATCCACGTGCTAGATCTCAGGCCAGAAGGCATTCCCAGCAAACAGGCCTCCTAATCAGCCGAGAAGGCCCAGTCTATTTCCACTTCTGAGGTGGAGAGGGTATGTGAAATGCGTATGGTCTTTGGAGAAACTGAAAGCCATGTAAAGAATTCTGCCCTTCCTTTACAAGGGGCTGCTGATTTCTGGGCACTCAGATGCCCCACCAGCCTACCCTTCCACAGGCTCCGTCATGTTGCAGCCTTCACCTGCTGTTGTAGAGTCAGTAAAACACACAACTAGAAATTCTGTGTTTGGCCCAAGGAGGAACCTATGATCTAATTTCATTGGAAACATGTTGCTGGAGATCCCAAGGTGAGGAGAGGATGTAAAGGCACATCTCCCCAGATCAGTGGGCGCTTATGTCAGGGCCTAATTACCTGGGAGGGCTTCAATCTTCCTTTCTCAGATTTGTATCACAGGCTTTAAAAGGGCTATCTTGGGGCACGTGGGTGGCTCAGTCAGTTAAGCATCTGCCTTTGGCTCAGGTCACAATCTCGGGGTCCTGGGATTGAGTCCCGGCATCGTGCTCCCTGCAGAGGGCCTGCTTCTCCCTCTCCCTCCGCCTGCTGTTTTGCCTACTTATGCTCTATCTCTCTGTCAGACAAATGAATAAAATCTTTAAAAAAAAAAAGAAATAAAAGGGCTATCTTATCCCATCCTTATTTATTGCAATAACAGTGGTCACTTTTCAACTGCTCTTTAAGGATTAGGTACCATCTTCCTCCCCTTCCCTAAGATGGCATAAATCATCTATTAATTCTAAACCATATTAATGAGAAGTTGGTATGACTGTTCTTAGACTCCGGGTACAACCCGAATGCTGGCTGGGGACACTCTTGGGACATTCCACTCAATCCAGTAAATATGAGCTTACCTATATGTGCTGGGCGGGCTATGGCATTGCCAATTAACTTCAGGCTTGGAACCAAGACTGGTGTTCTGGCATAAAACACACCTCCAATTACTAGCCATGATTTCTAGTTACACTTCTTGAAAGAGGAGCAACAATTTAATGACAAATAAAACATCTCACATAGAGGATCGTTCTCAATTTTTAGGCTCATCCCTCGCCAACCTAATTTCAAGTTGTTTGTCCACTTTTTTTCTAAAGCACTATGAGCGACTTCCCTTGCTCTCTCCAATGCATTCAACTTAGTTTTCACAGAGGTAAACAGCTGTCTCAGGATATAATTTCACCTAGTCTACCGAATGTCAAAGTGACAGTGGTTCAAACGAGCACTTCATTTCTCCCTCACGCACAGCAGGGCCCAGGGGCCCAGGGCTGACGTGGGATCTCCATAACGTAGTAGAACTAAGTTCTTTGTATTTTTTGGCTCAGATAGTCTCCACATCACATTTCACTGCACGGGCCAAGACAGTAACCGCAGCTCCCACCACGCCATCCATGTGACCATCCACGTGGTAACCAGCAGGAAGGGGAAAGGGAAGCAGAGAGCACTGCTTTCCCGAAGGTCATGCCCATGAGAGGCACACGAAGCTCCCATCCACCTCCCGCCGGCTGGAACAGACTCAGGGGCCATACATAGCTGCAAGAGAGCCCAGGAAATGAACTTCAGTGACTGGCGGTCATCCTCCGCCAGCGGGGACGCTGTTCCCAGACGAAGGGAAACTGAGTGTCTTCGAACATCCAGCAGAATCTCCCGCAAAGACACCCCTTTGATCTCTTATTTCATCCATTTACATAATTTGTCATTCGAATGGTGCCATTACCGTAGCAACCACAATGCGCCTGGAGAGACCAGAGAACATGCAGGCTGACTTGGCGGAACCACAACCTAAATGGTGGAAGCAGATACACACCAGAGGAGACATCTTCGGTAAAGGGCAGACAGCAACTCCTCATTACAGCAGGGGCACAGCCAGAAGCCATACGCAAATGAAAGAGCACGGCTGTGCTCTGATAATGTTTGACCGACACAAACAGGCTGCAGAGGCGATGCGGCGTCTTAGTTGCACTGGTCTGCTGGGTTCTGGGTGTCACGGGCCCGAGCCATGTGGCTACGTGGCAGTGATGGGAGCCGCTAATTAACTCGGCCAGCTTAGTGGGAACTAGCCCAAGAACTTCTGCTATACGAACACCTGTACTGCACCCCCCATCCCCGTGTATTGTACATGTACCGAATGCTAGGAAATGCATTAGGAGTTTTACTACATTATCACTAATCCTCACCTCAATCTGATAAAGCAGGTAAAATGCTCCCATTTTCCAGATTAGAAAGTCGACACAGCCAAGAGCTGGCAGTACCAGGATCAAAACCCAGGCCTTGCTGGCTCCAATCCACTGGACAGTGGTCAGAGGAAAGACAGCCTTACTGCTAATAAAACAGGAAATCCAAACACACAATTCCTTATCGTATGACCGGTGAAGCTGTTACATTCGCCAGATTTGACTGAAAGTATTACCAGTAAGAAACTTTTCCTTCTGATCTCAAAATAGACCTTGCTCTAGAAATTTATCCAGGTTTCGGCCAACAGGCATCTCACCCTCAGATTTTTCCCGGGTAAAGCTGCTAAGGTCTCAAGCTTTAGAGCACCAATAACTAACAAAAAGGAAAAAGTCAAGGTGCCATCATTAGCCTTGAGGCTGTTTGAGTCTTTCCAAGTTTATCTAAGTTAATAAAGATTATTGCCGCGTTCCTACTCCCATCCTCGCCCTGACGCCCTACGCTTCACTCACACAACCGCTCCGCCCTCCCCGAGCACGGCAGACCACAATGATGTGTTGTAACACTCTTTCCAGAACCTTCCCGACAAAGACTCACAATCCTTCTCGGAGCTCCAAGCACCGTTTCTGGTTTATTGGGACTGGCACGAGAGAATAAAGCCATTTGCCATCAAACTCTCAACACTAGCCTCATGGAACACAACAGTGGCGCATTTTTCCCTCTGCTGTGCCCAAAATGGAATTACCAGTTCCTTCTCTTATTGTCGGTGCCGATGTTTGTTGTGTCTTCGTTTACTAAGCAGATCTCTTCTTGTTTCAACAGGAGACTCATCCTAGGATTATCCTCTTATCTACATGTGTGTTCCTTGTATAACGAAATCTGCATCTCAAAGTATTCCTTAGCACAAACAAATATGCTTCTGAAGGGAAGTTTTCAAAATATTTCAGAATGGGCAAACTATGACTATTTACAATTCATGTTCAGTTTAATTACTCTGGAAGGAAAGTTATCTGCCACTTAGGCTACAAGCTACTCCGGAAACATTCTGTTCACTTTTTAGAAAAAGGGAGCCGCGTTTAGACATACATATGCCACATAATCTGGGATTTCTGCATAGGATTATATATGCTCTGGGAAGTAGACACGAGGAATTTCCAAAAAATATAACCTCATTTTCAATCCCCTCACCTTATTGAAAAGTGGAGTTTAGAGGGATAATTTTTTTAAGGTTTGAGAGAGTGTGTACGAGAGAGAGAGAGAGAGAGAGAGAATACACGAGTGGGGAGAGGGCAGAGGCAGAGAGAGAAGCAGGCTCCCCGCTGAACAGAGAGCCCAACGGGAGGCTGGATCCCAGGACCCTGGGATCATGACTTGAGCCAATGGCAGACGCTTCACCGACTGAGCCACCCAGGCGCCCCATAGGTATAATTTTTATAGGCATAATTTGAAGATACTCCACTGATAGATGAGTTTGTTTTCTTTAAAAAAAAAAAAAAAGCATTCACGTACATGCCCACTGAAACACCACCATGAGAGGTCACCTCCTGAGTCCCGGGGCAGGGTCTGCACACAGCTGCTTGTTCTGTTTACAGCTAGCCGGGAGGCCACCTCACACTAGCCATCACTATGTGCCACTCCTTAGGCACCACCAGTGTGGGTGGGGGCCCAGCTCTGGAACACCAGTCTCCATGCTTGAGACACAGCAACGCTTCCCAAATCAGTTACCAGGGAGAAGGGATGCTGGGGGTTCGAGTTTTTGCCTAACCTCTCCCCCCACCAGGCACTTACAACAGCAACCCCCCGCCCCCCGTCCCTCACCTCAAGGCAAAGAATTCACAGTCTGGCAATTCTAATGGCCACAGAGCAACATCCTTCAGAACCCTTCGTGGCCGGGCAGGCCCACCTTGCAAAAATGAGGCTGGAGGAGGGCAGAGTTTGGCTCTGCTTGGAAGGCTCGTAGGAGGCTCCTTCCAAGACTGTCACTTCATCTGTCTCCCTGATGAGAGGATTAGCTCGCCCATGTGAGGCACAGCCACACACCTGTCCTCCTGACCACCTCCAACTTGTGATTTCTTCCAGGGACATCTGGGACACTCTTTACCCCCCTGTTTCCCAACTTCGGCATCAGAACACTTTGTGACCTGGATGGATTGTCATGTGTCCCCATGCCCAGGGACTCAGAGAGACAGCAGGCCGCTCACCCTGTGAAGGTCCACAGGGAGCCCAGGGATTCGAGGGCGAGTGGAGGAGAGAGAAGTAGGAAACGTTCAGGGAAAGGCAGAGCAGGGGTAGAATGTCGTGCCGGATTTCATCTCCCTCACAGAAGACACGGAATCAAGCAACACGACTCTGGCCAAAGAGCCAGAAGCCAATATGCCCCCATATTTTCCCATTCGCAGTTCACAGTATCTGTGCCGTTTGCGGGGCACGGAGGCGACTCTCCTCATAACTGCTGTATCTCACTCCCGTGCACAAAGGACTTGAGGTCATTTGTAAAAGTACACAGAAGGGGCACTTCGGGGGCTCAGTCGGTTGAGCGTCTGACTCTTGATGTCTGCTCAGGTCATGATCTCACAGTGCTGAGATCGAGCCCCATGTCAGGCTCCACATTCAGTGTGGAGTCTGCTTGAGATTCTCTCTCCCTCTGCCCCCCCCCACTCCCATTTCCCCCCCACCATAGATAAATAAATAAATTTTGAAAATCTTAAAAAAAAAAAAGTACAGGGGCACCTGGGTGGCTCAGTGGTTAAGAGTCTGCCTTCAGCTCAGGTCATGATCCCGGGGTGCTGGGATCGAGCCCCGCTTTGGGTTCCCTGCTTGGTGGGAAGCTTGCTTCTTCCTCTCCTGCTCCCCCTGCTTGTGTTCCTTCTCTCACTATCTCTCTCTCTCTCTGTCAAATAAATAAATAAAATCTTTTTTTAAAAAAAGTACGTGGAGAAATAAGAGATGCATTTGAACAAAATGGTGTACCTTCACCCATGAGACGCAGCCCCACACCAGGGCACACAGCTTGGGGTCTGAGCCAGGGACAGACTCCAGCTCCCCACAGGTTCTCTCAGCCGGGTACCGTGGTACCCAGGCTACGCAGCCAGGGGGCTGGGAGCTGGCCCTACAAGGGAATGGGGCTAAAAGACCCAGGGACAGAAGAACATATGGAAATGCGTTCCAGAGGGCCCCAGATACTTGTTAGAGATGAGCTATAATTTTACCTCCAAATGGCTAAATCAGAGATGGAAATATGATCATTTACAAGATTCACCGTGCTCCTGGGATTAGAACAAACCACTTGGACAAGAGATAGGTGCATGTCTTGAACCTGAACTTCCTCTTGTGGATACTCTGCTCACTGACAGAAGGGTTGGGCAGACATCCTCGCTTCCCCAAAAGAGGTACCTACTTTCACTCCACCCTGGTGTACAGCATAATACCTATGCTTGTTCGGGCCAAAGTCAGAACACTGTGACTCAAACACACAGCCCCCATGGCCCTATTCCAAACAGGAAGAACACACACACCACCTAGACCTGACCAGCTGGGAAGGCAGTGGGCAATTCTGCACCTCCCCGGGCCAGGGCCACCACCTGGAGAGAGCGGATGGCCCACCGCGTACCCTCCACGCAGGTCATGACTGCAATCAGGATATTCACGAGGATTGGACCACACCTGGTTGAGGTGTTTTTACTCCAAAGTGAGAGTTTTGTCCTGCTCCAGGCAATGTTTAACTTATGTTAAGCGTTACTGTTATTAACTACTTTCCGAAGACTTAACCGTGAGTGAGTCACTAAATATTTAGTGCGGATTACCATATCTGATCTATAAAACAAACCTATAAAGTAAATATTATCATCCCCATTTTACTGATAAAGTAAGAGGTTAAGAAACTTGCCCAAGGTCACCGAGCTAATAAATGGTGAGGTTGGCACCTGCGGCCAGGACTGAAGAAAACTTGGCAAAATTCCAAGGCCTTGCCTACAGTCACTCTACAGAATGGTTAAAATAGTGAAGTGTTTATGCCTAAAGATAGGAGCTTCGATTGGAAGATTCTTCTATACAAGTAAGTGTATTCATCAAGAAACTAGAGCATTGGAGTGTTCCTCTGTTAGGAAAAGATGCCATTGGTCTGTGATTCTGTTAAGGGCAGGAATGGGAGCTAGATTAAAAGTTTCACCATCGATTCCTTCTCAAATGATAATTGATAAACATTTTATAAAAACATAGATTAAGTAAACATTTTTTTCCTCTTTTCGGAAGTTTTAAAATAAAGTTCCCGAATTCTTTGACATTCTTCCCAAGAAAAAGGGAGGTCCATTTTCTTCTCTCTTGAAATCTAGATTTCTTGGTGGCATGACCAACAGGGCATGGTGGAAATGATTCTGGGCCCGGTTCTCAGGAAACTGGAAGCTCGTATTTCACACCCTTTGATCAATCATTCCCCAAATCAGAAAAACTAAAGCAGCGTATCTCACTTTTACACAGCAAAGCAATGTTCAATTATATAGCAATAATAGATGTGGAAGAAATCCAATGATGAGACTATTTTGAAAGCATTCAAAAATGCTTCTAAGGTATTTATATGTCATTAGGAAAACGCACATGAGCCTCTATATATATATATATATATATATATATAGGCTCGTGTGTGTGTGTGTGTGTGTATATATATATAAATATATAAATATATACACACACATATATATATACACAAAATTGTATACAGTTTTGTATATATACAAAATTATATACAGTTACTGTAATTCTGCCAAAGTACTAGAAGATAAAACATAACAGGATTTTTCTTTTAAGGTCATAACGTTACAGATGATCCTTTCTTCTTTACACTCCTTCCTCTTCCATAGTTTTCATTTCCCCAAATGAAAGTTGTAACATTTCATGGAAAACAACATTGTGTATGAGATTTCCCCTCAGCAAGCCCTTTGCACTCAACATACCTTCGACGGGACCCAGATTTACACAGTGAAGAAAGGCAGCAAGACAACCGAGTGGCCCTTGGCACAGACTCGCTCATGGGGGGACAAAAGCGTAGGAGTAAGGGAAGCTGATGCAATGGGCTTGCCCTCTTGACACCTCTCTGTGTCCCACCGCAGCAGCTGCCTCCCTCCTCTGACATTTGAAACCCAAGAGACCTCTGTCACATGTTAGCGATGGCAAAGAACTGTCACCCTGTCTTTACTAGGAGCTTGATTAGCGGAAGCTTTGGGGGGCCTGCGAGGTGTGGAGAAGCGTGCTGCTGGTCATCCGGTGGTTAAGGGATCTCACACAAAACCAGCTCGCTTGCAACAAGGACAGACTGTATTGTTCTCCGTGTTCTTAATCAATTTCAAATATTAGCCCAGCTGGCTCAAAGCAGGATCTCAAAAGTGGTAAACACGTTCTGTGGCCGACAGACATTTTCCACGACTATGCCGGAGGGTGGAAGAGAAATGAATCACAAATTCCTTCCACAAACCTTTCTTGAACTCCTGGCATGCCCTGGAGAATATGAACGAAGAGGCAACAGCACCGTGAGAATCCACACTAACTCCTGCCTCCGACCACATTCACTCTGCATGCTGGCATTGACCCCCGCCGGCGTGCGAGAACCAATTCTGTGCATCTTTCCCCAGTCCACTTTCGGGGACCTCACATGGGTGGCCTGAAAAGACGTCAGTGAATGCTAAGGATTGGGGCGCCTGGATGGCGCCGTCGGTTAAGGGTCCGACTCTCGGTCTCGCTCGGTTTCTGATCTCAGGGTTCGTGAGATCAAGCCCCACGTCGGGCTCCATGCTCAGCTTGGAGTCTGCCCAAGACTCTTTCTTCCTCTCCCTCTGCCCCTCCCACCTCCTGCTCTCTCTCTCTCTCTCTCTCTCTCAAATAAATCTAAAAAAAAGAAGAAGAAAAAAAAAAGCTAAAAATCAGAGCTTCCCTTCCCCTAGAGGGCTGGCTGTTAAACATTGACCATCACAGCAATTGCCAGCAAGAGGGGCTCCTTCCTCCTCCTCTCGCGCACTCCCGGCTACTCTGTCCTTCCTCCTTGTGTGCCAAACGTCCGGCCACCATCAGACTCTGGGTCTCACTGCGTACTGGCCGCTGCCCGCCTTCAAAGAGCGGCTCCTTCACCTCATGGCTGTGTGGACCACTCCGGAACAGGACAGTACAGTCCGTTAGCGGGCAAAACTGCTATTACGCTGAGACTTCTAGAGCCCCGGTGGCCACCTTCAACCAAATTTTTAAGTCTTGACTGCGCAGCATGATGTGTCAAATAATAACGCTTTCCAGGGTCCTGTACTAGCAGCCAACGCGTTGTTTCTGAATCGCTAACAATGCACACTGTCCTTCCGATGATATTCCATTTATCGGTGACGTGTTAGAGCTGGGTAAAACGTAAGCGGAGGATTCTGCACAATCTAAAAACCACGGCTACCTGAAATTGGCAAGGCGGCATCCTGTCAGCGCCTTTTCCCTGTCCTGTGGTTAGCAAGACGCCAATCACCCTTCCTCACCGGGGACTCACGAGACACCTGTCCAGACAAAACGACAGCGGAGCCTGTCGCACACTCAGAGCCCAGCCCGCTGCATCAGACTCTCTGCCGAAAGTCGCTGTCTTTCTGTGGGACGTAAGGCCCCCAACAGGAAGTCCAAGCACCTGGGACGGGTCTGTACCACCACGGGGGGGACCCAGTAATCTGTCACCTGACGGGGATCACAAGCTATCTCTCATCAACAGTGGTGTCGTTAGCTTCCAACATACCAACCCCCAGCCTTGAATTCTCTTGATGTCTAATTTATAATGATTTCTGAAATACCTACCCAGCTGATTCCCACCTTATGAACTTGCTATGTGCCAAAAGTTCGCATTTTTACACTGCAGAATCCATGCTACCATGAGACGTTATAAATGGCTCTGAGGTTCTCAGGCCAATCCACAGAAGCATTTTACCTCATAATGTCTCTGAAACACATGGGGGTCCTGTACCCCAAGCCCCTTGCTTCAAACCCTTTAATGAATTCTCACCTCTGAATAACACCCAGCCTCCTACCCTGGACTCTAACCCTGGGAGCCTTAGCCTCCCTCCCGTGCACTGCCCTCTATCCCTGCCTCTCGGTTCCTGGGCATCACCGTGTGCCCCTCTCGGAGTCTACGCCCGTGCCGCGTCCACTTCCCCCACTGCACTCTCCCCACACCCCCACGTGGCTGGCTCCTTCAAATCTTGGCCCAAGGACACCTCCTCGGAGAGGCCTTCCTATCACACCCACCATGCATTCTGCCTTATTAATTTTAGCCCATATTATCCAAGATATTGGTGTTATATGCAACTCATGGATCACTGAACACATCAAAAATTATTTAAAAATAAAAAATAAATAAAATAAAATAATTCTTTCCTTATTCTTTAACTTGTGAAGTGCCTGTCTCCCCTGCTCGGACAGTATGACCCGTGAAAGCGGGGGTATAGCCCATCACCCGGTCGCCTGGGGCACAGCACGTGGCTTCTGTGCCGCACTTGACAAACACATACGGAGGGACCCAGTGAGTGTGCGGACAGCAGGATCTCCTGTGGATGTGCTTGTATGACAGGACACGGTCAGAGCTTAGTCGCGGTAGTCGAGGGCCCATCCCCTTCCTGGCAGCTGGTGGGGACTGAGGTGGGGCAGGAGACCATGCGGAGCCAGCCTCTGGCCTGTGGGTAATTTTCCTCACGTTTCTTGATCCCGTCTCTCTCCTTGGTTACTGCCCCCGTGTTTTTCTTCTCCCCAGGCTCTCTGGGCTTCCTGCTTGGGTTTCTGCCTTCACTACCCTGCTGTAGAATGCCATCTTTCACACCTTCTCCCCTCAGCTCCTGACCTTGACAGTGGCACGGAGTCTGTGGACATTCTTACCAAGGGCGTCTATTTCTGGCAACGACATAAACAGCGAGCGAGGAGGAGGAGGGTCTCTCCTCTGCCCGCTCCCCTCCTGGGCAGTTGTGCTCACAGTCGTCCATCTGGTGAATATAACACGGTGCCTGGCAGCCCCTGGGCCCCCGGTGTCTACAGCTTCATAGCATTTGGTTTCTACTGATTTCCAAGACTAAATTTGGAGTTAGCTCCCTGTCTGTTCCAGAGCAATTCGGGTCACCAAATTGCAAAATGGGACTAAAGTCACATGGAGAAGCCTGAATGTGAAATTCAACCAGAACCTGCTAAATGTGAGCGCTAAGAACCAGCTTGGTCGCAGACCCAAGCCTATAACCAGTTCTCCTTCAGACATGGCGGCGGCGAAGTTATCCAATGGGCGTCCAATCTCAGATTTAGCAAGAGTAAAATTCCCTCGCAAGTGTAATGTTTTGTTTCTGGTCTCACTCTAAATTTTCCCCTGTCCAGGGTGCCCTTTTTAACTTTCTGCACAGACAAGGGGGGAAAAAGAGGCAAAACAAAGTATATTGTATAGAAAACCACCTAACTGTTAAATGCTGGCATTTATCTCATCAAAATGAGAAGGGGGCAGGGGTCCACCACTTCAGAGGAGTGAGAGGGAGTTTCCCATTTGCAGCAAATATATTATTAGTCCTTGGTAATAGCTATTATTAGATATATGTGTATTATATATACTTACAGTCTTCTTCTTGGCTGTTTATCCTTTGGAACCAGTAAAACATTCTGAGAAAAAGATCTTATGTTTGTTTACTTCACATCTAAAACAGTTAATTCAACATATTTGTAATCATCAAAAATTGCTTACTATTTAACTCTGATAATGTTACATTTCATTAAAGTCATCTTTACTACATTTCTGCCAAATCTCTCCTTTCGGTTTCTAAGATGATCACGCTGCCTAGATAGTTACTGCAGGTGCTAAAATGCCTTATATTAAATACATTCAACAAGTATTTATTAAAAGTTTTTATCCTGTGTGAAATTCTTTGCAGAGAGTTGGCAGGAATGCCAGGACAGAGAGACACAAAGAGAAAGTCCTGCTTTCAGAAATGTTCCAGTGGAAACACAGTATATCAGTAGATGAACCCAACATTTCAAACCTAGACTGGCATCTGCATTTCTCTGAAAATGTTTTTGTAACTGGTCAGTCCATGATGTCCCAAATCTAGACACTTTTATAAATGTCATCTTCAAGTATTTGATTTAATGTCTCATTTTATATGGAAAGGTGTTTCATTATTAAATCAAATGTCAACTGAATGTCCCCTTTAATGTACTGGGAAGGAATCAGGAAGAAATAAAGACTCAAAACCTACAAATAATCCTTTAAGGAGAGGAGTGCAAATGATTATAGTCAACCACACACACACGCACGCACACACACACACACACACACACACCCCCATGGCTGAAAAGGGATATGTATCTTTTTTTCTTTTTTGGAGGGAGTGTGATTGACACCAATGTTACAGTAGCTTCAGGTGTATGACACAGTGATTGTACAAGCCTATGTGTTACAGGTGTAGCTGCCATCTGTCACCACACAACACTATGACAATACCATTGATGATATTCCCTAAGCTATGGCTTTAACAGATGCTTATCTTTAATAGAAGGACAATAAAATATTTGGACATTCCTGTTCCTTAAAGAGTTAACAGTTTCTACTTTTTCTGACAATAAGACTATCATTTAACCCCTTTTCCTTTTTTTTTTTTTAAGAAATCTTAAAAATTGATTTGAGAGAGTGAGCAAGCATGCGTGTGGGCTCATGGGGGTGGGGAGAGACAGAGGGAGAGAGAGAGAATCCCAAGCAGACTCCCCACGGAGCATGGAGCCCCACAAGGGGCTCAATCCCAGGACACCAAATCGTGACCTGAGCTGAAATCAAGAGTTGGACACTCAACTGACCGAGCCCAGGCACCGCTCTCCCCTTTTCCCACAGCTCTCTTTCTTCATATCCAAATCTCAATGTCCCTACTTAGAATTCCAGTGAAACTGATTCATACAAATTTTGTGCACACAGCCATGGGACCAGACATGGAGACTTTTCCTTGCTAACATGGGCACACACTAGGCCCATGTTAACAGGAGTAACTGCCTGCTTCTCTTCCTGGCTCCCTCCCCCTTCTTAGAGCTCAGTGTTATCAAAAACACTGACACAATTAATGTACTGCATGTGGGGGCCAACAGATCCCATTGCCAAAGATAAGGACTGTGGCAGCAAAAATGGGTAGTTAGGTCAAAATTGATATACTGGCCTCCTGTTTAACCATTAGGAATGTTCTAACATTTTACAAAATAGTCACCAGCGTAGATTTCCAACAACTGTCCTGTCAAGTTAAAAATCAAACACCACAAAATTCAAGTAAATTTCTGTGTGGTACAGAAGGGGAAACACGTCTGTAAAAATTCAGGCCATCCCCTTCCTTGTTTAAGAAAAACACTGACTCGCTTATGTTTCTAAGTGTTTCTAAGTGAATTTTATGCTCCTCTCTTCGCACTCAAGAAAATTCCATGTCCTGAACATGAGGGAAGGCGTTCCTCCTCATTTTAACTTTAAACTACTTTTGAAATTAGTGATGTTTTCAAAAAGACAACGAGCAAGTAAAACAGACTCGAGAAAAAGTAAATATATCTCGGAATTACCTTTGGCCTGGTCCAAAGTCGTCAGCTTCAGGCATTTCTGCCCTGTAAAAACACTGACCGAGCGGCCGGGGCTGCAGACTCGTGAGCTAGGAAGTTGTCTTCTCCTCTCACCAGCAAGTATCGGGGGGAAGATCCCCGGTCGTCAAGTCCCTTCCTCTTTGGAAAGAAGCTCGCCTCCCTTACTCAGAAAGTAGGTGTTTACAAACTTCCAAAGCACCTGCTCGCCTTGAATGAAGCTAAGTGCCGGGCTATGATGACTGTCCCCTTCTAAAAATAAACAGGTCACCTCTTACTCCCAGTACCGTGACAGCCGCTGGGAACAAGCATTTTCTCTCGAGCGGTGGGAGAAGGTGTCACTGCCCAGCTATGAACCTTTACTGGGCTGACTTCACCTAGACCTGCCCACTCTTTCTCTTTCCGTTTTTTTTTTTTTTTCTTTTTTTCCTGGCACAACAAAGCACCCAACGAAGGGCGGCGTGGCCACGGGGAGCCTCAGACTTCGGCTGGGCTATCAGATCTCCGACTCACAGGAGGAGGTTGGGGGCGGAGAGTGACATGGGCTGTGCCAGAGCTGAGAGCCTTGTTTGTTCTGAGAATGCTTAGGCACTCGGCAAAAGATCTTTTACTGAAAAGAAAACCACCACCAAGAAAACACCGTGTTTTGAGGGACATGCTGTTTTGCAAGAAAATCTTCCTTTGGGCCATCTAGATTTCTCAACTCAGAATGAGTTTGCGCACGGAGGAGTCCATGCATGCCTTTGGGCAACAGGACTTCTCCCACAGACTTCCCTCTGTCATCGGGGAGCAGCCCGACGTTGGCGCGCCGCCGGGCTGTGTGCCTGAGATATTTTTATAGCTTGGCTCATCACCCTGTAGGAGTAATCAATCACCAAGGACCCTCGCTGGTTACAGTTTCTAAGAGCAGGACAAAAATGACCTCATGTTTTCTTGCTTTCAAAGAGGGTAGAAGAAAAGGTTGGGGGGGGCACCTGGGTGGCTCAGTCAGTTAGGCATCTGCCTTCTGCTCAGGTGTGATCCCAGGGTCCTGAGATCAAGCCCCACTTTGTGGGGGGGGGGTGTCTCTGCTCGGCGGGGAGTCTGCATCTCCCTCTGCCTCCCCCACCCCATTCCTGCTCTCCCTTTCTCTCTTTCTCTCAAATGAATAAATACAATCTTAAAAAAAAAATAAAAATAAAGGTTGGACCTGGTTGGTCAAAAGGTACAAACTTGCAGTTATAAAATAAGTAAGTACAAGTTCCCATCACAAGGAAAAAACTGTAACTCTGTGTGCTGACCGATGCTAACTAGACTTATCGTGGTCATCCATTTCCCGCTACGTATGAATATCAAATCTTCCATTGTATACCTGAAATATGTTACATCAATCATATCTCAGTAAAAAAAAAACAAATAAAGTATAGCTCCCTCCTCATTGAAAAAAAAAAAGGGCTAGGAGAAATATTGACACTAAAAGCTTTGTATGAAAAGTTGAAATCATTTTTTTTTCCTGACTGGGAACATTAGATAAAGCAGTAAGCAGGATCTAATTATTAAGTAATAATAGGCTTTTCTTTTAAAAAATGCCTGCTTTCCATCGTCACTATATAGCAATATATATTTACTGTACATTTACATTTACATGTGTGATTTCTAGAAGATCAAAGAATTGGAAAGTTGAAATGGACAACACATAAACCGGCTCTCTTTTGGATACTCTGATATTTTGTGCCACAATTCTGACTATTCTTTAATCCCTCACACAAGATCTAAAGTTCTAGACTTCAAAGTCTAAGATTAAGTCGGTGCAGGTACTCAAACACAGAACTCAAATACTGTTGACCTTGAAGGCAAACAGTCCTAGCTAAGTCCTGAAGATCGGGCTGTGCAGGCGCCTTTCAGACCAAAGCAATGCGCAGCTTTGTGAGAAATTCCCGGTTTAAGAATTGACAAGTTCAGGGGCGCCTGGGTGGCTCAGTTGGTTAAGCGACTGCTTTCGGCTCAGGTCATGATCCTGGAGTCCTGGGATCAAGTCCCACATCGGGCTCCCTGCTCAGGAGTCTGCTTCTCCCACTGACCTCTCTCCTCTCATGCTCTCTCTCTCTCTCTCAAATAAATAAATAAAATCATTAAAAAAGTTAAAAAAAAAAAAAGAACTGACAAGTTCAAGCACTGAAAGCACCATCAGTGAGACTATTTCAGTACTTTCATTCAAAGTTATCAACAACGAAAAATCATACTAGGATCTAACTCTCCATTTTAACAATTTGATCCCATTAATTTTACCTTTTGTTCCACTAAATGCCTGTTTTACTATTTTTTTTAAATATCTGAGCTCAGCTGTTGCCAAACTAAAGTTGTTGTTTAGAAAAGAACTGAGTATGTTCCTGAAATCTGCCTCTCGGTGTTAGAGGACAGTTACGTCTTTAGTGTTTTAACAGATGAATTGCTCGTTACTACCATGAAATATTTATCAAAATATTTCCAGTTAAGCACTCCTTCATGCATTTTTATTTTTTTATTTTTAAAAAAGGTTTTATTTATTTATTTGACAGAGAGAGCGAGAAAGACAGTGAGAGGGAACACAAGCAGGGGGAGTGGGAGAGGGAGAAGCAGGCTTCTGGCCGAGCAGGGAGCCCGATGCAGGGCTCGATCCCAGGACCCTGGGATCATGACCTGAGCCGAAGGCAGAGGCTTAACGACTGAGCCACCCAGGCACCCCTTCTTCATGAATTTTTAAACGATTTTTTCCAACCATGGATTCCCTCTTCAGGTATATTTGTGTTAATTTCTGAAATTCACAAAAACAAGGAGGGGAAACAAGGATGGCACAAGTAACAGAAACCAGAGTGAAACTTTGTAGCTGACATGGCGGGTGGCTTCTTGGCATCAGGGGACACCTTCAGCTCTGTGGGGGGGGAGGAGGAGCGAGGGGCTGTGTTGGAGTTACAAAAGTTCCCTGGCACTGCTGACCTGAAATCCACTGGACATCCTGAATGTAAGGTTCACAGCACACACACATGGGAGAGACCCAGAGGGCCCCAGAAGCTTTCCAACATTCTCAGATGCTGGAAAAGGGAGCCCACAAAGTTAGGTGACCCACTCTGGACAGATTGGGACAGACTGCAGTGCACAGTGTCCTTGTCACTCCTCCGCATGAGGAGACAGCAGAGCCCATACATTCTGGCAAAAGCTCCATGGCCAGACACTTCCATAGTTCAAGTTTTCTTGTATCCATACTCTTCCAAAATATGCATGCATTTTCAGTAATATACATTAAACATTTTTATTTTTTGCAGTTTAATCATATAGTATGTGAGCTAAGAAAATCATTGCCATATTAAAGTTAATTGTCTACTTTTCCTGATGCTCCTTTTTCACAAAATCATTGGTCTGAGTTTTTTCTCCCCACTCTTCTATAACAGTTTTGACTAAGGCTCTGGAACTTTCTATCAGAGATAATAGGAGGGACTCTTCCTCTCTTGGAGGTTACAGGACAGTATTAGTATGAACGGCCAAGTTGTGGGTGTGGATGCGGGTGCGGGAGTGGGAGTGGGGGAGTCATCAGTGGACAGAAAATTACTATGACAGGAAGGTTAATGGTTTGCTAAGTTGGCCTAACAGAATTCTTGCTGAAGGCAGGCCAAGCTGATGGGCTATTACCTTGAGGTGTTGGGAGATGAGGAATTTGGTCAGAGATGAAGGGTCATCAGATATCAAGGGGCAGGGATCCTTGCTAAAATGACCTGACAGGGTTTTTGCTAAAACTGTGTTCTTGAGGGGGCACCTGGCCCCTTGGTCAGAGAAGCAGGTGACTATTGATCTCAGGGTTGTGTGGTTGAGCCCTGCATTGGGCATAGAGATTACTTAAATAAAAACTTAAGAAAATACAAAAACAACAACAACAACAAAAACCCCCAAAACCCAAAACTGGGTTCTGGAGAACATACCCAAGGATATAGCCTAGCTGCAAAAGAGCTCAGAGGAGGCTGACCAGAATTTGATCAAAGACAGAGTCTTTGTCACCTCCTAAGAATAGGCACGTTTTGATTTCTTCTCTCAGCACTCAGTGCTACAAACTCTGTGGACGCTCCAGAACCACACCATCCAATATGGCAGCCACTGAGCCCACGAAGTGTGGCTGGGGCACAGTCTGAAGACTCAGTAGAAAAAAAAAGAATGTAAAACATCTCCTTACTGATTTTCATGCTGACTACAATGTTGAAATGATAATATTTGGGGCATATGAATAAAATATTAAAATTAATTTCTCTTGCTTTTATTTCACATGGCTTCTAGAAATTTTAATTCATATATGTAGCTTGCATTATATTTCTGGTGGTCCATACAGCTCCAGAGCTTAATTCTCTACTTCTCTGCCAAAATTGGTTTAAGTTAGACATAAAACAAAAACTACTGTGAGAGCACACTGGTTAATATAATCTTACCAACTGTTTCAGAAACATTTCCAGAATTTTTTTTTTTTTTTTTTGGTGGGCGGGGAGTGGGGCAGAGAGACAGGGAGAGAGAGACAGAATCTTAGGCAGACTCTACACCCAGCGTGGAGTCAGACACGGGGCTCAATCTCACGACCCTGAGATCATGACCTGAGCTGAAATCAAAAGTCAGACGCTCAACCGACTGAGCCACCCAAGCACCCCCGGAATTGCTTTTAATCAAAAAGGAAAAGGGTTAGGGATTTATAAAAGACAATGAATAGGACAGTACTAGAGAAGTCCACGAAGCATTTAGTTGCTGATATCCTCTCCATCCCTCCTTCTCTCTAGCCTCTGAAGACAAGAATAAGATCCCTTAACTGACTTCTCCAAGGCCAGGCTGTGTCCCAAGTTCTTGATTCCCTCCCCTCCTTGCTTCTCCAATTTGTGCCACCAATTATCCCATCTCCCTTTTTTTTTTTTTTTAAGATTTTATATTTTATTTGGGAGAGAGAACGCAGGGGGTGGAGCAGAGGGAAAGCAGCCTCCCCGATGAGCAGGGAGCGTGATGCTACGTGGGACTCAATCCCAGGACACCAGGATCACGATCTGAGCCAAAGGCAGATACTTAACTAACTGAGCCACCCAGGTGCCCCATCCCATCTCCTTCTTGCTGGTTCAGGAGCCTCCCGAATTCTACTCTTTCCTTCAGCCATAAGTGTATCCAGGCCTCTTCCAGAAACTATATCACTGACCACATATCTCCTAGTTACTGAGCTCTGTCCTCTGTTCTTTCAGCTGAAGGTCCTAGCCAGTGGTCTGGGGTCATCAGTCCTCACCAACTACAATCTATTTTCTGCCCCTACCCTGACCTTGGCACTGCTGTCCTGACGCTGTCCCCACACCGGTCTCAAAGACCCCACTTTCTGTGCCCAGCTCCAGCTTCTCTCAACGTTCCCTCTTGGTCTCTCTAGGTGCCCCTCTTCTAACTGGCTTCCAACACGGGTCATCTTGCAGGCAGGGCTTCCCCACCCTTGGCCATTCTAATTCTGCAGACCAGGGACAAGCCACGAATCTGCTCCCAGATGCTGCTGCTGCTGCTGGCAGGACCCATACTTTGTGAGCACAGTCCTAGCGCTCCAATGCTGCCCACCCTCCCCTTCCATGCTATACGATACCCCTAGGAAATCTCTCTCTCTTCCCCGACTTTAACCCCCACCTCTATCCCCAAATCTACAACCTCTGCTGGATACACTCCAGAACTCCAGGCCATAGGTCCTACCACCAACCAGCTGTGGTGCATGGGAGCTGCCTCTAACTAGCTCATGGCAACTCTTCCTATCTCCTCCCTCTCCTGTTCAGTGATATAAAGGTCGTTTCAGCCAGCCATGGTGGGAGCATTAACACCATAGGAATTGGCAAACGCTACAAATCAGCCACCTCATCACTACCCATTCTGAGCCAAGCCACTTGTTCAAAATGTACCCCACACCACTGAGTACTAACTATCTTAATTAACCTGTGATTAACCTGTAATTGCTGTGTGAAGCAAGGAGGCCATTGAGATCGAGAAGGTTCTCAGGCTTTAGCATTCTGCATTAGCAAACCAAAATGTAAGTCTATAAATGCCTCGAGGTTAACCTAAGGATGACCAATCCTAAGCATCCAACAGGCTTTCCTAAATAAGGCAACCACTCGAGCTACAGCCAAGCAAATAATTGCCTGGCTTTGTTTCCACATAGTCTCTACCAAAGCCTTCTCCCAACTCCTGTCGGGGAAGTGCTCCTAATCACTTTCAGCTTGGTGCCACTTGAGTCCGACTGACTTTTGCGCACGTAAACTCTTAAAATTTATATATAATGTGCCTTGGTTTATCTTTTAACTCCCGGAAGTCCCACACATATCTCCGAAGAACAAATCCAAAGAGGACCCACCTTCTCTGCAACCCGCCCCTCCCTGAAGATTTTCTGTTTCTTCTCCCATTTCTTTCCTTTTTTAGAAAAGTAATCCCTCGTATCATTCTCAACTCCACTATTCTGATGCATTTTCTCCATAAAATTTAGCAATATCTCATCTTACTATCTGTTTACCTATCTGCTATCTGAATCCCTCCCTCCCAGAGTGGGCAACAAAACTTCCTGTTCATGACCGTTTCTCAGTGAGAGTACAGAGCCTGGTAGAACTAGCTCCTAGACCAGAACAAACTAGTATTTTTAGGTGATGTTACTAGTGAATGTGAGTTACGTAAGTGAATAATTGTTCCAAGTGGTCAACAGGGGCAGGGCAAGGGGAGCTTTATTCTCTCTTCCCTCTCCCTTATGCACAGAGAAGACTCGCCATCAGCTTGAATGCACTGAGCTATGTTCGTAAGCCACCCTGACATTCTGTTTTTCGTCTTAGTTCAGTCTGGTCTCCTCTGCTGCCTAGGCTAAGGGCAACTACATGCTTGTGATCAAATACTCCGAGCAAGAGAGGCCCTGTAAATATATTGTGTGATTCTAAGTTATAAGCATCTATTTTACATTTTTAAAAAAGATTTACTTATTTTAGGGAGAGAGAGGGAGTATGTGCCACACAAGCTGAGGGAGAGAAACAATCCCAAGCTGACTCCACGCTGAGCCCAGAGCCCGATATGGGGCTGGATCCCACAACCTCGAGGTTGTGACCGAAGCCAAAACCAAGAGTCAGACACCCAACCTACAGAGCCACCTGTGCGCCCTGAGCACATATATTTTCAATGTCATGTCATGTTATTTGTAAATATTTTGTGTGCCTTATAAATCATACACAAATTTTAAATGTAGAGATGCTTATAACTGCAAAAACAAAAACAAAAACAAAAACAAAACAAACAAAAACCAAACAACCTAGAGGCCTATCGATAAAGGATTGATTGAATTTTGGTGCAATGAGATTCCATGCTGCTGCTAAAAAGGATGGGAGTGTTATTAAAATCTTTCCACGATACGGTGAGCTAAAAAAGAGAGAACAGAAAAGGTGTATAGGCCCATTTATATAAAAACATCCATTTATCTATTGATGAAAATACCTGGAAAGACATTTATGAAGAAAGGGAAACTAAGAAGACAAAGAGGGGAGGGTGAGGAAGAAGAAGGAAAAACATTTCAAAGGATCTACACTGAGGTGTTAATCGTGGTTTTCTTCCGTGGCTTAAGGAAATAATGAATATTTTTCATTTTATTCTTTTGGCCCATCTGTGTTTTCTATTTTTTAGTAACAAATACATGCAAGTTACTCTTACAAGAAAAAAAAATGTTCTTAAATACAAAAAAGAAAAATTTGACTTTTAAGTAGAAGGGGGATATTTCTGTGGCTTCTATCACTCATGAAAAATATCTTTAAAAAAACAAAAAATCTAAGGAAAAAAAAAAATCCTTGCTCTTTCACCTGGGAAACAAGGCCTTCTGAAACACATCCCAGCGGACCTCTCCGGCTTCAGGATTTTCTCTCAAGCCAGACCAGGAACAGTCTCTGTCTTGGAGCAGTTCACTCTTTGGTAGCAGAGAGGTATTGGTTGAAAGGAGGAGGAAAAGAAAACCCATGTGAGTCTTCCGTTCAACCACTGACTCAGAAGTGTTACAATGCCCTTTCCCTACTCTCCTCATCTCCCACCAAAGACCTCCAGTGTTGTCAACAGAGAATGTTTGCTGCTATCAACGCCAGTGTATTTTTGGAATAAAGCAAAAAAACATTTTTCCCCCCTTAAATTAAAAAAAAAAAGAAGAAGAAGGGAAAAAAAAAATCAAAGGCTCAAGTGACCCTATGTGTCTGTGGTGTCAGTCATAGCACTCAACAATGAACAATCACAAGTACACAGTAATAAGAAAGACGGTACCCTCTCTCTTGCTTTCCGATTGGTGGAATCATACTGAGACTTGTCCTAGATCGGTGACTTTCAGAGCAATAAAACCTTTTTTTTTTTTCCCCAAATGCTATAAACAAACTTTAGTATATAAAAGATAGAACCACCAAAAAGAATTATTCAGGTTTAAATGGGGGGAGGACAGGCACTGAAACTTGGCCTCCATCCCCCCTCAAAGACAACCCTTGAATCGAGTCCTTGAAAATCCAGGGTTGCTCAAGATACAGTGGAAAAACTGTGACCTAGATCCTCTGGACAGCCCAGCCCAGAAGAGAAAGTGGGAACCTTTTTCCTCAGTCTCTTTTCATAATAATGAGAACAGAATCAACCCAGTTACCCATTTTATCTTTTTACTTTTTTTAAGCTTAGCACGCAGAGTGTTTTCTTCCCATTTCTTTTCATCCAAAAATAGCCGGCTCTCCAGAACCCAGACATGGAGCCCCTGAAGTCCCTGCCCTCCAGCTTTCTCCTGGACCTTCACCCTTTTCGGGGCTTATCACCGTAGTCAACTGATTTCCCAGCCTCAGACAGTCCCCAGCTGCACCTCGCATCCTGGTATGATTCGTAACAGACCCCTTCATGCTCACAGTGCACCTGTTCAGGGGCACCAACTGCAGGACCCAATACCTCACCATTTCTTACCCCTATTTGTCAGAACTTCCATTTTGTTAATTTGTGCTGGATTGTCACATAATCTGTTCTGGTCTCAGTAGGGACCCCAACAGGACCCAACTTTGCCACAGACACTCAGGTTGGCCAGCGAGTGCTGCTCACACCTTTGCAATCCAGTCCATGCCATCCCTGTCATCTGCTCCTACCATGGGTGGAAATGTGCCCCACCCCCAAAGCGGTACGCGGAAGCAAAGCCATCTAGAAAGTACGACTTAGATGTGACAAGAGTGCAGCTGCCCAAGGGATGCTAGAGAAGACAGCCGGCCTGGGGGAGCCGCAAAGGACAGGAGTGGAAGGATAGCAATCTGGGAGAAGAGTCAACCAATGGCAGGAGGGAAAAGGGGGTCCAGGGGTGGAGAGAAGCTGGGGGGCAGAAAGGCTAATAGGGAACACCGTAAAGACTCAAGAGCCTCCAAGAGTTGTGTCCCGTGCCAGCTGGATCTACGGGGGCATACTGATGTCCTAACTTTCTGATCAAATACGTTTCTTTACAAAAGTTCATTATATAGTTGACCCTTGAACAACAGGGGTCCACTTGTATGTGAATTTTTTCCTGATAGAGTACAGGACTGTCAATGTATTTTCTGTTACGATTTCTTTTTTTGGAGAGACAGTGCAAGTGGGGGGAGGGGCAGAGGGCGAGGGTGAGAGAGAATCTTACGCAGACTCGGCGCTCAGCGCAGAGCCCGAAGCGGGGCTTCATCCCATGACGTGGAGATCACAACGCGCCCTGAAGCCAAGAGTCGGACACCTAACCACCTAGGCCACCCATACATCCCTTATGATTTTCTTGATTACATTTTCTTTTCTCTAGCACTCCATGGTAAGAATGGAACATCTAATACATACAGCATACAAGATACGTGTTAATCACCCGTTCGTATTATCGGTAAGGCTTCTGTCAACGGCAGGGTGTGAGTGAGGTTTCTGAGGAGTTAAAAGTTATACCTGGAATTATCAACTGTGTGGGGGACTGGCGCCCCTAACACTGACACTGTTCAAGAGTTCTCTGTCGGTTGTTGATTTTCATACTGCGACACATAGGGGTTAGTGACCACTGGAATCCAAGAAGCAAAGTGTGAACACGGCAAATAACCCTTTTAAGTAGTCAGCGGGTTCATAACAGGAAGGGTTAAGGGGCAGATGGGGGAGAAGAGCGGGAAGTGGCGGGGAACCGGGTACAGGAGTGGCCTCGGGAAGCACCGACAGGAGGAAGAAGAGGCGTCTGGCCGTGGCTCGAGGAAGCCCCGAGAAGAAGACTCTGAAACGGGCCAGGCGCTGGGACCTCCGGCGTCACCGCACCCTTTGGCACTGGCTTGGTTTGGGATTGTGTCCTGCGCCTCTCGACACCTGCTTCCCTGCGCTACACACAGCCTCGGCAAACTTCGGCGTGGGATGCCCTCCCCGAAGGCCTAGAGGTCACCGGCCACTGCTTTCTCTCCTACTTACTTCCCTGCTCCTCTCCTTAAAACAGTTCTCATATCTCTGTATCGAGCTGATTTCTTTCTCTCTGCTTCATCCCATCCTCCTCAACCTCCCTTCCAGAAAAAAAAGAAAGAAGGAAGGAAAGGGAGGGAGGGAGGGAGGGAGGAAGAAAAGGGGAAAGGAAGAAAACTTCTAAAACTCTCAGAAGAATACACACCCTGGTCAAAATCAAAGCCAAATTTTCTCATTGGGTCAAGCGTCCCTCCGCAGAACACACCGGTCCTGACTAGTCTCGCTCTCTTTCCTCCCCAACGCTCTCTTCTACGTCTGCACGTGTATTTCAGGGGTGAAGGTCCTCCACAGAGACTCTCTGGTTCCAAGAAACTTAGAACAAATAGCCAAGGAGAGAAAGAACCCTGGCAGGTTCCACTGCTCTTAGCAAACATCAGGAAATGGAAAATTTCTAAGGCCGCAAGTTGCAGAGACAGAGGTCTTGCAGGAGGCAAGGATCGGAGGGCTTCTCCAAGAGTGCACACAGCTCAAAACCGACGTCCTCTCCTGAGCTTAAACACATAATACTAGACCGAGCAATCATAAGCAGTTTAACTACGGGTTGTGTAAGACTTCTGTTATACCTGATCTTCCTTATCACATTTGGCTATGTCAGTGTGAAAACTTATTTTTCATTCCTTAAATAGCAACTGATAAGATGCTTCCTGGCTATACATTCACCCAGTATTTCGTGGAGAAGCCAACCTGAAATGATGACTTTTCAGCAGAACAGTCCTATAACAGTTAATCATTATTTCCAAATTGGCTTTGAGGTTATGGGCTGGGTGACCAGAAAGCCTCCTTGTCCCTTCTCGCCATGTGCCATCTGGCACTCCTGTGGCCTTGGCTGGGGGAGTTCCACCTGCTGACCCAGCCTGAGGGATGAGCCATTTCAGACAATGAAAGAACGTCTCCTCCAGGCAGTGGGTTTTGGGGAAATGTGTTCCTGGGCCAATATCCTGCAGCCTTTAGGCATTCGTGAAGAGGAACCAGCTCTTTTAGAAGCAGATGCAGCAAAAGAAGCTGAACATCTGCTGGTCTTGATAAGTGGGGGCGAGGTGGGCCCTGAGAGACCTCCCTACCGCTTCTCGCGGAGGGCAGATTGCTCCAATAACTTAACGGGACGGCGTCTTCATTAGTGCCTCCGCTGCTGTCAGAGTGAGGATAAGCCTGGGCTCTTGGAAACATGGCTTGACTCCTTCCGGGCACTGCCCGGTTCCAAATGATCTGCTCACAGCAACTTTAAGGCATCCTGTAGTGACCTCATGTCTCTCGGGGCACAAGGAGAGTCCTGTCTGTGACTAGCAAAGCAATGAGCTTTAGAAACAGACAAATCCAAATGTGACTGTACAGGACCTCGGAAGAGAAGCCGGGCCCAGTGAGGCTCTGACGCCGTTCATCCCCGACTTCCTGTCTCCAGGACTCCTCGTGGGGGGTTTCTTCCAGCATCCAGAGCTTGTCTCCCACAATCATACACCAACTTGATTTATTTTAATACGTTTTAAGTTTTGGAAGAATTTTAGATTCATAGAAGAGGGACAAAGATGGTACAGAGAGCGGCCACACACTCTCTCCCCCCACCTAGTCGCCCTGGGTGAACAACTTTTATGACCCCGGTACGTTTGTCACAACTAAACCCTAGCACTGCGACATCACTAGGAACGGAACTCCAGACTTCATCTGAATCTCACCCATTCCCAGCCCGGCCACCTCCTTTTCCTCTTCCAGGATCCCGTCTGAGGCACCATGTTCCTTCCTGTCCTATCGTCTTAGCCTCCTGTGGTCTGAGACCTGCTCAGACTTGCCTTGGCTTCCCCACCTTCGCAGTTCTGAGGAGGATCTTGGGGGGATCGAGTGTTCCAGAGAATGCCCCCCAATTCAGATTTGTCCGATGCTTTTCTCAAAGTCAGAGCGAGGTTGCAGAGTTTAGGAGAAAAGGTCACAGAGGTGAAGGCCCTTCTCCTCACAGCGTGTCAGGGGTTCGTGACGGCCACATGACCGCTCCCTGGGGATGTGAACTTGCTCACTTGGAAGAGGCAGGGTTTGCCAGGACTCTCCATTCTAAGGGTATTGTTTCTCCCTGGCACGCTGCCGTCTGAAAGCAAGTCTGGGTCCGGCGCCCATTCACGGGGGAGGGAGTGACGCACAGGGACACAACTCTACCTCCTGAATGGGGACGTAGTGACTACAGGATTTGGAATCCCTCCCTCAAGCAGATGAGGTCCCCTCGCCCATTCACTTATTTATTCAATCATTTGTACCGCTGAAGACTCAGCCGGCCCCATAAGAACTTGTCATTTGGGTTACAGTCCAGCCTCATGTTACTGACCGTGTTGCTCTAGTCGTTCTGGCTGCAAACTGGTGTCTGCCCCCCTGCCCTTTCCAATGACTCCTCTTTCCACCCCTTCGGAGACCTGAAGAGGCCACCTCACTGCCCTCTTGGCACCACTCCACCCGACCTGTCCCACCTCGGCCCGCACTCTCCCACAGAGCCCGGGGCCACCCACAGCGCGCCCAGGCCCCTGCAAGGTTATCTTGCCTCCTTCCCACTCAGCACCAGCACCAGCCAAGAGGAGACACCAGGACTGAACCCAGCAGGCGGAGGGGGCCCGACCCAGGGTAACACAAGCCTGTGCACCCACCTCCAATGACATATTCAAGACCGGGCACTGTGAATGCTCCTTCTTGGCGCAAGCGGCCTCCTGGAGGGGAGCTGAGCGCACATGAGAGCTACTTCCACTGTGTTCTCATGAAAGCTGGGAACAACCTGCCATTTTCTTTCCTTACGCGGGTAAAACTTCCAGGATCGAAATCAACGTCAGGTTTCCTCTCCACGTGTGCCGTTTGTCCTTACCTTCCATGTTGCTTTCCTATTTTGAGTACTAGAGGAAGTTCACGGTTTAAAAATAGAAACAAGAAGCTTGGCTTCTTTACCTGCACCTACTTTTAGCATCAAACCATGGCAACGCCACACACACGGTCCACCATCCATTTCCACAGTGGATTCACACGGCCAGATGCTGCTTTCAATCCGCTTATTTATAACCAATGCGAATTGTTTATAGCAAACTTGGCTTCGTGAGACAATGAAACCACGAGTCATAGGGAACACTGTGGAAGGTAATGACTCGGGTAAGATTCCTCCTGATCCAGCTTCTGGGCCCATCACGAGCAAGTTAAAATTTAAAATCACCTCAAGTCCTAAATGCAAGAGTACAGGACACACCGTGTCTGAAGCCGTAACAGAGGACAGGAAGCACCGGCTACGGAGAGATGTGCGAGAGGGGACACGATGTTCATGTGTGTTCCAGGATGATGGGTCCCCTTTCCCCCATGAAAGCGCCACTGTCCCCAAGTGAGGAGATGGACAGGGAGTCTCGCCAAAATGAGAAACAGTTGTTCCCAGGCTCATCACTGTTTACAAACCCTGGACACAAGAGCGAGGCTCCTCCTAGGAAGGGTATTAATCAGGGTTCATTCCCAAAGAGGGACCCGGCGGTACCCCTCAGGGTCCCCCACAGGGTAACAGTCATCCCTTTAAAACATGCTTTGCTTGGTTTTACTTGAAACTATCCCTGAAAAAGAGGACGTGGTCACATGATTGCGCTCTAACTATAACTGTCATATACTAGGGCTGTATATCCAATTTCTCTATTGTGAAGAGAAAAGTGCTCGGGGAAGAAGAATGGCAGAAATGACCTCCATCAGGGCTAGTTTGGGAAGCTTTTAGTTGTCACAGAGGTTACCTGATAGAATTGGTTAAAAAAAAAAAAAGAAAAGAAAAGAAAAAAATACCAAGTAACAGTATAATTAAAGAGAAAGAAAAAGGCATTTATCAGGTTTCATGATTATTTGCGGGGGTGTGACCTCACAACTGAAGGGCTAAGTGTTCATGCAAATATGTCTTTCAGAAATTGATTTGGAAAGGGGTGGAAAGGGGTGGGGGATGGGTGAACTAGGTAACTGGGTGGTGGGGATTTAAGAGGGCACAGGGTGTCATACAGAAGTGTTGAATCATTATATTGTGTTCCTGCAACTAATCTCTAACACTGTATGCTAACTATACTGGAATTAAAATATTTATAAAAAGAAATTTATTCAAAAAGGGATATAGTAACTGGCCTCATGGTAAAGACTGATGGTCAGATGGGTGGTTGCCGGAGGCAGGGGGTGGAGAGACTGGGTGAAGGTGGTCAAGATAAGCAATTTTCCAGTCACAGGACAAATAAGTCCTGGGGACAGAATGCACAGCATAATGACTATAAAAACTTGTGCAGAGAGGAGATTTTGAAAGTTCTCATCCCAGGGAAGAAAAATTCAAGAGGTGATAGGTACTAACTAATCTTACCGTGGTCATCATTTTGCAAAAATACATATATTTAACCATTATGTTGTATGTCTTCAACTTATACAACTTATACAAGACTTGGGGGAGGGGCACCTGGGTGGCTCAGTTGTTTAAACATCTGCCTTCAGCTCAGGTCATGATCCCAGGGTCCTGGGATCGAGCCCCGCATTGAGTGCCCTGCTTGGCAGGAAGCCTGCTTCTCCCTCTCCCTCTGCCCCTGCTTGTGTTCCCTCTCTCGCTGTGTGTCTCCCTGTCAAATTAAAAAAAAAAGACTGGGAGGAAAAAGATAAAATTAAAAAAAAAAAAAAAAGACTGATCCAAATAGTTGTTTATAGCTTGGTTGGTATGATTTCCAGCGACCGATTTTTTAAAGTGCTCCATCACAACCTAGTAGTGACGACAGCTTGTTCTGCAAACGTGTTACTCTGAAAGGGGCCCTAGTTTCAATAAGATGGACATGAAGGGAGAACAGGAAAAGCAGCACTTTCAAGCTAACAGGAGATGTAAATAAGATGTGATTTTATAGGATGAACATAACCAAATTAGCAAACAGTGATTTCACAGTGGTTACAATTAGTATGAGTAGACAACTGGACCCTTTTCTAAGATTTTATTGACAGAGACAGAACGTATACGCGCACACATGTGTGTGAGTAGGGGGAAGGGCAGGGAGAGGGAGAAGCAGGCTCCCTGCTGAGCAGGGAGTCTGAAGTGGGGCTCCACCCCAGGACCCTGGGAACATGACCCGAGCCAAAGGCAGACATCCAACCGTCTGAGCCACCCAGGAGCCCCAAACTAGACCCTTTAAATTTATATGCCCGGAAGCTCATAACATCAGGCAGCCAAAAGCTTTTGTGGGATCCTGGCAGCTAGGCGGGCATCAGACCCGAGGTCCCCCAGTGTTGGCGCATGCCGCACTCTGGGTGGGACGGGAAGTCACTGAAACAGCGAGCTCTGGTGGGTGTGTGCAGACCAGCTCTTCGGGATCGAGGGAGGAGAGGGGGCCAGTGAGAAATGAGAGCTGGTGCAGGTTCAAGGAGATGGCGGGGGGAAGAGGTGTCCAGGACACATCCTAGACATGGAGCCAAGTAGGTTTACTGATGGACTGAATGTGTCCATCAGGAATAAGGGACACGTGGAAACAAGGAAAACTTCACCTCCTCACTGGAACACACAATTCTGAAGAACACCTAATGGCCACAGGGTGCCTGACACAGTACACGGGTTGAAAAACCTTTTTGTCATTGGCCAGATAGTTCATATTTTGGGGTTTGTGGGCCATATGGTCTCTTCAGAGCTACTCAACTCCCCTTTTGTAACACAGACAGTATACGAGAATGAGTGCCAGCCATCGTCTGCCAACTCCTGTATTTTATACACAGGCACACCCCTACAAGTTATAAATGAATATGTATCTGTCTATAATCAATCAAAGAAAAACCATCTGGAAGGAACTACTACCCCAGTATTACTAACGATTATCTCTAGGATTCTTCTTTTTGGTCTGCTTTCTTTCGTGTATTTTCAAAACTTCTCCCATGTATGCATTTCTTTCATAATCAGATAAAATCTCCAAATTAAAAGAAATACAGTCTGAAATGCTGTTGTTATTTTTTAATTTTTAATTTTTTTTAAAGTACACAGAGCAAAGCAAAGGTTTCTGGGGTTCTGCATTTTGGTGCCCTGTCATGGATCAGACTTTTAGAATGGTGATTATTTCAAATAAAAATACTTATTAAAAAGTCACCAATAAATAGGTTTTGCATTGGGAGCTGACAAGAAGTAACCTGTGGTTGTATTTCCGAGAACCAGCGGGTGCCTGGGTGAGGAATGGAGAAAGTTGTTTTTTATTGCATTGGCTGAGTCCCTGGAAAAGATTGCATCTTGAATTAGCAGCTTGACTGTCTGCTGTCCGGATAAATATTGTGTTGCTATGACTGAGATCGTCCCTTGCTCCGTGGGTCACCCTGCTGTATAATTAGCCTCTTATCATACCAGGTGCAAATCAAACCAGCCGCCCTTGCTGTTAGTGTGGTAATTTAACAAACCAGAAACACTCCTTTCATGGATCAACGTCTGATTTAATCACCTCGCCGTCCCACCAAAGACACCTGAGGGCTATCTGGCCTCAACGTTGCCCAGCAAGCTGGACCCAGGAGCACAAGTGTCTTGATGCGTTCCCCGCTATTTTTTTTGCGGCGAGCAAATTATTTTTCATGCCCTTAACTGCATCACGACCCATTCTGTCGGTCCACATGGAGGTGTCACCAGGTAAAGAGTGAAACTTAAGCTTAGGTGTACTTCGGGGGCACAGGCACTGCCCTCAGGCTCCCCCACTGGTGTTTACCCTGTGTGGCGGTCAGGTTCATCGTCAGCCTCTGTTTCAACCACCCTCAGTCATGTCCAAGCACAGCCTGAAGCAGCTCACGCTGCGTGCCGAGGGCCGTGCTGGGTACTCCCTCCCCGGCCCTGCCGTCACTTGAGATGGTCCTCCCAGCCCCAGAAGGCCAGGCCCCCTGGCCTCTCCACGTCCCCTCTGCCCCCTCCTCCTCGTCCTCCCTTCCCAGGTGATCCCCACAGACATGCCGCAGGCTCATCTCCACCTCACAGACCTCTTCCGGGAAACCCACCAGGCTAGAGCCCTTGGCTCTGTCTCTAAATCTCATCTACTTCACGAAAGGGTTTGGAACTCCTCGCCCCAACAGTGAACCACTGAAGGACGGTCTCTGGCGTCTGACCCTCTGGCCCTCCTGGGCTCGGTGCACACGCTCCGAGGGGCACTTGGGCCGCGGGCCCCCTGGAGCCAGCGGGCCTGGGTCTGCGGCCGGCCCTACCCTGCTGACTGTGTGATCTCAGGCAAGTCACTTAACATCTCTGTGCCTGTTTCCTCATCTGTAAAGTGGGATAACAGTAGCACTTCACACGGTGGTGAGGGCTTAATGCATATGCAGTGTTGTCAAGTGGACCGGATTCGGGACCGCAGAATGAATGAGAAAATAATCATATGAATGACCCTGGGAAGAGTGCGGGCATTTTGACCGTCCCACTTAAGTGCTTTAAAAAACTACCCAAGAGATGAAGAGTTTCAGTCTCACATTTTCCACATTACTGTCTCCAGTCACAATGATCTTTCGTGTGTCTGACTTTCATCAGACTATCAACACAAGGAGCAGATGGATGGATGGTTGGATGGACGGATGGAGGGGTGGATGAGATGATCTTTCAGATCTCCTGTTCCTTCATTTTGGGTCCCTCAGTCCCACTAGCCGGCCCAGCCTCGGCTGACCGATGATAATAACAGCAGCTAAGAAGTGTTCACTATGTACCCAGTGCTTTCAGTTAACTGTTTCATATAATCCTCAAAATGTCCTGAGGAAGGTACACAGTTACAGAGACTGAGGTTGGGAGACAAAGTGCCCTGCCCAGGGCCACAGAGCTTGTCAACGGCTGGGCCAGGACCGTTTTCCTCCTCTTGAACCACCCGTCGCCCATACCACAGTTCTAGACTCATCACAGATCTTATTAATCACGTAGTTTGGTTAAACAACTGATTTCATTTACTAATGCCAACTGCAGGCCAAGCACTAGGAGGGCAAAGATTAGAAATGGTCCCTATTGTCCCCAAGTGTAAGTCAGACCAACCAGCAAGAGATTCCAGAGCAAGGTGATCAATGTTTGGGGACAGGAAAGTGTGGAGCCATATGGACTCACAAGGTGAGAAGGAGGGGCAGGCCGGGAGGGTGCGGCGAGCAGAACGTCTTCCCTGGAAAGTGTTGTCTCAGTGACAGCGGAGGCAGAGCCGGGATCGGGGGTGAGAAGGGGAATTCCAGGCAGAAACAAGACAACGGCCACGGAGGAGGTGTCGCCACTGGGGACTGAAGGGGTTGTGGATGGGAATTTCCACTCACCAAACATGAAACAGTGTTTCTCTTTTTTTTTTTTTAATTTTTTTATTTTAATAAACATATAATGTATTTTTATCCCCAGGGGTACAGGTCTGTGAATCGTCAGGTTTACGCATTTCACAGCACTCATCATAGCCCATACCCTCCCCAATGTCCATTTCCCCACCACCCTCTCCCGTCCCCCCTCCCCCTAGCAACCCTCAGTCTGTTTTTCGAGATTGAGTCTTTTATGGTTTGTCTCCCTCCCAATCCCATCTTTTCATTTTTTCTTTTCCTACCTCCCCCAACCCCCCCGCCGCCTTGCATCTCCACTTCCTCATATCAAAGAGATCATATGATAGTTGTCTTTCTCCGATTGACTTATTTCGCTAAGCATGATACCCTCTAGTTCCATCCACGTCGTCGCAAATGGCAAGATTTCATGTCTTTTGATGGCTGCATAGTATTCCATTGTGTATATATACCACATCTTCTTTATCCATTCATCAAACAGGGTTTCTCTTAACAAATTAGGCAGTGGGCAGCTCTGAGTTGGGCCCCGCTTTCCCGGCACATGCAGTGAGCAACATGTTTAGGAAGGCCTTCCCCCGCTCTAAGGCTGCTTTCCACCCAAGAAAGTGCCATTGGGCTAGGAGAGCATCAGGGAACACGTCAGATCCTGTTCCAGGATGTGGACTGCTGGGAGGGAGGGAACGGACCCATGTCCTCCTCAACCTTGGAACTCTTCCTTAAAAAAAAAGAACAGGAGGGGCGCCTGGGTGGCTCAGTGGGTTAAAGCCTATGCTTTTGGCCAGGTCATGATCCCAGGGTCCTGGGATCGAGCACCGCATCGGGCTCTCTGCTCAGCGGGGAGCCTGCTTCCTTCTCTCTCTGCCTGCTTCTCTGGGATTTCCGTCTGTCAAATAAATAAATAAAATCTTAAAAAAAAAAAAATAGAACAGGAAGACACACACAGATCAGGCGAGGTGCTCTGATAGCCGGTGGAGATCCAATGACGTTGAATGTCACTGCCTTGTCACTTGAGTCTCTGGGTACCGAGGTGGTAATGCAGTTTTCTAGTACATCAGAGGTTTCATCTCAATTTATTTATTAGTGTTCAAAGGGTTTTTTTTTTTCCCCTTTTGTTTCCTCACGCTGGGTCTCCATGCTGACGATAAAGGAAAAACTAAAGCAATTCCCTAGATACTACTTAACACGTTTTTACAGGGGCGCCTGGGTGGCTCAGCTGGTTGAGCGTCTGAGGCTTGGTTCCAACTCAGGTCATAATCTTGGGGTCATGAGATCAAGCCCCAGGTCAGGCTCTGTGCTCAGCGTGAAGTCGAGCTTCTTCCTGCTCTGCTTCTCCTCTAGTTTGCACTCTCTCTCTCTCTCTCTCAAATAAATACATACATATTTTTTAATTTAAAAAATTCTACAAAGTGTACCTGTGTGATCTCCATGTTTCTCAAGAAACTCGTGCAAATTGCCTGAACATGAAGGTAACTGCACGGATTCTCTTCATGCTGTTACAGGTGGAGTGACCGCAGTTCAGTCAGCCTTGAGTAAGCAAGAGGGGTTCCCTGTTCGTCGGGATCTTTGTTTTATAAAATATTCAAGCTCAAACAGCACAGCTCATAGAAAAGACTATGGTAAAATTTAAAACAGGGTGCCTGGGTGGCTCAGTGGGTTAAGCCGCTGCCTTCGGCTCAGGTCATGATCTCAGGGTCCTGGGATGGAGTCCCGCATTGGGCTTTCTGCTCAGCGGGGAGCCTGCTTCCTTCTCTCTCTCTCTGCCTGCCTCTCTGCCTACTTGTGATCTCTCTCCCTCTCTGTCAAATAAATAAGTAAAATCTTTAAAAAAAAATTTAAAACAACAAATTTCAATTTGTTTAAATTTAAATTTAATATTTAAAACATCTATCTATCAAAGATAGATAATTTAGAATCATTTCATCCCACAAAATTAACAGCAAATCCCAACAGAAACAGAAACATGAATGTATACAATATGTCATCTGAATTCACTGCATGTGGCACTTTGGAAAGATTTGGAAAAAGGTAAAGAAGTTTTAGAAAGAAGCTCATCCTGGACTGAAGACTTTAGAGGTGAAGGGAATTTGCAAAAGCCCGAAACACATACTTCAGTGGTTGACAAGATGAACACCAGAAGTCCAAGATTCTCTTAACTGTTTAACCCAAGAGTATGATCATTACCCCATTCCTCCCCAGCTCCCAGGACAAATGCCTAATTTCAACTGGGGAGGAACAAACACAAAGGCAGACCAACCTAGATGTCCCGAGGTCTAAGCCTTTCTTGACTGATGCTCAGGAAGGAAGGAAAACCATATGGCAACTGGCAGAGGTCCAACAGGGAGCCCCAAGGTGATTATGATGATATTTTGCACCCTCATGGGTCTGGGACATGAATGACCCATAGAATCATCCAGGGTTCCTGGTGGCAAGTAAGGCTGACTTATTCTCACTGGTTTGAACAGAGAAGGAATTCACAAAAGGGTAGCCCAGGGAGATTCTAGAAGGGCCAGGAAACCAGGTCACAAATGCCGCCGAAATCTCACCACAGAACTGCTCCATCAGAAATACCAGTGGATGCATCTGGACAGCCCACAGAACACCGGACACTCTAGAACTCTCACCCCTGCAACCTTGCAGAAAGCGTGTATTGACTGCCACCCCCACCAGAATGGACTTCTTTAAGCCAGTTTAAACCAGTTTCATAATTCAAACTGGCATCCGTGCATCTGGCTGGTGGAACTGGGTGACACGGTTACCCCCTAGCTTCAAGGAAGCCTGAGAAAGCGAGCTCCAGCTTCCGCTGTGGGAAGGCAGGTTCTCCCAAGGCAGAAAATTCCCCCTCATAGGACAGTCCTTCAAAAAAGGTCTGGGCTGCCAAAAAGAAGGACATAGTTTCCCTACACCTCCTGATTTGCATTAAAGAACATTTTATCGAAAGCAATAGCAACAATAAGAAATGAGCATCAGAGTACATTCAGAGTAGCTGAAACTTCGATACCATGTGAGAACTACACTGTCTACACACACTTGAACCGAGACACCAGCTACCTGCTGGTTTGAAGCCATGAAGATCCATGCTCCCCAAGGTTATCATCTGGAGTGCAGGCCGCTCGACGCCAGGACAGCCCTGCTGGAGAGCGATGATGTATAGAGTGGGTGGAGAGGAGAGATTACCCTGCTTATCGCAGCCAACCTTATCGAGGCCAAGGCAATCATGTGATAATGTGTGAATGAATCAGAAGGGGTAGCCTGGGTATTTCTGTACTCAGAGCAGCATTCACACTTCAATTCCAGCCAGCTCTCCTGCCCCTCTTCTGAGTTTTTACGAGTCACTTTTCACACAAGACTCAGACACTCCATCGTATTAACTAAGAGTAGAAGCCTTCCCTCAGAATTAAACTCCGTACCAGGGATAGCTACCTTGAGAAAAGATCCCTGCCCAACGTCCAAAAGGCAATGTTGTCTGCTATCATCTTTCTTCTGGAAATGATGGTCTCTTACAGGGAGACAGATCACTCATTCATGAAACCAAGCATTTTTACTGAGCACTTACTAAGGGCCAGGCACGGTGCTAGGCCCTGGGCATATAGGAGTGGAAAAGGAGGCATGGTCTCTGCTTCATGGAGCTCCCAGGGTGTTAGAAAAGCTGGACATTAATCAAGCGAGCCTATAAAGACCCATTCTGTTAGAGGGTAGGAGAGGCTGAGTCCTAAGGAGGGAGCATTTAAACTAGAGAACCTAGAGTGTTTGTTCCTTCTCACTCTCTCCCTCAAATGCATGCAAATTTACAATCAGCATCTGTGCTTACAAGATCTGAACGCTCTGCTTGATCTCAGGGATTCCGGGTGCAGAGAGGAAGCGCCCCGCCTGTGGTTTCTAAGCACGCACCGCTGGGGTTGACAGAAGTGCTCGCTGCCATGTGTAACTGATTCAACACGTCACTGCGGCATTCAAGGGCATCCTACAAATCCTCTTGGCTCCTTTGGAGCCCCCCCCCCCACTCCCGCCCACCCGTTTCACTTCTCTTGCTCAAAATGGACCATCCAAGTGCTGGGATGGGTGGACATGTGCAGACCCGCTTTCAAGAAGAAACCTGTCTCTTCCCAGAGGTGGCCTTGACATCAGGGAGCCCCTGGTCCCCTCACAGAGAGAAGATCTCACAAAATGCCCCGGACAGTGTTGACAGAACCCAAACTCACTCCTTTCGCCTGCAAACATTAAGACTCTGATTACTTACGGTGGTGACAAGGGTGACAAAGATAATGAGCACAAGAGATCAACTCACAAAACTGAAAATCACCAAGCTGGTTCAGCTCTGGGACTGGGCTCCCCAACACCCCAACACATTCAGCTTCTCTCCTGAGACGCCACCAAGATACCCAGGTCTCAGGACACACGTGTGCCACTTCACGTCCTTTTCCCCTCATCCCCATGGGAAACACGACCTCCACAGACGCGTCAGGGCATGCTGCGTGGAACACATGCCGATCGCCACGGGGTCCGACAGCCATCTGCCAGAGTCCGCAGATCCGTGCACAGCATGGAAGTTGCCAGACCAAAGAAGGATCCCTGAGACGGTGTTTTACACAAACGCAAGTTGGACTCTCTTGCAACTATGGGCTTCTGAGCTCATCTCAGACTCTCGTTTCGGGAGAGCATTATGGCAGATGAAAAGGATATTTTCTAAATAGGATTTGCCTGGGGGTCACCCACGATGAGCCCTCGGAGCAGGGGAGAACATATCCACGGTCTGAAAGGGGGCTCTACTTTGTACCTCACTTCATGGTAGTCCAAAATGGCAAAAGGCCTGATCTCAACTGACTGCCCTTCTGGATCCTTCCCTGCTCTTCGCCTGACCAGCCCCATGCCCGTCTCACTCCACCTGTCTTGTCCCTTAGAACGTGAGGGTACACCCTGAGCAGGACTGACCAGCTGGCCTCAGACAGCCGGACCCATGCAAGACCCACTCTTACTCCCTGAGCCCTGACCGAGGGGCCAGGCACCTGCGGGTCCTCCCGTATTTTAACCCTCACCATGATACCCAACTGAAATAGCATTTCCCACGTATTAAAAGTGAAGAAATGACGCTTGGAGGTTTTGTGACTTGCCCAGGGCTGGGTATCTGCGAAGAGAGCCGGCTGAAGCCACAGGCAGTGAGCCTCGGAGCCTGTTCTGGAAAAGCCTCTTCTCCTCTGCCTGGAGCTTCCGGGCTGGGGCGTCCGGGCCTCCTCAGCAAAGCTGCCAGCTGCTAACATCTCCAGCAGCGACAACGCGGGGCGTGGGCATGAGTTGTGCATGGTGTGTGGTCAGGATCACAGATCAAACAAAGGCTGCATTTCCTTAAGCAGAGAGGATGGTGCGAGGCACGGATGGGGGTGGGTGCGGGGGGCCGCAGAGGGGCTCGGCCTGCAGCCGGTGCATTCGCATGGCCCTGCCTTTCACCTGCCCAGGCCAAGGAGAGGGGGCGCCCCGCCTGGGAAGGCTCGCTCAGACTGCAGGGAGGGGCCACTGCTTTTGGACCAAGCGTCAGACTTTGGACAAAGCACAGGCATCCCCAGCCCTCAGCATATTTCCAGATAGAGAGGAATTCAGTCCCCAGCAGGTGCTGGTACGCTCTCAGGAAAGAGCAACAAGATCAGCTCGTTCCCTCTGTGTTACCGATGTGTGCGAGGTCGGACGCGGATCGCAAGCAGGGCCCCAAATCGGGATATGATGCCCACGCTGCGCAGCCCCCAGCCTTGGAGCAGGCTCAGAAACTCCAGTAGAGCCCCGCTTGCCTTACCGAAAACCCGGCCGATGGCGTCTGGCGCCGACCCTGAAGACCAAACCACCAAGCTCGGGGCGTCTGGGAGGTGACTGCTCTGGGCAGCCGGGGGGTTAGTGGGCCTCCCGGCTCCCCCAGGGAGTCCTGCTCTGAGCACGCAAGTGGCTACGAACCAGAGCTCTTTCACTTCCCCCAGAAGATGAAGATAATCAGTGACAGTGAGAGTGACAGCAGACGAACCACACGGGGGCCATTCTGGGCCAAATGCTGGACATCCGTGTTCATTCAAGCCTCCCCAAGACTCTGTTTTATACCCATGTTACAGGTGAGCACAGGAAGGTAGATCCAGGTGTGAGCTCCACTCTGTCTAACCAGGGTGCCCCGCCTCTCAGCTCCTCACTCCAGAACTGAAAACGGAGCGAAAGCACCCTTCTTCAACGCAAAGCTGAGGACTATTTGTAAGAATCTGTTACAGGCTCATTTTGTACTCCCAAGATTTTTCAGAGGTGACTGAAATCACCTCCTCAGGCATAAAGCTTGAAATTCCACCACAAGGAACCTCAGGGAACTCCGCCAAAAGGTCACTGCTCTGGGAAGAGCCCCAGCATTTCACTTCCACAAGGCTGTGGACATCCATAAAGGGGGACACCAGACCTGAAGGCTGGGTGTGTTAGAAGGAGCCCGGGGGAAATCAACAAGTTTCTTTGCTCCTGCGCTCACGTGCTCTGACCCCAAGCCAGCCGGGAGAGTCCTCAGCGTTCGGTGACTAATCAGATGATGGGCCATGAAACATACCCCTGAATGTCATCAGAGGCCAGGCATCTGCACCAGGAATCCAGAAATAAGCTGTCACCAAAGAGATGTGTGCCCTCTGGAAATAATTTCCAGAACATGTTTCGTAATCTAGGGTGAGGACTTAGCGAGCCAGACAGGAAAGGTCAAAAGGCAGCCCCTGGTCCTACGGCGCTCAGCCTTGCCTCCTCCTGCTCGCAGGTCCCCACATAAAGAGCCTCCTGCTTGCTGCCCTGTCCCCGGGCCCCCTGGTCCCCTCCCAACAACCACCAAAAAAAACCACCCGTCCCAGTACCTCTGTCCTGTTGTGTCCCTTCACTATCGTTAAACGCAGGTCCCATCACTTCATTGCCTTGAACGTGTTTTGAGTAACTGTCAAAATTTAATGAGTATTTTGTTCACGAGACATTTAGATGTCGAGTAATTACTGGTACCAGATTCTGCACTTATCAAATATGCCTGAACTGAATGGCATGTTTTAAAATAACCTGTCTTTTTAGTAATGTTTGCTCAGGGTAGAAAATGTGTAGGACACTTTCAAATGAACAGGTAAGAATTCTGGCCAAGGGAAGATCATTCAAATGATTTTTTTAAGATGTTAAATGCATTATAATTTATATTCTTGACTGCTTCACTGGTTAGGACAGACATGCAGGGAGTAAATTTACAAAAATCGGTTCTTTGGGGCCCTTTTTAAATGGGGATCTAGGGATCCAAAGTGAACAGCTTTCTCAGTCTGGCCTGGATCTCCCTGAATTACCAACACAGTTTTATGTCCTATGACAACGATCGCTGTCTGACTGGGGCATTTTAGCACCTGTACATTTCTTAGGAGCAAGTCAATTACCTCATTATGCTTGTTTATTGAGCAGAGTCATTTACAAAGTCAATAATTGATCAAACTTGAGAGGACAGAGTGTACCTGCTTAACGGGGCAGAGCTGATGAGGCTTGACTCAGAGCTCAGGATTAATGTTTCTGTCACGCCAAAGCACAGGGCTAAATAGTGCATTCACTTCTACCACGAACTCAATTATTACAGAAAGGATCTTAAAAATTGAGAAGCTGAAACCCTTTGGTTCCAATCCTTTTGGGAAATTCCCACACATACAGGTGAACAAATCACTCCTTCACTGTTGGAAGATCAGATCTGGGAAAGATTCAGGTTTGTTAGTAAATAATTTGGACTAACTGATGATTATATGCAAAGGATAGGGACAAGAGGGACGGCCGTCCACTGTTTTGGACAAGCCACGGGTGCTGGTAAGCTATCAGCTCGTCCATATTCCATGGAGCCAGAGAGGGCCCTGGGATCAGTGAGGGGATCAGGAGCAGAGGGTTGTCTAACTCGGATGATTCAGAACTAAAAGGGCGGGGGGGGGGGGACATCAATTCAGTCAAGTCATAAGTAAATGAGTATTTATTATGTGGCAACCCCGGGCTTGAGAGAGCCCAGGATAGACCACCATCCTGGACTGTGCCCTGCCCCAGGGCTAGCATGTTTGAAGGGATAGGACCAGTAATCACACTCTTGTGTAGCTCACTGGCTAAAACAAACTGCCTCCATTTCACCTTGACTTTGCCCTTAGAAACACAGATACAAAGAAACAGTATCCAAGTTTAAGAATAAAAACTAATCTATAGGTCTATGGCTGAGACAGCAACTATAAGGTATTATTCTTCCTTTCCTAAGAAGAGATGATTCAGGGAGGTCACGATAGGATTATTTTATTAAGACATAATGGGGTGGGTCTGTGCCAGGGCCCCTAGTTCCTGAAGCTGTGGGTGGAGAGCTGAAGACAGAAATGTATGGAGTTTCTAAAGTAACAACCTTATCAAGGTAATTTACAGAGACTAAATTGTATGCATTTTTTAAAAGATTTTATTTATTTATTTGACAGACAGAGATCACAAGCAAGCAGAGAAGCAGGCAGACAGAGAGGAGGAAGCAGGCTCCCCGCTGAGCAGAGAGCCTGACGTGGGGCTCGATCCCAGGACCCTGGGATCATGACCTGAGCCGAAGGCAGAGGCTTTAACCCACTGAGCCATCCAGGCGCCCCTAAACTGTATGCATTTTTAAAGCACAAAATCTGGTGAGTTTTAACAGCTCTTTACACCCTGGAAACAACCATCAGAAGCAAGACACAGAACATTTCCAGTACCCACCTGAAAACACCTACCAGCCCACCTACCCCAGCACCTTCTTTGAAATCCAACCCAGCCCAGGGCAATCACCCCTCTGCTGTCACTAGGGATTAGTAAGAGGTACTAAGAAAACACACACAAAAAACACCCTACCTGACTCCTCCTACTTGAAAGCTTTCCAGTGGTGGGGGGCGGAGGCGGGGCAGGGTGTTAAAGCACCTGCATATTTCGTTTTGCTCCTCTCCATACACAGTAGCACGTGACAGGGCTTGTGAAAGACAGAAAGCCGGCCTGGGGGTGGGAGACCTTCGTCTTAGAGTCAGTGGAACCTGTTGTCCTAAACACCCAGTCCTCTTTGGTTTCTGTTTTTATGACATACAAACAAGAAGGCCAAAACCCACCCCACAAATAAACTCAGCTCCGAAGTCAGATCCACACTTGTCCACCTTTGTACTATGCCCCCCTAAGGCGTTTTTCTAAAACGAGCAATACAATATTCCTGAAAGTCAAAGGACCTTTTAATTATTTCAACTGAAGGAAATACATGCTGCACAGCACACATGAAAGGAACAGATCAGCAACACGGAATGGTGTCAGAACAAGTTCTAGAATTATCTTGCAGAAAATAGATGCAATTCCTGAGAGCTTTTTTTTTTTTAAGATTTTATTTATTTATTTGACAGATAGAGATCACAAGTAGGCAGAGAGGCAGGCAGAGAGAGGAGGAAGCAGGTTCCCTGCTGAGCAGAGAGCCCGATGCGGGGCTTGATTCCAGGACCCTGAGATCAGGACCTGAGCTGAAGGCAGAGGCTCTAACCCACCAAGCCACCCAGGTACCCCTTCCTGCTGGCTTCTTACCAGAACAGCTCCCACCTCCATTTGTGCTCCCATTCAAGTATTACTGCTGATTGCTGTACCCGCTGGCTTTTTTTTTTTTTAAAGATTTTATATATTTATTTGACAGAGATCACCAGTAGGCAGAGAGAGAGGGAGAGGCAGGCTCCCTGCTGGGAGCCTGATGAGGGGCTCGATCCCAGGATCCTGGGATCAGAACCTGAGCCGAAGGTAGAGGCTTTAACCCACTGAGCCACCCAGGCACCACCCCCCACCCCGGCTTTTAAATAGCTTTATTGATGTGAGTTGACATAAAATCAACTGCATATTTAAAGTGTTTAATTTGATAACTTTTGTCATATGGATACACCCATGAAACCATCACCAAAATCACCATAATGAAGAATGCCATCAGGCTTCTCAAGTTTCCCAGGGCCCTTCTGAGTTCCTCCTTCCCACCCTTCCCAGCACCAGCCCGTCCCTTCCAAGGCAAGGACCGATTTGTTTCCCACGACAATCCATTCGTTTGCATTTTAAGATTTTTATACAAATGGAGTCATACAGCATTCCTCTTTTTTGTCTGGTTTCTTTAATTCTGCACAATTAATTTCGAGATTCATCCAGGTTGTTTCACTTGCTAATGTAGCAATAACTCAGTCCTTTTTATTATAGAGCAGTGATCCGTTCTGTGGATACACGACAATTTACTTATCTACGCCCTGGATGATGGGAGTTTTTAGCGCCTCCCAATAAAGCTCCTATGAACATTCTTGCACAAGACTTCGTATCGACATATGCTCTCCTTTCTCTTGGGTAAATCCCTAGGAGGAAATGGCCCAATCACTTGGTGGGTGTAGGTTTACCTTTTCAAGAACCTGTGCCCATTTGTTTTAACAAACAGTTTAAACCATCTGACATTCATTTCCACCGGCGGAATAGGAGAGTTCATAGGGCTCTACATCTTCACAACACCTAGAACGGTCCTTTTAAATTCTGGCCATTCCAGTAAGTATAGTGGTATCCCATTGTGGCTGTAAGCTGCGATTCTAACAACGAATGGTGGTGGGCATCTTTTTATGAGTTTATCTTTGTTGGAAGTATCTGTTCAAATCCTTTGGACTTTCAAAACTTGGGATGCTTGTTTTCTTATTAAGTTTTAAGAGTTCTTTATATGCTCTGGATACAGATTTTCAGATACGTGGTTTACAAGTATTTTCTTCCAATTTGTGCCCTGACTTTTCATTCCCTCAATATGATCTGCTACAGGCCAAAGTCCAAGTCCAATTTGTTAAATTTTTCATTTATGGATGATGTCTACAGTCTTGTATCCCAGAAATCTTTTCTTAACTTGCGGCTATGAAGACTTTCTCCTGTGTTCTCTTCTAGAAGCTTTATACATTGTCAGTTTACATTGGGGCCTGTTTAAATGCCCTTGGAGTTAATTTTTATACATGACGCAAGGTATGCATCTAAGTTTATATTTTTGCATACGGATATTCAACTTTTCTACACTACCTGTTAAAAAGCCATTTCTCTGTGCTGAACTGCCTCTGAACCTTTGTTGAAAATTAGTTGTCACATCTGTGTGAGTCTGATTTCTGGACTCGACTCTGTTCTACTGAGTTATCACCGGGCCTTGATTAGCCCAGCTGTAAAGCAAGCCTACTCGCTTTGTTTAGTCAGTGAGGACACAGGCCTACAAGATGAGCTGGTGTGTTCAAAATCCAAGTTTCTTCCACTGGTGCCATATCCTCTTCTAAGACTTAATTCTTTTACATGTAAGGGGAACTCAATGCCAGAGAAAAAAATTAATTGATATGACAGAGATGAACATATTTTTTTTCATTAACATATAATGTATTATTAGCCCCAGGGGTACAGGTCTGTGAATCACCAGGTTTACACACTTCACAGCACTCACCGTAGCACATACCCTCCCTAATGTCCATAACCCCACCACCCTCTCCCTACCCACCTCCCCCCGGCCACCCTCAGTTTGTTTTGTGAGATTAAGAGTCTCTTATGGTTTGTCTCCCTCCCGATCCCATCTTGTTTCATTTATTCTTCTCCTACCCCCTAAACCCCCCCATGTTGCATCTCCACTTCCTCATATCAGGAAGATCATGTGACAGTTGTCTTTCTCCGATTGACTAATTTCGCTCAGCGTAATACCCTCTAGTTCCATCCACATCATCGCAAATGGCAAGATTTCATTTCTTTTGATGGCTGCATAGTATTCCATTATACCACATCTTCTTTATCCATTCATCTGTTGATGGACATCTAGGTTCTTTCCATAGTTTGGCTACTGTAGACATTGCTGCTATAAACATTCGGTGCACCTGCCCCTTCGGATCACTACATTTGTATCTTCAGGGTAAATACCCAGTAGTGCGATTGCTGGGTCGTAGGGTAGCTCTATTTTCAACTTTTTGAGGAACGTCCATGCTGTTTTCCAGAGTGGTTGCACCAGCTTGCAGAGATGAACATATTTTTACTAAAAATACAGCTTCCCTTTTGTGATGAAAGCTAGCTTTAGCAATATTAAAAGTAAACTTTTAACAAGAGAAGAAAAACACCTTGCAGTCATAAAAGCACAGCTTGTCTCTCCAATGTGGAGACCGTCCCTCCCATCATACTGAGTTAGGGCTCTGACCTCGTAGCCTTGCAGCATGGGGACACCAAAGTCCTGTTTGCTTCCTCATTATGGGCACGTGATGAAACATTTTAAATTCTTACTTTAAATTCTAACTGTCCCTCTCTTTGCCAATGTACTGTTTACATGGTCATGTTCTAGAAAAGGAAATCGAAGCTGGCTGACAGAGGACGGAGTAGGATGTGGAGGTCAGCCTGGCTCTGGGGGGGGATGGGCATGGAACGTTTTCCTCCACCACTTTGGTCAAGTAACTTACCCAGGTTTTGGTGTCCTTGTCTTGTAAACGGGGCTACGACTTCCCTCCTTGTCCACTGTCATGAAGAGAAATTAGGTAAAACGGAAAGCATCTAGCACTGTGCCCAGCAATATTGAGCACCAACAGATGATGGTTATTAATGGGTTATCAGCACCATCATCCAGGCTCCTCCCACTTCCTCTACTACCTTCACTGCACTCCAAGCTTCTGCACTCCAAGTGGCTTCTGTTCCTGGTAACTTTCTAGCCTCTGCTCCCTTGCATTATTTGGTTCCAGTTTCCATGGGATACTCTGAGTCCAAAGAAGAACTCCTCCCTTATTAACGCTAGATGGAGGGGTTTCTGTTTGTTGTAACCACAGAAGCTTCCTTGGAAAGACAGGTAAATTAGAGACTTGTGGCTTTCCCCATCCACAATGCCGCCCCAGGGTCATCTGGAGCACAGGCCCTGCAGGGGGCCAAGGCGAAGGTCCTGGACCAGATGCACTGCTGGATTAGGACAAAACACATCACATGGGTGGGGCGCTAAAACCTGTATCCTGTAAGGACAGAAGCAGAATAAGTCCAGTCTTCACACGTCATGGAAAACCAAGCTATGAGATTCAATGACCAAAATCCTAAGGTAAAACAAAACAAAAGACTAAAAAGCAAATTTCCTTTGGTACTTCTGTTTTTTCATTGCACAAATCTCTCCTGCCCTCCCCCAACCCCTGTCTTCTCTAAAATAAATAAATCCTTTCTAAAAAAAAAAAGAAATACTCAACCTTTGAAAGAGGTACATGTGTTAGGTACAACACATTACCTCAAAGATCCTTCTGTGATTTAAATACGAGACACCTATTATTATAGCTGATTGGAAAACACAGATGCTGATATACATGCAAACAGTAGACCCCAGTTTTGAAATATCATCGATGTGAGCACAAAAAATCTGGTGGCCTTCAAATATCCTGCCTCTGTTTCTTACATTGTCTTAAGATTATCATTTCAATGAGCAAAACAGAATCAAACTAAATATAATCGAGGACTTCCTCTTCCTAAGGCATGATGCACCAATGAAAACACTTTCTGATGATGTAATACCCCCAGCTCTTTTTATCCTGCTGCCCGCAGGCTCTCTTTATGGAGAACAAACAGCTATGGAATCTCTTAGGAATCATATGAAAAGTGAATTGACACAGCTTTGACTATGCCTGACAATGTACAAGCCTCTTATTATTTCTACCACCTCCCTGGCATTTGAGACCTTCTCCCTTGTTCCAACATCAAGGGAAATACAGTGAAATCCCGACGTAAATGGCGGTCTTATGCTAGATGTCCAGCAGAGTGACTTCCACGCAGCAGGCGTCTTGGAAGAATGGAGCTGTTGCCTCATGCTCGAGACGCTGACAGGGAAACGGACCCCAAAGTTTAATCAGGGATCCAAAAAAGCAAGGCTTTATTAGAGACTTCGCTACAGGGTGACCATGGGAACTGTCACCTCCCTTTCTCTATTCACAACCAAAAAACTGACATTGGTCAAGTGTTTCTTTCCTTTACAAATATCACAGGAAGTTCAAGTGAAACATTTCAGAGTCAGGCCCGGGATAAAAGATATTTTATCGCAAGAAAGTGTAGCTGGCGAATGAGCTCCTGACCAGGTAACAGGGGAATTTGGTTTCTTCCAAATACACAGACATTTTTAATACAGTCTACCTTCACTCTCTTCCGCTCACAGAGCTTAGCCCACAACCGCTGCTCTCGTTAACTTTGCTGAATAACCATGAGTGTGTTACCGACGATGGGAACTTATGATCCCAAAACAGTAACTCCTTTTTTAGCAACATTAATTTGGGCTCCAGATAGGTGGATGATTTTGTTAAAGAATGTATCTGGTTCTTCTAAGTTCTCCTTTCAGTATGTATAATGAGACCCTTCTGTAAATATAAAGATATATAATATGTTCAGTGGTCAGTCCTATAATTACAGTAGCTTTCAGAAAACCCTTCAGCTCTAGGAGCATCTGGGTTGGTCAGTCGGTTCATTGTCCCACTGACCTGTTTCAGCTCAGGTCATGATCTCAGGGTTGGGAGATTGAGTCCCGTGTCGGGTTCCGCACTGGGTGCGGAGACAAGCTGCTTAAGATTCTCTGTCTTGGGGCGCCTGGGTGGCTCAGTGGGTTAAGCCGCTGCCTTCGGCTCAGGTTGTGAACTCAGGATCCTGGGATCAAGTCCCGCATCGGGTTCTCTGCTCAGCAGGGAGCCTGCTTCCCTCTCTCTCTCTCTGTCTGCCTCTCTGCCTACTTGTGATCTCTGTCAAATAAATAAAAAAATCTTAAAAAAAAAAAAAAAGATTCTCTGTCTTCTTCTCCTCTGTCCCTCCCCAACCCACTTACACATGGATGTGCTTGGTCGCTCTCTCTAAAAAAAAAACAAAAAAATCCCTTCAGCTCTGAATATATGAACCCACACACATATGTACCACCACAATGTTAAATTTGCCAATAATTTCATATCCTCCAATTATTAGTTGGTAAAATGGTTCTGGTTTGGAAAGATAGAAGAGTAATAAGGAACTGAGTAAATTCCTTAAAATTTGTGCTGGGTAAAACTAACAATTATGGCAAAAATCCAAGAAGTTCCTATAAATACTAAGGGTTAAGAAAAGGTGGTTAAAGTAGCTATCTTCAGAAATAAATAGGGAGGGGCGCCTGGGTGGCTCAGTGGGTTAAAGCTTCTGCCTTCGGCTCAGGTCATGATCCCAGGGTCCTGGGATCAAGCCCCGCACCAGGCTCTCTGCTCAGCAGGGAGCCTGCTTCCCTTCCTCTCTCTCTGCCCACCTCTCGGCCTACTTGTGATCTCTGCCTGTCAAATAAATAAATAAAATCTTTAAAAAAAAAAAAAGAAAAAAAACAAATAAATAGGGAAACTGGACTTAAAAGCTTTTATCCTATAAGTGAAAAAAATACACAACATCAAAAAATATTTGGAACATAGAATAAAAACCAATATAACCATATGAAAAATATCCTAACCTAATAATAAAAAACCCTAATGCTAGACCAAATTATGAGTCACAATTCTTTAAACCCTGTAGTAGTGTTACATGTCCACACCCTTGTCACGGCCTATAGAAAGGGGATGTATTTTCCCCTTTGACTTCCTTGATCAATGACTTCCTTTGGCCAACTGGAAATTAACAGGGAGAAGCCTGAAATGTGCATGCATGGTTGGGTTTGCCCTTTTAGGTTCCTACAGTCTTTGTTCCTAAGAACAATTTGCCTTGGATAGCCTCTAATTCAACAAGGCCGAAAGGCCGAAAGGCTGAGGAGGAGGCCTAGATACACCCAAAGCTTGGAGCCACGTCCAGCCCAAACCAGATGAACCCCAGCTGGTCTACAGATACACGAGCAAGAAGCAAATGCTAACTGTGCGCCCCTGAGATCGGTATGCTTATTACACAGCAATACGTGACCATGATAGCTCCTTACTCTGTAAAGAGAAAAGTATGGCAATCGGAGAACCATGGCATATATATATATATTTAGAAGATCTTGAAGGCACTGTATTACAGCCTTTTTGACCAACAATATTTTATATAGAGCCACTTTTATATTTTGTCTGCATTTTCTAATTCTATATAACATGGAAAAGGAGCCAGGATCTATCAGACTGGAGGGCTGGGAGAGGGGACGGTAATCAGGACTGGCTAATGACTTTGCTCTTGATACTGTCTTGATGTTACGTGACCTAGCCATTTGACTCCCACTTCTTCTCAGACCTTACCGCAATGTCAGACCCATGGCTGTCAAGTTATCTTCCAAAGGTGTCAAAATAGGAGTGAAGGCAGCATGTGCCTGAAAACAGCTCATGACCCATGACCCACACCCAAGTATTCACAACATCCCTCAAACTAACGATGTAATTCAGGAGTTCCAGAACACAATGGTAACAGACAGGAAAGAGTATCCAAAAAAGAACATGAAATAGAACATTTCTTCTTTGTATCTAAAAAGGAGGGTCATGAGGTGTTAGAACTATTTAACCAAAAGCTACTAGCAATAATCCCTCGGGACTGAGAACTCGGAGTACTGGACAGCTTATCATTACGATTTTGTTTCATAAAGATATTTTCCAGGCTTGGACTGCCTATAGCTTCACCCTGCTCTCTAAATCTGCATTTGTATGAATCGTATCAATCAGTGAATCCCCTCTATTTCCCCTCATTATTAAGTTTAAAAGGGCAAAATGAGGGACAGGGGCACAGAGAGAATCTTGGGCCAAGAGTTCCCACAAAGTCTAGGTGGTGAGCTCAGACAAAGGCGTAGACACAGCATTGATGAGAGTCTCAGCTCTGGTAAAAGGAACAGTGTCAACTTTTCCCTGCCTCTCTCTACTTCTCGAAAACACTTACTTAGCCGGAAACAGCTTTTCTTCTGTTCCAGAAATCAGTTGGGAAGTACCAAAAGAAAGAATTTTCTTCAAGGGTTTAGCTAAATATCTTCTTGCTACTATCAATCCCATAGTCTAACCAGCATGAGAAAAGTTACCAGCCATATTGTCTTTCAATGTTGAGGACTCTTGTGCCTTGATCAAGGAACAAAGCCAACCTTCTAAGTCAGTCTCTAATTTATTTCCCATGTGTCCTCCACAAAGAGCACAAACAAATTCTTCAAACCAAGATCCCTTCCCCCCTTCCATTAGGCAAGTACAAATGGTCCAACTCAATCACCTAGCTATATGTAAGCAAGACTGTGGAGAAGAGCAGTCTTTTCTATCCCAGTTTCATGAAGACCTAGATTAGGACACTCTTGTTTTGACCTCAAATCAGTTTCAGATCAATTTCTCAATTTAAAAATACAAGTTTCAGGGAGCTTGAGTGGCTCAGTCAGTTAAGTGTCTGCCTTCGGCTCAGGTCATGATCCCAGGGGTCCTGGGATCAAGTCCTACACTGGGCTCCCTGCTCAGTGGGGAGTCTGCTTCTCTCTCTGCCTCTGCCCTCTCTGTCTCTCATGAATAAATAAATAAAATCTTTTAAAAAAAATAAAATAAAACAGAAACACAAGTTTCTTTTCTTTTAATTACTGAGTCTTCATTTAAAAATTTTCTCAATTACTGAATCTTTATTACACATTCCCAGCCTGCTGCAGCCATGAAAAGCCCTTTAAAGCAAGATGATTTCATTTGAATCTAGTCTCTGGGGAAAAAAAAAAAAAGTATTTAAATGTGCAATTTATTCAAAATACACATCCATTTCTGACTTGAGGATGTTCAGCTTAATAAGCTTCGGAATTCAGACAGTTTTCTCTCCATAGCAGATGACTCTTAAGTCATGACTGAAAATATCCGCGCTTATTTTAATAAAGATAATGACAACTGACCAAAAAAATTTAGGCAAACATCAAGAAAGAAATTGGGCGGGGGGGAGGGGGAGGGAGTGTATTTTCAGTGGAAGTAAAAATACTATTCACAATCTAAAACCTACAGATCAGGAGAAATGAATACCGGAAGCCCTTCTTGTGTTTTAAAGTGACATTAGATGGCTCTGAAAGTTAGCGTTTAAAAATACTCTAAGAATACAAGCCAAATGACTACAGGATTATAAGTTCTCTCTCCCAGTTGTTCAGGTATTAAAAACAGGAACAAGTAAGAATAGCCTTCAAAAAAACCACTAATAAATAGCACACAGGCAATGCAATCTACCCAATATGGATACTGTATCACGCATTTTTGCCTCCTTTTACCAGATACCTCTAAATAATAACATGCCCCCCCCATTTCCCTCCTTCCTGCATGCTTTCTCGCCTTTAAAAAATAAATGAGAAAGGGAGCATGACTAAAATGACAAGTGAAGGGCACACTCTTCTGGGCTGTGTCCACTTCCCTAATGCTACCTTCCATTTTCCCATAGGATTCGTGGACGATGAGCAAAGCCCACCCCTTGCCCAGGTTCCCCTCCCTCCTCGGACAGGATCCTGCCCCCTCAGGACAGTGCAGACTGGCCCCCAGCAGCCAGGCGGTTGGTCCAAGGTGCCGTCTGCTGGACGGAAGCAGTCGTGCCTGGCTGCAGACCTCTTCTTCCCCCACAGGGCGTGCCTCCCTGTCCTGAAAACAAAACCAAACAAGAGAAACCAAGCTGCTCACCCGTCACCACAGTCCAAAGGCAGAACCAACCTAAATGTCCATCCACAGCTGACCAGAGAAGCGAAATGTGATATATCCAAATAATGGAATATTTTTCAGCCCTAGAAAGGAATGAAGAGCTAACACCCAATATGGAATAGACGAGCCTTAAAAACACGATGCTATGTGAGACTAGCCAGACACAAGAAGGCCGTGTATTGTACGATTTGTGGGAAATATCTAGAAGAAGGCAAATCCATGAAGATGGAAAGCAGATTCGTGGTTTGCCAGGAGCTAGAGGGAAGGGGGATAGGGCTTCCTTTTCGAGTAAGAAAATATTCTGGAACCCAACAGTGGTGATGGCTGCCAGATACTAAGAAGGTACAAAAGGTCACTCATGGTAAATTATGGCTCTTCTACCACAATTTAAAAAAAAAATTTTTAACAAAAAACAAACTGTGGCTTTCCTTCTTCACGGATTCATTTCTCTCCACACACCCACTGCCAATATTTTCAAATGTGTGGTTCACACTACCCACCTCCATTTTCTCAGCCCTTGTTTTATCCATAAGCCCCTTAATTTGGTTTTTCACTCCCAAAAGTCTCTGCCTCCTGCACATGTATAAACAAAAGCATGGGGAACCATTTACAAAGTTCTCCACAAACACTCATATTTTTGTACAATGCAGTGGCCTTCCTTGGTGCCCTTAGAGCACCATGCACAGTCTCCTCCTTGAAACACTCCTTGCCCCTGACCTCTAGGCATGGTGTCTTCAAGACCCTTCTTGGCCATCTTGACCTCATGTGCCCTTTCCAAGCTCTTATTCCTACTTGCCCAGTAGGAGCATTCTGGGCTCCCTGTCCTGTATGGTGCCTCGTCCACTCGACCACTCTGGTTGGCACCTCAAGCCTCCTTGTTTCCTCCCACAAATTGGGGTCACCCTGCATTTCTTTAGTGGGTGGAGATGTACGCTGGCAAATGCACCCTCGATGTTTTCTAAACAAAGGTGGTTCTTTCATACAGAAGGAACACGGTTTCCTGTTGCCGCTGTAATGAATCACCGAATTTGGTGGAGGAAAAGCACACATTTATCAGCCTCGAATTCTGGTGATCAGACTCTAAAGTGGGTCTGCTGGGCCACATTCTTTCTAGAAGCTCCCGGGGAGAATCTGTTTCCTGGCCTTTTCCACCTTCCAGAGGTGGCCTGCATTCCTTGACTCATGGTCCTGGGCTCTGTCCTCAAAGCCAACAGCTTAACTTAATCATATCTGCAAAGTCCCCTTTGCTGTGTAAGACACACAGTCACCCACAAGTTCTGGGCATTAGGGGATGGACATCAACGCATTTCATGTCCAAGAGGGGAGAAAGTTCTAAGTCAAGGACAAGTGAGGGAGGTTGAGACTCTAGAGAACACACAATAAAGGTCATGCAGAAGACTTCGTGAGACGTCAGAAACACGCAGTAAAAGGGTGGTGAGCTCACGGTCACTGGGGCTGGTTTGCATGTGAATGTCCTCCCCACCCAGTCTGTCCCATCCCCAGGGATGCATCTTTGTCACGACTCTTTATCCTTCTATTTTAACACAGGAGGAGCAGAAACCATGAACAAGTGTGTCTATCCATGGGTAAGGTGTACACAGACAGACATAACCTTTCACTGCATTTTCTTCCTGGAACAGGACCAACGCACATGTCTTTGCCCTGAAATGTGCAAGTACGGAAAACACGGCAGCCACGCCGCCGCGTTTCACCAGCAGCCCTGTTATTCTTAGTTGCCAGGACACAGGCCCGTCCCCGCCCTCCCACGCCCTCTAGTGGCAGCCAGCGTGCCAACAGGGCCGCGTGGCAAGAAACCATCTACACTAGGTCTGGGCCCAAGTTTTGGAACAGATTTTACACGCTTGCAAACATGCAGTGTTCTGGCCTGAGAAACTATTCACTTTATGTGTTGGGCATTTACTTTTTTTCTTTTTGTGATGTGTAGTAGTGCCGTGTAGTAAACTCAGAAACTCAAAGAAGCAGTGGACAGTCTGGTGAAAGAAAATGCCAGAAGTCCAGTGAAAAGACAACATGTTAACAACCTGTGCTATCGTCCTGGGGTGGGATATCATGCAGCAACAACCCAGAACGAACCACAGCTATACACAGCAACATGGATTATTCTGTTTGAGAAACATTCAGTGTTAAGACGTTAGTTCTAGAAGACGACATAAATATGGTATCATTTTTATAGACTCCAAAAAAATCTTAGGGATAGGTGTCTATATAATTTCAGTATATATAGATACACACATATACATGATATATCACTTTTTTTTTAAAGTTTTGCTTTTTCATTTATTTGACACAGAGAAAGAGAGAGCACAAGTAGGCAGAGCAGCAGGCAGAGAGGAGGAAACAGGCTTCCTGCTGAGCAGAGAGCCCGATGTGGGGCTCGATCCCAGGACCCTGAGATCATGACCCGAGCCGAAGGCAGAGGCTTAACCCACTGAGCCACCCAGGCGCCTGATATATCACTTTTTTTAAAGCAATGGAATGAAGACCACAAAATTTGGGGTCATTCTTGCCTTTGGCAGGAGGAGGCAGCAGGAGGGGAAGGTAAGGGAGAGAGAGCAGCATCCGTCCTGTCTCAGGGAAAGTCTCATGTGTATTCATTTTATTATAATGTCTCCAACTTACATGTATGTTATATTGTTCAGAATATATATCAAATATTATCATTAAAGTATAATTACGGAATATGCGTAAGTTAGTAGACTGATAGATTAATAACTGATAGATGGACAGCCAGACAGACAGACCACCAACCCAGCCGTGGGTTGTTCAGAAGAGACACGAGGCCTTCTCAGTTCCACTCCTGTTTGAATTGCCTAAAGTCTATAGTTTGGAGCATAAGGATAGAGATACGAATCCCAGTCTGGGTGATATGATGAGTTTCCAAATTTTACTTAAGAGCAAACGCTGGGATCATGCTTCAGACATGAGAAGACGTAATTAGTCCCTTCCCCTGTATGTGGAGGCCCAACCTTGGGCCTGTAGCAGGGCCTCAGAAAGGAAGAATTCAAGAATTTTATCCCAACCCTTGGATACCACCTGACCTTGGAAATGAATAATTTTCATGTATTACTTAATAAAGCATTCATACTTTTTTCCACCCCAATCCTAGGAGACTTAATGTCAAGAGGCACTTGGCCTAGTTCACCCCACTCCCGCCCCACCCCATAGCGTCTCTGGCTTATTCCTGAGGCTCCATCCTTCCGCAGAGCCCAGCTGCTTCTCTGGACATTGGCCCTGACCTTTGTTTCCAAAGACGGGCCTGCCAGTCTCTCCCCTCGTAACCAGAGCCCAGTCTCTGGACGGCAGCTCTGGAGTCAGAGCCATCAGGCACTTGGAGCCACGTGGCCCGCAGACTTCCGTGTGTCACCTCCAACAGCCACAGTCACACACCTCATCCCCCCTGATGGGGCGCTCCCCCCCTTCACGGTCTGTCTTCCTGATAAAAGCTGCCATGTTCATTACAGAAAGAGAAATGGAATATGGGTAAACAAAATCAAGAAAATAAAAACCACCTGGAGTCCCCTCGCACGGCGATACCACATGTGTATCCGCATATAATTATAACGTCTTACATTGTACCTTCTGTACCTATTTAAACCTATAGTTTTGGGTTTTTTTTTTTTAAGACAATTAGCAATAATGGGTAAATTTTCAGGTTGCTAAATACTCTTTATAATACGATCCTAATAAACTGCATAACATTCCATTTATTTCAGTTACTATGGCTGCATTAAAAAAAACTTAAGTGGTATAAAAAAATAATCACCCTCATATACAGCTCCTACCTCAGGACCCTTGCACTTGTTCCCTCTGCCCAAGAAGCTCTTTGACCAGACATAATTCACAACCTCACCTCCTAGGCTTTGCTCAAAATCCTCAGTCACGTCTTTGCTTGCCTGAATTATTACAACCTGGCCCTCCTGCCCACCCCTATACCCCATCACCTCTTCTGCTTTAGTTTCCTTGAACATGGTTCACCATGTAACATTATGTGGGGTAGCAATTTATTTTCTGACTCACTCACTAGCACATGACAGAGTTTGCTGTGTTTTGTTCCACAAATACCTAGAAATACTGGCAATAAAGGCACTAAGTAAATGTTCGTCGAAAAAATGGGTGATGAACAAACAGAGATATATAATTTTATGAAAAGACTGGAAGAAAACAAGCAAAACTGAGAGTGAGTTTAATTTCTGGGTGATGGATTTATAAGGGATTTAGGTTGTCTTCTTCATTTGCTTCCTATATTTTCAGTTTTCAACGGCATGTATTACTTTTTAAATGGGGGGGGGGATATTTTAAACACTACTAGCTGAAAAGGACTATACATAACCATGTTTGGGAACAGTAAAGAAAGAAATAGACAAAGAGGAAGAGATAGAAAAAAAGAAACAGAGACAAAGAGAGAGAGAAAAAAAGACCAAAACAGAGAACAGACAAAAAGAGAGGCAGAGAGAGATCAAGAGATAGAGACACAGAGGCAGGAAAAAAAAAAAAAAGTAAAGAAACAAAGAGAAATAGAGGGAGACAGAAACTTCCAGCTATCTTGCAAGTCTTAATTTATATTCAAATAATCACGACATAGGCCAGGAAAGTTATGAGAACTGTTACACACTAATCATTCTTTCTCTGTTTTTTTTTTTTAAATCTAATGAAGCAAGAATGCTATTAGGTAACATTAATTAGTCTAGCTTAGTTTAATACATTTATAAATGAACCACATTTTCAAATCCTCAGTAACTCGGAAGCTACGACCTAATCAAACCTAATGAGCGTGGGGTTAAGAGAAACTGAACCATGGGTGAAAATGATCAGAGTCAGAGTTTTCATTTGTTATCAAGGGGCTGTAGGGACTCAAGGCTCTGCCATGGGAAATGGCGGTGAACACATACCTTTAATTATGCAAAGATAAAGGAGCTCTAAATAATTTTTTAAATGGGGATGATGGAACTCACGTTAAATGAGATTGTTATGGATTCACATTAATTTGAAGGAATGTCAAAAACTATCAAATGCAAAAAGTAATACATTATAGTAAAACATAATACTGAGGGCTTTTCACTTAAAGAGCCTTGAGTTTTAAGTCATGTAGGGCTCACCTAAGGGCTACTGTTCCCAAACCCAGATAGCTTGACCCCTGGCTTTCGGTCCATGTTTTGACTCAATAAGTCTGCTTGGATATAAGGAGACTACGTTACTCATGAAAGGAATATGCAGCCAGAAACAGGTCTAACCATTGATTGCCCTTGTCAATGAAGCCAGTGGGCCATGAAATGCACTTCCTGTTTGATTTGATTTTTAATGCTTCGGGAAATGTACCCTTGGGTTGAAGGATCCACGTCAATTTCAAGGCAAGCTTTTCTCCTGAATTCACATTCTGGACATGGGCTGCACTTCAGTTTGACAGACTCCCAAGACACAAAGACAGCCCCTAAATGTCTAGCAGGAGGCATTTTTGAAAACCCTTCAATAATTTTCTATGTAGGAGCACCACTCATAGCGAAAAGAGAAGCAGTAGGTTTCTCTGCATCACCGTCCACACTAGCTTTAAAAACTGCTTAGAGTCCTTTGCTCCATTCTTATCTTCAAACTGGTCTGATTTTCAAAGCACAACTTTAAGAAATGAATACAACAGATTGGAATCTGGATGAAGAACTTAGAGAAACTTTCAGACCAAGTCTCAGCAGCTCTGGCTGAGAGCTCGCCATCTATCAGTCACTGAATGGGGCTGTTCTTTCCCAACAGAGAGGAAGAAAGGGGCTTTGACTCTCCATTGTGCAATACAGGACTACAGAATAATGCTCAATTATTATTTGGGGGGGGGAATAAAAGCCTGTTTGGATTTTTATTTTGGCAGAATAGATATCTCAATAGTGTTTCGCTCCCAGGCCAGTGCAGGCATCTTTAGCCAAAGACTTACTCAAATTCAGATACGCTTATCCTAAAATTCAGCAAATTCTGATTTTAGGGGAATACTTTTTTCTAGAAATAAATCATTTTTTCCCCATTTAATTCAAACAAAAGTATCCTTCACAGCAAAATTTTTTTTAAAACTCAGGGAGATGTGGCTCCCCCTGTCTATAAGTTCTGCCTGAAATTAAATTGAAAAAAAAAAAATCCAGGTTTCAAATATGATGCCTTATGACAAAGGGACAATGGCAAGGTTATGAAACACACGTCACAAGGTGACTTTAACACACATTCAAAAATGCTCAAACTGTAAAACGGACCCGTTTCATTGCACAAGTCAAAAATCATTGCTGTGCCTAGCAGCAGAGAAAAGATACTTTTTTAAGATACCATGTGACAACGCAAGGCTTTTTACTTAGCAATTCACCGGGTCAATGTAATTTTGATGAGTAAGGATGATTCATAAATACTGAAAGCGCAGTTTTTGCCCTAAATTCTATTCCTCAGAGGAGACAATTTAGCAAATGCTAGATGACTTTTCGCTTTGAACAGAGACATAATGTCATGCTCAAGGATTTAATTAATTACACAGCCTCTACTTAAATGCCCCGTTTGTTCTGGGCATACAAGCCAGGGCAAGCTCAGGACTCGGGTTTTACAACCAAAGATTCTTGGCTCCTTTTCCCCTGGAAAAAAATAGAACCAGCTAGAATGCTCTGACTGGCAGTTATCAGGAAGCTGACAAGGCAGAAGGGCATTTTATCCCACGAAGTGGGACCACACAGCTATTTCTCCTGAGCGCAGGTGAACACCCCCCGCCTCTGGACCAAAATAGAGGCAAAAAGCTCACAACTCTTGCTAATCCCTGCTGGCTTTCTGTTCAAACCAGAAACGCTGACTGTTAATTCTCTGCTATGTCTCCGAAGTCAACTCCAGGTAAGGCAAAGTAGATGTGACGTCCTCCCCAATCACTGGGAAGCCACTCCCGATTCCCGTGAAGGGCCCTCTGCTAGAGGCGTCGAGATCCCAGAGATGGATACCAGTTCGAAAATCCCAGCGCTCTCAGCCATAATTTCCAAACTCTTCGCTGCCATGAAAAAAAACACTGACATTTTCTATAAATTGGCACTGAATGATAAAACAAGATTTTTTAAAAAATGTATTTATTTACTTGACAGAGAGATCACAAGTAGGCAGAGAGGCAGGCAGTGAGAGAGGAGGAAGCAGGCTCCCTGCTGAGCAGAGAGCCTGATGAGGGGCTCGATCCCAGGACCCTGGGATTATGACCTGAGCCGAAGGCAGAGGCTTAACCCACTGAGCCACCCAGACACCCCGATAAAACAAGATTTTTGATGAGAATTTTGAGAAGACTAGCTCATCAGGTTATAACATACCCGACTATTAAAGAAGTCTGTAAAGAAATTTTGAATGATCAGGATAGATGCAAGTGAAGTTATTTCTGTCTAATTTATACTTAGGAAAACCTGGTCAAAATGAAAACAATTTTCTGTTTTTAAAAGGCAGTGTGCACAATGTCTCCTTTGTTAACACACGATTTTACCCAGTCAGCTGCCAGAGTCACGTGCAGAAATAAAAAGCTCTTAGGACACTAAGGGTCAGACTGCATTTCAATAATGGGAATGAGCCCTAAGAGATAGTAATTTGGTTCAGTTGACAGACTGCGCGGGATACACCCTGTCCAGGTCGCAGAGTTAGTGACTTACTGTTTATTAAAGAAATAGGTCAAGCATGTGCCCTTCTCAGAATGTACCCACTGTGAACCACAGTTTCACAAAATCAACTTTCCACATACAAAAAACCGATATATGAGTAGTGTTTGATTAAAATTACCCAACTTTGGGGTGCCTGGGTGGCTCAGTGGGTTAAAGCCTCTGCCTTCGGCTCAGGTCATGGTCTCAGGGTCTTGGGATCGAGCCTCGCATCAGGCTCTCTGCTCAGCGGGGAGCCTGCTTCCTCCCTCTCTCTCTGCCTGCCTCTCTGCCTACTTGCGATCTCTGTCAAATAAATAAATAAAATCTTAAAAAAAAAATTACCCAATTTGTATTACTAACGACATCAGAAATTAGATGCTGGCTTTATTGTTATTTACCAGTAAAACCCATGTGAACTTTACGAATAGCCTTTAAATGCCCGGAGAATCTACACACATAATGTACAGCACCATCTTCACGCTAAACGTTGAGGGAAATACCTATGTATCCATTTGTCCAACCTTCGGACACTTCGGCTCTTTCCACGTCTTGGCTGTTGTGAATACTGCTGCAGGACATCTGCGGCAGGCATCTGTTTGGGCCGTGATGTCCTTTCCTTCGGCTGCATACCCAGCAGTGGGATGGCTGGATCATGGGGCAGTTCTATTTTTAAGTTTTTAGGAACCTCCATCCTGTTTTGCATAGTGGCTACACCAATCTACGTTCCCACCAGCAGCGCACAAGGGTTCCCTTGGCAAGGAGTTCCTTTTTAATTTAAAAGCTTTACAATGGCATTACAAAGACAGAATGGTCCATTATTTGCTTCACCTTTTTACAGTGAATGTAATGATCTTTAAACGAGGCAATTAAAGCCCCACAGAGAGAAGGCCCGGCTCGTTCTGAGATTGAGACAGGGCAAACCAGCCATGGAAGCAGAAAGACCCGAATCCACAACGCTCACGTGAGCGAAACAGCACCTTTCTGCCTCAGAAGATCCTCTCCTACAGCACTGTATTTTGTCCTTCAAATAAAATGGTTTTGAATTTTTCAAAACGAAAAACACAAGCACTGCCCCGTACCAGACACCAAGAATCACCGTAAGCAACACACCGAATCAAAGAAATTAGAGGAATAAATATTGTAATTTCACAACTCTGTGATGAAGAGAGAACAGAATACAATTACACAGGAGAAACTGCGGGAACTCAGCCATCAGAAAGAATGAAAACTTGCCTTTGGCAATGACATGGATGGAGCTAGAGAGTATTATGTTAGGTGAAATAAGGCAATCAGAGAAAGACAGGTATCCTGATTTCACTCAAATGTGGGATTTAAGGAACAGAATAGATGAACATGGGAGGGGGAATAAAAAAAGAAAGAGGGAGGCAAACCATGAGACTCCTAACTATGCAGTTAAGGGAGGTGGGTGGGGGATGGGCGTGATGGGTCTCTAGGGCACTAGTTTTGATGAGCACTTATACGCAAGTGAAAAATCACTACATTCTACTCCTGAAACCAATATCACACTAAATGTTAACTAGCTAGAATTAAAAACAAAAATCTGGGGAAAAAAAAAGCAGTGAGAAGATACCGGAAAGTATCCTTTCTACTGCAGATTAAATCCCTTTTAAACAGTCACTGGTCCAACAAAAACGTAACAGGACAATTAAAGGCAAGAAACGGGAATGATTCTTTGATCCCACTTCTAATTACCAGCTAGAATTCTGGTCCCAATTCCGACATGGGTGGGGGATGGGCGGCAGGCAGGAGGGGGACTTTCTCCACACCACCTAGCTCTTCTAGGTCACCAGCTGAGCGTTCTACAATTCAACTTGATTGTGACATTATCTACCTGAAGATAGTGTCAGAGCCCCCAGGTGAAGGTTCCGGCAGACAAGACCGTCCCCTCCCCCACTTCAGAGGCCAAGTGCAACCGAGCTGTCAGCTGTGCTTCTGACCAGCCTGCTACGGATTGGAGGTCCCAATAATCCCCTCTCTTGTGTCCATTCATTGGCTCCAGCAGCTCCCAGAACTCAAACACTGTACTTACTAGATTATAGGCTTGTTACAAAAGATGTAACTCAGAAACATCCAACAAGAAGACAAGCATAGGGCAAGGTAAAGGGACAGAGTGGGGAGCTCCCGTGCCCTCCCTCAGCATACTGCTCCCACACAGATCGCATGTCCACCCACCTGGAAGCTCTCCAAACTCTGTCCTTTTGGGTTTTTATGGAGGCTTCATTCCACAGGCACGATCGATTAAATTACTGGCCATAGGTGATTGATTCATCCTCCAGCCCCTCTCCCTTCCCCAGAGAAGGGGAGCAGGACTGAAAGTTCCAACCCTCCAACCACGAGGTTGGTTTTCCTGCCAGCCAGCCCCGACCTTGGTGCAGTAGAAAGGCCACCTCGTTAACACAACAAAAGACAACTTTCTCTCGACAATTAGGAAATTGCAAAAGTTTTAGTGACTATCAAACTTGGCGACAAAGGCCAAATCTATATTCTTAGTATGAATCACAATATCTCAAACACACTAATACCTCAAATTGCATTACAGACTTTTTAGGGCTGGAGGGGATCTTTGAAATGATTCTCTCTCTCACCTCCTCAGCGGATGAGAAGAACTGAGGCCAAGAGTGAAATGAACTTGGCAAGATCATCAGCTGTGGGATAGGGACCAGGATGAACCTGAATACATATCTAGGTAATTGTGAAGTGAATGAGACCCTCCCTTAAAATGACAGGTTATTTCCAGGGCACCTGTGTGGTGCAGTTGGTTACGTGATCGACTCTTGGTTTTGGCTCAGGTCGTAATCTTAGGGTTGTGAAATTGAGCCCTGCACTAGGCTCCTCGCTCAGCGGGAGTCTGCTGGAGTTTTTCTCTCCCTTCCTTCTACCCCCCAACCCCCGGCCTGTGCTCGCTCTCGGCCCCTCTCTCTCTCACTGAGATAAATACATCTAAAAAAAAAAAAGGGTTATTTCCAGTATAATGCCTTCTCTGGAGGTGCATGAGCACTTTACCAAAGTGGTGAAATATTATAAATCTTAAAAAAGCCATATTATACGGAGCTACTCACTCCCTGACCAAACCCGGTATTGGCAAAGTGAGTTCCTAGGTCCTGCTCACTATTTTATTTTTTCCAAATGATTATCAAACACTCAAACAGCTTCTAAACAGGCAACTTGTGTTAGAAGGGCTTGGACAGCAAGGGCTCTGGAAAAAGCAGGCCGTTGATAGCTTCACCAGTCAAAGTAAGTACCAGTAAATCACAAAGTGCCTTTTAAAATTCCCTTGAAATTATACTAGATCCCCGAGTCGCATCGTCCCCCTAACCAAAATTAAGGAACAAGCTCAATTTCTTCACTTGCCCAGGAAACTTAGACGCACACCCAAGGAGGTCCGGTGTGTCTGCAGTGGGCAGGACGCGAACCCAAGCCCCGTACTACCAGCCAGGCCAGCCAGGGGTGGTTTGTGCCTAGAGGAGCCTACATGCCACAGGGGCACCATCGTTAGCCAGTTTCAAATCATTCTCTCTGATTCTGTTTTTTTAATTATTATTATGTTACATTAGACACCATACATCGTTAGTTATTGATGTTGTGTTCCATGACTCATTGTTCACATATAACACCCAGTGCTCCATGTAATACATGCTCTCCTTAATACCCACCACCGGGCTCATCCATCCCCCCATCACCCTCCCTCTGAAACCCTCAGTTTGATTCCTGGAGTCCACAGTCTCTCATGGTTCGTCTCCGTCTCTGACGCGGCCCCCCTTCATTCTCCCCTCCCTTCTCCTAAAGTCCTCCGTGCTATTCCTTATGCTCCACAAACAAGTGAAACCACATGATATTTGTCTTTCCCTGTTTGACTTATTTCACTCAGCATAATCTCCTCCAGTCCCATCCCTGTTGATACAAAAGTTGGGTATTCATCCTTTCTCTTGGAGGATTATATTCCATTGTAGATATGGACCACATCTTCTGTATCCATTCGTCTGTTGAAGGGCATCTCAGCTCCTTCCACAGTTTGGCTATTGTGGCCATGGCTGCTATGAACATTGGGGTGCATATGGCCCTTCTTTTCCCTACATCTGTGTCTTTGGGGTAAATACCCAGTAGTGCAATCGCTGGGTCATAGGGTAGCTCTATTTTTAACTTTTCTGATCCTGTTTTTATCCACAGCCTTCTGGTCTTCATTTGATTTGCCAAGCAGATTCCCCTGCTTAAAATAACCAACTTGGTGAAACCTGACAAACATTACTCTGGCCCAGTGGTCAAGGTGAACACCGTAAGTGATAAATCGCATCAATGGGACGTACCCTTGATGCAATGTGATGAAAATGCACTTTACCTCTGTGCTCTTCTTCCCCAAACCCATAACCGCACACCACATTCTCATAAAGGGACACCCTACAGTATGTCTGACTAGCACTCCTCCAAACTGTCCAGGTCAACAAAAATAAGAAAAGTCTGAGAAACTGTCACAGCCAAGAGGAGCCCAAGAATTTATGTCTATGAAATGCCGTGTGGAATCCTGGATGGGATCCTAGAACCAGAAAAGGACATCAGGCGAAAACTAGGGAAATCTGTACATAGCATGGATTTTAGCTAATAAGAAGATATTGATTATGGGCTCATTAATCACGACAACGTATGGTGGTAATGTAACATTACTACGTGAAGAGAAGAAAGGTAAGGAAGGTAGTCTCCGTATATGGAAACTCTGTACCCTCTTCTCGATTTTTCTGTAAATCTCAACTGTTCTAAAACATAAAGTCAATTTTAAAGGAGAGAACTAATTGATGGATTTGAACCCATTGGACATCTTTGAAGCTCAGTTACCTACCTTCCTCTTAGGTGATAACATTGAAAAAAAAAAAAACCAAAAAACCAAGTTCCTTACCTTTCGCTGAGGCTTCTCCACAACTGTGCACCTGTAACAAGGACAGGCCAAAAGCAAGACATTAATGGAGGCGTTTTTCTCTTGAGGCATTTCTCAACTTAGAAATATTCCGAGCTATTTAACATGAAATGCTTAGGGGCATCTGGGTGGCTCAGTCGGTTAAACGTCTGCCTTTATCTCAGGTGATCGAGTCCCGCATGGGTCTCCTTTCCCTTTCCTTCTGCCTCTCCCCCAGGCTCGTGTTTGTGCACACACACATACACTTTCTCTCTCTCAAATAAATAAAATCTAAAAAAAAAAAAAAAAAATGCTGAGCTATTTAAACGCTAGGAATTATCAGACCATTCAGTGGATACCTTTGGCACCATAGATAATGCAAGTGATTAGTCCATGAATATTTGAGATCCTGTTACATGCAAAACACTCGGATAGGTGCTGTGAGAGACAGGGCCCTACATCACATATGGTCCCGTCTTGGGGACTTGACTGTTCAGTAGGGCAGTCCTGGCAAACTCTCAAGTCCATGTGAACTGGGGCAGGTGGTGTAGGAACTACCCAAAAAGCCCAAACCATGAGAGTTCAGGGAAGAGAGAAAATCAGGCTGTTCAGGGAAGTACCAATAGCCAAGGCAGCATTTCAGGTGGGCTTTAAAACGGTACAGACAAAAGAACCAAGACAGCTGCTACTTTAGAAAGGAGATTTTTATCTATTCATTCTTTAGGGATTTTGAGCTTTATCTAGGCTCAAATGAAATCAAGAGAAAAAAATATATACTTAGATAAAGCATCTGCTTTCTTGGCTGGCTTGCTTTCTTCATCGCACTATATCTTAGTATTACAGCCCCTGCTGCCTGCCTTCATGAGGTGCAGTATTAGAAATGGCCTCGAGGTGGTTTCCGCATTTTCCCACGAAATGAATGCCAACGATGGTGTCCGCTTTGTTCTGCAGCATCCCCTATCAAAGATCTCTGCAATAAATTCCTAAAATTGAGTCCCAGGGGGAAAAAAAAGTGTTTCTCAAAATTGCTTGCGTTCTTTCATCAGACTATTAGAAGAATTGTTCAGTTGGTCTAGCTTTCCTTTTTGCCTTGGCTGCCGGTAAGCCCGGGGGTGAATCTGTCGCTCAGTTACAGTCACCATATTAGAATCCTGTTCCTCTACTACACCTTTTTAAAAGAGTCTGATTTTTTATGATCCCTATAAGCTTTTGGGGTTAGGTGGCATATATTTGGGGTTAGATGACATGTCAAACAAAGCACTAATTAATTCAAAAGAATCCAAGGAATTCTGAGTTCTCATGAGGCCTTGAGCTGACGTTGGGGAGTAGGATAAAGTCAACCATGAACAACCCACCTCTCATAGGACATTTCTTAGCTAACACTGGCTCCAAGAGTGAGAAAGCAGATAACACTGTGGGGTGTTTGCTTGTTCGGTCTGTCATTAAAAGTGTGGAAAAGGAGTATGGTTGCTGGCTAAGGGGACAAGGACATTGACAACGGCAAGGACAGGAGCACCGCAGTCACGGAGCACAGAGCAGGCTGGGGCCGTGCGGGACTGGGGCAGCGCAGGGCGAAGAGGCTGGGCCGGACAGCACCTGCACTGAAGGCTGCGAGCGGGTTCCCGGGGAGCAAGGGGCTGGCAGAACAGGGCTTACATGGGCAGTGCGGGTTTCACGGGAGGAAGGGATGAAGAGACAGAGGGGGAAACGCTCCACCGGTGGCCGTGCGGGGACCCGCTGAGCCCTCCTCCCGCCGCACAGGGTGGTACTCGAATAGAATATTAAAGGGAGCCAGTGGTGGAAGTTCTGGGCTCTTCTATAATGAAAGAGAAGGGGGAGGCGATGGAGGACCAGCCTAGGGCTGCAGAGAAGTTCCCCAGGGCCTGGAGGAAGAGGAAGCGAGCCCTCAAGGCAGCACCAGGACGTGAGTGAGAAAGCCACAGCAGCTGGAGGCTGCTCACGCTGCTTCTGGTAGGTTCCGCAAAGACTAACGCACCTGAAAGGATCGCCACTCTCGGGCTCACCTACGTCCTAGGGAGCATCTAAGATGGCATTAACGATAACGAGGCGGGGGGCGCCTCAGGGGCTCAGTCGGTGAAGGGCCTGCCGTCGGCTCAGGTTGTGATCTCGGGGTCCTGGGATTCTGCACAGCGGGGCCCTAGGCTGGCAAGTCTGCAGAGGCGGCTCCGGCCAGCTCCGTGCAGGGCTCAAACGGGCCTTTGCCTGCAACGACTCCACTGAAGGAGGCCTGGGCAGCCCCTGTTCCTTCGGCCCCAGGCTTGGGGGGGAGCTGGGAAAGCACAGTCCCAAATCCCGGTTCTTCTGGTCTCTTGGGGCAGGAGCAATGCTGTCCTCAGAGCAAGGCCACCCCATTCAAATCCTGATGGAAAGCTCGGCCCGGGCCACAGGATGGCCCTGCAGGATGGGGCGTGAGCGCTCCCTGGGCCAGGAAGGCCGGGGTGTGTCCAGAAGGCACTAGAAGCTCTGCCCTGAGGCGGGCTGCGCACAGAAAGGCGCCCCACACAGACTGCCCGAGGAGCGAGCAAACCCGCATTACCCCCATTGTTCAGGCTCTGCACCAGCGCTGAACTGCGCGGACAGTCACAGTGCCCGAGCCACTTCTGTTCCATGCTTTAGGGCGATCCTCACACAACTGTGTGGTTGTGGGTTGTTGGTCTCTGCCATTTCACGGGATAAGGGGACTGAGGGACTGTGGGCCTTTCTGCCCGGAACCCTGCAAAATCCTATTTTCTATGGAAAAAGGGAAGTACCATGTGAGATTCAGTCAAGGATCAGGAGATGAGAGGACTGTCCTGGGTCATCCAGGTGGGCCCCAAATGCGATCACAAGTATCCCTGCAAGAGGGAGGCGGAGGGAGGTCTGGTGAGGTCGGGAGACGAGAGGGGGCCGTGAGCACCGAGGGAGGGAGTGGACTGACGAGGCTGCAACCACCCGAGGCTGGGAGAGGCCAGGAAAGCTTCCCTAGAGCCTGAACAAGGGACTCAGCCCTGCCAGCGCCTTGATTTTGGCCCCACGGCACTGATTTTGCATGACGGGCCTCCAGAAGAGGGAGAGACAAGACTTCTGTTCTGAGCCTCACGCCGATGAGGATTTGTTACCGTAGCCCCAGGACACTGACGCAGCCCATGACAGGTGTCCTCCGCGACTGGGAAGTGGCATGAATGAGCTCAAGAACTAGACCCTTCGGGCTCGTATTCTCCGAACTCTCCCAGCTTAGTCTGGTAAAGGACTGACCCTTTGTAAGCAGAGGGGTCCCGCCCTGTAGGAACATGAAAGTCCCATGTTCCCAACATTAGGCCAATGAGTCAAGGCTGAGAATGAACTCTGTGTGAGCGGCCAAGAGCGAGAAGAGAGCAGTGGCAAGGTTTTCCAGCTCCGTCCTCATCCTCGGCTTGCCTGCTCCTTGCAACGTGTGCCCAGCTGGGACCCCGTCTGAGGCAGCACGGACACCACTGAGATGCTCATCGACAATGGCTGCTGGCAGAATTTTTAAGCAGTCCTTTTCTTCGAGGATTCCCCTGAGGAAGGCCCCGGAGGGTGAAAACGTTACAAAGTCTAGTGGAGAAAAATGGGCTCTCCTCTATCCATCAGGACTCAGGGTGGAACCAGGGCATCACCACGCGTGGATTGGACCGGCCCCGGGCAAAACCCCACAACATGAGAGGCGCCCCCTCCAGGCAGCCTTACTACATCGGTGGTGAACAGAAAATAGCAGGGCAAGTGGCTGATAGGGCTAAGAGTAAGGGCGTGGGTGGGGCGCTGGGGTGCCTCAGTCCATAAAGCATCTGACTCTTGATTTGGCTCAAGTCATGATCTCAGTGTCCTGGGATCGAGCCCTGCATTGGGATCCATGCTCAGTGGGGAGGCTACTTGAGGATTTCCCCTCTCCCTCTGCCTCCCCCACAACCCACTTGCATTCTCTCTCTGTCTCTTTCTCTCAAATAAATAAATCTTAAAAATAAAAGTTAGGGAGCTGGGTGACCGTTCTCTGAAACAGAAAATGGTGGGGCAGGGGAGGGGACAGAGGGAACAACGCATCCAAGAGCACGACCTTCGTCTAGAGATTCATGAGAAGCAGCCACTGCACACAAACGCATCGGTGGGAGGTCTCCCGACCAAACCTCCCGTTTCATGCTGCCCCTTCCAGGAGACTGACTTCCTCACATAAATTCTTCAAATTAGCAAGTTTTCTTGTCACCTTCCTAGATCACTGGAATGAAGAAATTCCCTTCAAACCTTGAAATGCGGCGATACAAAACCATCTTTCTTAAAAATGGTTTGCACATGATTTGCTCTAAGAACTGTAAAGACTTAAAAGATAAACCAGAGCTCAAGCTCACTGTACAACATGAGGATGGTAAGTTAGTCGCAGCTTCTGTCCGCGGCCTCAGGGTTGGCCTTAGGGAGAACAAGGTGCTTCCCGTGAGACAGGCCCGGGGATCCCTACCAGGGCAAGAACTTGGGGAAGACCCTCGTGGGCCGTGTGGGGGTTACACTTAATGAAATCAAATGTCTCACTGTAACCTCCTCCTCTTCCCTGTTTTTGATCAAATCTATCTTATCACATTTAGGTTCTTAGGGCTCAATGATTCCAAGGAGGAAATTTTGCTCATTCATGAAAACTGACTCAAACGTTGGTAGAAGAGGCCTCTCCAAGTGCAGGAAAGCTTGACTCTGATTTCTAATACAAATTACTCAAAAACACCTGCAGCAAATTTCAAAAGTTATTCAATTTCTCACCTCTAAACAATGTTGAAAATCAGTTCACTTTTCACCACTGTGAACTCATTTGTTAAAATGTACATAACGATTACTTGTTCTTTGGTTTTTGTTTTTAAGTCATCTCTACCCCCAACATTGGGCTTGAATTCATGACCCTGAGGTCAAGAGTCATACCTCGACTGACTGAGCCCCAACTAGTAAGCCCTGAATTGTTCCTTCTTCACTGAGGCAGAGAAAGTTTTTACATAAATGAGGCCATCTTCCAGTGGTCCAAGTTTCGTCATGTGGGTTGTAATAAATATTTCACTGTTATCCTCGCTGCAGCCTACTCACATATCAAAATGATATTTAAGAAGCACTTAGAGCCAGAGAAACCAGCACACACAAGCCTTTGGCCCAGGAGCAGTAGCCATGACTAGGGACAACATCAGGTAAGTAATTAATAAGCAATAAATATTTACCAAATAAGTGAATATTCAATAAACAATAATATCAAAGTCAGTGCCTACGTAACCTGTTACTTTGTTCCCTTTTAAAACTACTTGGTTAACACGCCTACACAAAGATCAGACACTCAGGGTCCAGAAAATTACATCCTGTAAATATGAATTCTCAGTTTTCTTACCTCTAGCTCTAGACAAAACCATATCCTTTATTATTTGCATGATAACACGCCCAAGTATCATGACAGAAATCAGATGATACACTCTCCATGGCGTCAGTGCAAGGAACCTATAACAGCAAAAACAGACAAATCATTATTTCAATCGGAGGATTTTTATCCTTTTTTAAAAATTAGGTTTACCTCAGGGGTGCCTGGGTGCCTCAGTCGGTTATGCATCTGCCTTCGGCTCGGGTCCTGACCCCAGGCTCCTGGGATCATCCCTGCACAGCTGGCTGCCCAACTCCCCACCGCCCCCCCACCCTCGCCCCATGCCCCACCACCACCCACCCTCCTGGTCAGGCTCCCTGCTCAGCGGGGAGTCTGCTTCTCCCCTGCCCCTGCTTCGACTCTCCCATTCTCCTTCACACACCGTCTCACAAATGAAGAAAAAAAAAATTAGGTTTAGTTTCACCATAGAAACAACAACCCCAATTTCAGTTTTCAGAATCACTCCAATGAGACCACATCAAAGTTATTTCACGGGCATCCAAGTCAGCAAAACAAAAAGTGCTTGAGCCACGTCCGCTTTTGTGCTAGGCTTTCTGCTCTAACCTCTAATTTGGGCAGAGGATTTGCTATGCGGGGTGTAGCCCAGCTATCACTCTGCTAGCAGACGGAGGACGGACCTGACTTGCAACTGAATCATGAGGCCCCAGAAAGGCAGAGCTGCGGGGTTTTCCAACGTGCGGAGAAGCTACTGCAGATGCCCCTCACTTGCCGTCCTCTGTGTTCTGCTTTATGCACATTTGTTTATTTAACGACTACCCCCTTCCTCCAGGCTCTCAAAAGCAGCAATTAAGGATTCAAGGTGCTCGCCTCTTCCTTAAGATCACGACTGGTCTGTCTGGCCCCGTCCTCTCCAGAGGGAAACAAAGAATTCTTTATCATGAACCGCACATGAACACGGCAGTACGCTTTTATAATTGGGCCAATAAAGAAATGGGACGGCTAATCAGTCACAAGCTCTGAGGCTTCGTGCAGACGTGAAGCCTGCTCTATCCAGGTTAATTGGCCAAACTGCCCATGACTATTAATTTTGATATAATCACAGAAACACTGACTTGACATATATGTCATTTAATACCAGTTGCAAGGCACTGTAAGCTTTATAGAGAAAAACACATACTACAAAGAAAGAATCCTAACTTCCAGGAACTTATTTCCTCATCAGAGAGGAACACCGGCCAAGCTAACAAAATCCAAGACAATGAGTCTTAGGTTCTCTAATAAAACATGAGCAAAGAACAAAGAGAAGCAAAGAAGGGGGAATCATTCACTCACTAATGAGGGAAGATTTTATGGACGTGGTGCTTGAACTTGGCCCGGCAGGATGGATGTAATTCGGAGGAAAACAGAGGCTGTTTCAGGCGGAGAACACAACATGTACAGAAGATCAGAGTCAGAGAAGGGGAAGGTGCGCCTGGGTCACGCAGCACGCTCTGGGTCAAGGAGAGATTTGGGAGACTGGCAGAGAGAGAAGGTGTTGAGGGGACAGGCCAGGAGCACACTGTGGCAGGCCCTGAATGATATGCTAGGGCATCTGGTCTCAATGTCACCAGCAATAGAGAGAAAGCCAAAGGTATAGGGTAGGAAAATGGAATGACGGGCGATTAAGGAAAACGCCTGAGGGTGACTGAGAGGCCGAGGTGGGCCAGTGAGGAAGCATGGAGGTCATGACCTATTAGAAGGTTGTGCAATGTGTTTGGTGAGAAGTGGTCCATGGGAGACCCTGGTGGCAACCCAGGTCCGGCTCTGGTTCTAATATTAGCTGTGTGTGACCTGGGTCAGGAAAATGCAGGTAGAATAAGCCCGTGTTTCTTCAATCCTGGTCTGCCACAGCCACAGGCTGCTGCCTGGGAAGCTTGTTAGAATGCAAATTCCCAGACTCCAGGTTCCTCCCCCAGAGCCTCTGAAACAGGTGGTCTAATTATTAGTATTTACATTCAATAAATACTTCTTTGGAAAGTGTCTACATTGGGCCAGGCACTGCGCTACCAAAAGGAAATAAACAGTGACCAAGAAGCACAGAGGGAAGGAGCAGACACACCAGAAAACTCCTAATGCCAACATCTATGCTTTTTAGTAATAACAATTTGTCTTCTGCTCTGGGACTGCTGCTGGCTCTACTCTTTGAGCTCGTATAGGTTTGTATTAACCAAGGGTGTTCTGTGGTGTTTGTTTCCTTCTTGCTCACCTCCTCCTATCAGGCTATGATCACTGCTTGCTGTTGTCCGTGTGTGCCAGGCTCGCTCAGTTCTCCCCACCTGACACTGACCCGGTAGTTTTCCAAATTTTTGATGGTGACCCACAGTAAGAAATTCATGTACATCTAAATGCGTACAAATGAAACCAAAGTTTCAAAAATAATATTTATCATTTTTTTTTTTAAGACAGAGAGAGAGCAGGGGCAGAAGGAGAGGGGGAGAGAGAATCTCAAGTAGACTCTGGGCTCAGCATGGCGTCTAATTCACGGCTTGATCTCACAATCCCAAGATCATGACCAGAGCCGAAACCAAGAGTTGAATGCTTAACAACATGTACCACCCCAAGCACCCCAATTTATCCCTTTTTAAAGATTTTTAAAGTAATCTCTATACCCAACGTGGGGCTTAAACTCATAGTCCTGCAGTCAAGAGTTGCACACTCTACCAACTGAGCCAGCAGGTGCCCCCAAATAATATTACCTTTATAATTTGTAATGCCTTCTGATGTTTTCCAGTCAATTCTATGATATTTTTAAATGCCGACTATAATTCTAAGATGATTCAAGGCTCATAAATGAGTTGGAATTCACAGTTCCACTCACTGCATCAGTAAAAATCTATAGATGTTCAATTAGTATGGTTTTTAGAATAACCTGCTTTGCAGAGTCAGGCAAAGCCTTAGGAAAGTTCTCTCAAGTTTAAAGGTCTCCATGTAGCCAGGAAACCAGTTAAATGTCTTTAAAAAAATAAAGAAATGCAAAACCAACCCAAGCAGTGAAGGTCGTTAGTTATTTTCTTAGGGGAAGTTATGATCTTCCACAAATAGAAAAATCAGACTTTAACCCTCAGCCCTGGCTGCTGGGAGACTCCACTTGGAGGGCATTGACTGCCATAGCAACTCAAGTTAGGGGTCTAGGGCAAGGGTCCGGGGGCATTTTGGCTAAGGGTCCATTGGTCATTAAGAATCCTCAATCATAAAGACTGGACTGTTTAATCAATGATGCTGGGATCATTTGTAAACCATCTGGAAGAAAGGAAATTTGTATGTCTATTGCCAAACACATTAAGGCGAAGGAGAAAGGAATAATAAAACTTTGCAACCAGGTCAGCACATGTCCCCAAAGGGCCAGATAGAACAGATTTTTCAGCTTCATGGGTCATATGGTCTGTCACGACTGTCAACTGTCACTGTGTGAAAGCAGCATCATATTATATAAAAGAATGGGTCTGTTGGTGGGAATGCAAGCTGGTGCAACCACTCTGGAAAACAGTTGAAAACAGCAATCACACAGCAATCACACTACTGAGTATTTACCCTAAAGATACAAATGTAGTGATCCGAAGGGGCAGGTGCACCGAATGTTTATAGCAGCAATGTCCACAATAGCCAAACTATGGAAAGAACCTAGATGTCCATCCACAAATGAATGGATAAAGAAGATGTTTTATATATATGCAATGGAATACTATGCAGCCATCAAAAGAAATGCAGTCTTGCCATTTGGAATGACGTGGATGGAACTAGAGGGTATTATGCTGAGCAAAATAAGTCAGTCAGAGAAAGACAATTATCAGACGATCTCCCTGATATGAGGAATTTGAAAGGCAGGGAAGGGGGTTGTGGGGGGAAGGGAGGGGAAAATGAAACAACATGGGGCTGGGGAGGGAAACAAACCATTAGAGACTCTTAGTCTCAGGAAACAAACTGAGGGTTGCTGGGGAAGGGGGGATAGGGTGGTTGGGTGATGGACACTGGGGAGGGTATGTGCTATGGTGAGTGTTGTGAAATGTGTAAGCCTGATGATTCACAGACCTGTACCCATGGGGCAAATAATTCATTATATGTTAATAAAAATTTTTTTAAAAAAGATAAAAGAACGGGTTTGGTTGTGTTCCAATAAACTTCATTTACCAACACACACACACACACACACACACACACACACACACACACACACACACGAATCCTCAGTCAGGTGCAAAGGCGATCCCAACAAATTCTGGGGAAGGAATGCTGAAACCGCCTGGGATTCCATGATTGTCACCCTGGTAGGTTAACATTCTCGACTCCAAGACTGAAGTATAGAAATGTTTGCAAAACAAATTCCTAATAGTAATCATTCGTACCCAGAAAAACCTATGCATATTTGGTATTTTAATTATTTATACTGTTTAAGATGGTTCATCTCATGGTTCCAATTTAAAGTACGTGGCTGTACAGACCTGTGGTTTGAAATTAAATTCTTAGAAACACACGAGTTTTATTTATTCATTTTCCAGGAATTGCCCAATATTTGGGAAAGCTTGGTTTGTTGCAGTTATCTCTTGAAAGTGTTACTTTGGTAAATTTCAAGCATATCAAGAGAGACCAAAATATAATAAAAAATTGCAACAATTTTGCATCCATGGCCCCATTCTACGTGCCCATGGAGTACTCCCTGCCATCCCCAGTGCCCAAGGTTACTTGAAGCAAATCGCAAATATCTTATAATAACTGTAATATTGCAATATTTAGGGGTGCCTGGGTGGCTCGGTGGGTTAGGCCTCTGCCTTCAGATCACGTCATGATCTCAGGGTCCCGGGATCAAGTTCCGCATTGGGCTCTTGCTCAGTGGGGAGCTTGCTTCCCCCTCTCTCTCTGCCTGCCTCTCTGCCTGCTTGTGATCTCTCTTTGTCAAGTAAATAAAACCTTTAAAAAATATTGCAATATTTACTGGCAATTAAAATTCACAAACATGGCCACATATCTTCCCCATAAGGACTTTTTAGCCTAGCAATAAAAACACTATCTCCCCTTAAAAAATTGTTTTAATCCCTTAATGCCATCAGATATCCCAACAGCCACACATTTACCCAGTCACCTCTGTACACACATGTGCACATACACACGTGGACCAAAACAAGATGGTAAGAAGTCACACACTGAAATTGATGCTGTGAGTTTTGAGCTTCCTGTAATTTATAGGTCTCCTGCTCGCTCTCTCTTGCTTGAAGTTCTTTGTGGAAGAAACAGACTCATTTGTCCTGTAAAATTTTCCGGAGGTTGAGAATCAGTCATGGAATCCCGTGCTTTAGTTTAACATTTTCCTCCGTGCCTTGAGCAGACTATAAAAACCGGTAGGTAGATCTAGGGACTTGGCCGGATTTAGGTTCAAAGTTCCATGTACATGATAGGCAGTGGCGTGCGTTTCTGTCAGGTGACACATACCGGCTGGGCGTCTGCCCTCTCTATTTCTGTGACATCAGCAGCCCCTGAGGACTACCTGACTCTCCGTTCCTCAGGAGACACACAAGCGTGAGCGCCCTTCATTCCTGTTTCAGGTATTAGCTGGATCAGAGCTAAACAGAGGGGAGATCTTTAAGGATCTATAAAGAGGAACTTCCCCCGTTGATGTCTGGTACCCTGAGACATGGACGTCACGAGAGGGGCGGGATGAATACTCGATTCTATTTGCCAGCCGTCAAGATAATGAGCAGTGCCTCAGTATCCTTTAAAGGTAACTAAGTTGGTTTTCTTCATTCCTTTCTCTAGTCTTATTATGAACATATTTGATGGACTTCAGCGCACCGCAGCGTGATCCCTACTGACCCTCAAGTGTGTCACGTTGGCTGGTGGGAGCTTATTTCAGCAGCATCCTGAGTCCTTTGGTTCACATTTTTTCTTTTTTTTTTTTTTTAAGATTTTATGTATTTATTTGAGAGAAAGAAAGAGCGAGCGAGCGAGCACAAGCAGGGGGAGGGGCAGAGGGAGAGGGAGAAGCAGAGTCCACACTGAGCAGGGAGTCCAACATGGGGCTCGCGCCCAGAAACCCGGGATCATATCCTGAGCCAAAGGGAAATACTTAACCCACTGGGAGCCACCCAGGCACCCCAGTTCATTTCTTTTTATTACTGAATGATATTCTGTTGTTTGGTGGACCACAGTTGATTCATTCACCTACTGAAGGACATCTTGTTTGCTTCCTACTTTTGGCAATTGTGATTAAATTGCTATTGTGGTCACAAGTTTTCAATTCTTTGAGAACAGCCTCTTTTTTGTTTTTTTGGTTTTTTGTTTTGTTTTGTTTTTTTTGAACATGTCCATCAGCATGCCAGCTTATTTGGGATTTACAGGCAGTTAAAACCTCCACGGATTCTGTTTTTCGGATGCAACTTTTGACTCTAAGCATGTCCTATCAGATTTGTTCTTGTTTGACACAGTCCATCATCCAAACCTACGGACCTTAACGGCATCATCCATGCCATTTGTTCTCTTGTCCAGCTTCAGAGCTCTCACACATCTGCTACCTGCCGGTCACTGGTCCTCATCCACTCTACTGATCCAAGTTACCAGTGAGCGCTGGTGTCCTGTCACTCCCTGTTAGTGACTGCTCCCCAAGGGGACCTAGATTTATCAATCAGCACTTTATGATAGAGCAGTCAGCTCCTACATTGTCATCCACATTACTCTATCTTTTCCACAAAGAGATAATTATAGATTTTCTTAAACACGTTGCTGAAACCTGACGTATTCCTAAAATCTAAGTGTTGGTAAGTGTCGATCTGCTTGACTGATGCTGAGAATTACTGAGGTATGAAACGATTCTCAGTTGCAGGACTAAAGACCATGAGAACCTGCCAAAGAGTATCATGGGGCACTGCTTGATCCGAGCCCAGGGTGACCCCGCTGCTCTGACCATTCCCAGAATTCACATGTGGTCGCCACATCTCCCATGGTGGAGTTTTAAGGCAAAGATCAGAGGCGATCAGAGGGTTCCTGAGTGCTCTGGGGCAAGAATTAAGAGACAGGTTGTGGTCAAAATGCAGGATGCCCAAGAAATCATGAGAAGCAGAGTGACAGAGTCCAGACTTTGAAGAGGGAGGTCTGAGGATACACATCACCCTTACTCAGGGGGTATATCATTTTCCAGGTCCAGTGCAAGGTGAAAAGGCTGGGCATGGAGAAGTCAACTCCCCCTTATCCCCAGTCCGTAAACCCAACCCATGACAAATGGGTCCCCAAGATATTTCAACCTCCACTCCAGGGCATATTTGGGACCTGGATCTAGGGTGGGTGCAGTGCCCATGACCAGTCACCCCTGAATGGACTGTGGCATTCCCAGCTGGGGCAAGGGCAGTGACCACCTTGTCTTGAGGCTGTGGAGCCCATGCCTGATGAGGACCCTCCCCACACTTGTGCTCAGGCCTCCCCATGAGGGGCAGATGGTCCCAGCGGAACACAAGCCTCCCCCTACTGATACAACCTGTCCACTTCCCTGGGCAGAGGATCCCGGGCAGTTCTGCAGAGCAGCTGGGTGGGGAAGGGGGAGAGGCCGCGCAGGATGGCTGACAAGTGGCAGCAGAGGATGCTGAGAACCCCTCACCACGAGCTGAAGCTCCACACCCCCAACGCTTGCTCCACTCTCTGTTTGGACTTACAAAATACACATTCAAAGACCAAAGAATACAGAATTGCAAGGCAGCAATCCCCACGTGTGGGGCCTTCTGACACCAGGCTGTGTGTGACCGTATGGGCCACTCGCCCATTTAACCAGCTCTACCTCACCATATCTTCGAGGGGGGTCCCCAAAGCAGACCAATAAAGGCTTTGTTCTCCTTAAGATAATTTTAATTCAATAAAAACAGCTACCAACACTTGCCTTTATCCAAATTAGCCTAGGGACCTGTGAGGACATCCGTGGATCCCAGAATGGAGAAATCACCACTGATCTCTAAGTCTCTGGCTATCAGAAACATCTTTCCGTAGATGGATGGGCTTTTTTATATCTAATAAACAGGAAAAAAAACCCTAATCTTATTAAAATTAAAATATCATGCCTGATACAGGTATTTCTTTCAGCTGACATGGGATATAATTTCTACCTGATAAGGGATATTCTGGATTTTGGAAACCAAGGCAAGCAAACGTTATATATTACAACTACAATATACATAGACACATCATGATAAGTAAACATGGCAAATGACAATTCCATACTATATAAATATATATATATATACACACACATATATATCTGTGTGTATGTGTATATATAATTATAAATTATAAATGTTATAAAATATAAATATAAATTTATATATGTAAATATTATAAATATATACAACTGTATTTATATGATAATAACCCCATTCAGTTTTTTTAAAGATTTTATTTATGCATTTGACAGAGGGAGGACACCAGCAAGGGAAGTGGCAGGCAGGGGGAGAGGGAGACGCAGGGACCCGACCCGGGCTCAGGACCCCAGGACCATGAACTGGGCCGAAGGCAGACTCTTAACCTATTAAGCTACCCAGGCGCCCCATACCCCATTTGTTTCATAAAGACATACTATATGGTTTAGCTGTTTTGGAAAGGTAAAGTTTCAAATCACACAGCGCACTTTTCCTTTAGCAAACTATATCCGATTCCTACACCTCAGTGTGATGACGGCTTTACAGAAAGCCCACACGGCCCCGTGACTCACGTTCAGCTTGTGACTGTCAGCACCCATGCGGGATTGCCAGCCAGGCTCACACAGCATCGCTTCTGATGCATTTTTGGGGGCCTACATTATTTTTCCTTGCTGTTTTCTTGCTACGTGCATTTTTCTTACTGTTTTCTAATTTTTCCTACACTTTCTGCCTTTTATTCTCTGATTCAGCAACATTATTTTAAATTTTCACCTGGTTACCAAATAACCTATTGCCACAGCCCATTTGGCCTCAGGGTGGTTTACCAGTTCTACTCGCAGGACTGGTCTCTGCCTGGCTATCCGGGTCAGCTCAGAAATAAGAGTCAGGCCGTATGTTCGGAGATCAAGGAGAGTGGAAGGACAACAGCTAGAGATCCGGAGAAAGCCTAGAAGACTGTAAGGGTCTACTGGTTAAAAAAAAAAAAAAAAAAAAAGACAGAAGAGGCTGTGGGATCTCTAAATTATGTCTGCGATTTTTATTTTTTTTTTTATTTTATTTTTTTTTTATTTTTTTTTTTAAAGATTTTATTTATTTATTTGTCAGAGAGAGAGAGAGAGAGAGAGAGTGAGCATAGGCAGACAGAGTGGCAGAGGGAAAAGCAGGCTCCCCGCGGAGCAAGGAGCCCGATGTGGGACTCGATCCCAGGACGCTGGGATCATGACCTGAGCCGAAGGCAGCTGCCTAACCAACTGAGCCACCCAGGCGTCCCATGTCTGCGATTTTTAAATAGAATATTTCCTATCAAATGATGGGCTCTGACTACCGTCCAGTTAGTGCACACTCGCTGCTCTTTGCTGGGTGACAGTCGTGCTCTCCTAGCCTCTCAGGTAGCCCATCATTTTAGCTTTCTGTGCACGGATTGTTCCGGAACACTGCTTTCCCTCGTCCCTTTATGGCCTGCAAGCACCCCCCACGCACGCAGGACCCCGCTCAGCCTCGGCAGTGGGGGAAATCCCAGCACAGCGGTCATGCTGGTGGAGGGCAGGCCAGGCCCCGGGCTCTGTGGACAGTGTGATGGCAAAGGTATCAGAGCTACTTTCTGTGGGCGCTACTCGTGGCTAACTACAAATCTCTTCAAAAAAAAAATTTTTTTTTTTTGTTTTACTAGTTGTGTATCCATTCGACAAGGAAAAGCTAACTGAATTTTCCATTTCTTCATGATGAGTGTTCAAGGCCAAATTAAAAGGCTCAATGAGCTAAACTGGTCATAAAGCAAACAAAAGGAAAACTCACAAAACAAAAATCTTCCCTGGTTCTGGGGCCACCTGGGTAGTGCGACTGGTTAAGTGTCGGACTCGCGGTTTCAGCTCAGGTCTGATCTGGGGTCATGAGACTGAGCCCCTCATTGCGCTCTGGGCTTGGTGGGGAGTTCGCTGGAGATTCTCTCTCCCTTGCCCTCTGCCCCCTCCTCTCTAAAACAAATAAACCTCTAAAAAACACTTCTCTGGTTATGAACAAAAAGGATAATATTCAGTGTGTCCCTCATGTGAAACTCTAACCCTCACTTCCGGGTACAGCATAACCCACTTTGTCTTAGGAAACGGATGATGTCGACAGCAAAAATACAATTTTTTTGTCTTCAAGGAAAGGAAATCTAGGGACAAAAGCACTGGAACGCTCCATAGTTACAAGGTGGGAATTAATCTGTAGTAATATTTGCTTCATAACTCTTTCGAGCTAGAGATCCGAAAAACTTTTCTGTTTTCCTTTACTGAAATATATATAACCACAGACTTTGCCTACAGAGAGTCCTTTATGTATGTTGGCTTTAGGCAATATTATTGCAGCTCAAATCGTCCTCATGAGGCATAATGATTTATCCAACATTATTCAAAGTCCAGATCATTCCATCTTGCTGGAAGATAACTCTGTCATCTTCTCCAGAGTGAGGCATGCTGGTAACGGTTTTCCCTAATATTACAAAAATTCTGAATCTCAACAAAACTTGGCTTTCATTTTTCCTGGCCTTTTATACAGATCGTGGAAAAACAGTGTCTGAAGATGCTTTAGGACCTTAAATTATGCACCATTAAGAGAAAAAGAAAAAGCTGGGAAATAATCATGGTTCTCAGAATTGTCAGATGAAAATACATCTCAACTTCAGATCGGTTTAAACATGCGTGTATGTTGGGGAGAAGGAGATGCGTTTCTTCAAAGTCAATAAAATATATAGTTTTGAATAATTTGAAAGAAGGGAGGGTAATCGTGAAGTAATGACTCTATTAATTACAAATCAAAGACTAAATAAAACTCAGAAGCCTTTTCTCCTAGAGAAGTATTTCTTTAGTTGTGATGGCCAAAAAAAGGTGAATTAGAAGCCAGAGAGAAAAATGAAGGAAAAAAAAAAAGAGAGAGAGACTTTCTACGGGGAGATGAGACATTCTGGAAGGCACCCATAGGCGGGGAAATGTTGGTTCACGGCCATCGGAGGAGCACAGGCAGTGGAGGAGGGAGCTAGGCTGCCTCTAGTAGAAAAGGGCGGTGATAATCCCATGAATTCAAGGAATGTGCTCCGGTCAGCAAGGCCTGGTGATGAAACACGAGAGCAGTGGCGTAGAGCAGCAGGGAGTTCGTGTTCTTGAGCCCAGGGAATGGAAGAAGCCAAAGGCACGGCTGGAGAAGCACCAAATTCATGTGAGGTCAAGGCAAAGTGAAATCAGGCCTGGTCTCCTCTGGCTTTGGGATTATGAAAAAAGCCACGCGCAAATCAAACAAGGATCATGGGGGCGGAGGGTGGGGGGGTTGCCGGGGAAGGAGGGGATGTGCAATGGGCTCTTCAGCTCCACCTAGTGTATAATATCCGCCAATGCATCTTGCCTTGCATCTACCCCCAGGGGGTTGATGCCTCTGAGTAGAAGCACTGGTGAGTGAGTGGGTCTGTGCCGCCCACTCCAGCTGAGTTACCAGCAAGCTACATCCTAACTACCAGATTCAGCCACGGGAAGGAGCTAGAAGAAAAGAGAGATCCGACCAAAGTCACGCGCTACAATGTAGCACCGGAGGATTAAGAGGGAAGAAGGGAAGATCTCTCGAGGTGTTTCCCATTCAAACACGCTCGGCATCCACAAACTCTAAACAGAGAGGCTGTCCACATACTGATCCAAATCTCACACTGAAGTCTGGGGCTTCCTCCTCCTTAGATAAATAAATACATATACTGGGTACGGGTATAGGGCAGGTAGGTGCCGAAGACGCTTCTAAGAATAGCTCTTAAGTGAGTGGGACACACGCTAACGAATTCAGTGAACCTTTCTGGGCGCATCTAAGAAATGAACTGATACGTAACCGGAACCTATCACGTCCTGGATATTTTCACCTCTGCATATCGTTTTATGTTCCTCAACAACCCGATGAAGTAAGACACACGGCTATATATTCGTAAGTAGAGGAGGCTGGAGTAATGTGTGTAAAACCAGGCAGCCTGTAAGTGAAGGAATTGGGTCTTACTGACTCGTGTTCACAAATTCTATTTACACGCCATTGGTAAAGTCCCTTGGCATCTCACGTTAATCAACTGATCTAAAGCACCAGAAGGTTCCAGAGAGAAGAGATGAAAGAACAATCAACATTTCAGCTCCTGTTTTTTAAATTCCCATTCAGGGGTGTCTGGGCTGGCTCAGATGGAAGAACTCTTCCAAGATCAAGGACTCTTGATCTTGGGGTCATGAGCTTGAACCCCATGTTGGGTACAGAGATTACATACATACATACATACATAACCTTTTTTTAAAAAAAACCAAATGTCCATTCAGTTATGGTCAACCACTCATCAGCTCATGTCCACATTCCATTCGAAAGCCCACCACAGTGTACCTGAGCCTGTCCACAGTCCCAGAAGGAATTGAGGCCCTCTGCAGTTCTAAGACTGATGACATTACCACAGTTGCAATCAATCCTTTTATTTCTCCATCTCTTTTACTCCAAAAACTCAAGGGCGCAAATAGTGGGACTTTAACCCCATGCCTCCATGTGGCCCCCACCGGCCTTGGTTCTGTTCTGTAAGTTAGCCTGGTTCTCCAGCCCATCTCTTGTACCCTCTCCTCCCGGTCCTCACAGGAAGCCCTGCCAGGGCTCTGCCTTCCTAGTTCCAACCAGTCCCTTTTGGGGCAAATGAATCTTGATCAGACCCTACTAGCTTATTGTAAGAACTTAATACGCCATCATTAGGGCACCCCCTTTTTATTCCCGTAAGAGAAGACAACTAACACAGTGAACCTTTCCATAGCTTCTTAATCTGGAGAGAATCAATCAGTACAACACAGCAGGTGAGTAAAGTAAGTGGACATCACAGACGACCATGCCAAGCCCACTTTGAGAGCCCAAATGCCACCATAATGAACCGAACAGCAATAATGAACTGAACCATCCCAACTGGTTAAAAGTGAGCTTCTGGGTATGTCTCTTTGTTTTTAATGCTTTTCACTCTTTACCAAAAGGGAGCTCTAAAATAGGAAGGACAAGAGGAACAGGGATGGGTGGGGTTAAAGGAGCCATCTCCCCTAACACGCTCCGTTTCCAAACTCACACAGGTGACCTAGAAGGTGCTCCCTTGGCAGACTTGCCCGTTCCCTGGCCCCTCGGTGTGCACACGTGGGCAGGACACAGTGGTAGAAACAACCCTAACAACTTTCTCTAATTAAACAAGAGAGACAAACCCTCAGCACAGCCCTCACCAAGCTCTAAGGGAAAACAGATGTCTCTCCTGATAATTCCACCTGAGATTCCCAGGGCCATAGTAACTCTCCAAACAAGACAGCTGGTCCCCGTGAAAAACAATGCAGGGGAAAAGAATAAAACAATCTGTGATAAGATGACAGTCTCTCATTAAGCTCCCCCCAGTGAGCAACGCAGTGTCTGTGTTTGTAACACTTGATGTTAAACACGAGCAGTAACAGGAAACACCGTCGTCCAACCACAAACAGAGTCGGCAAGCCGGTGACCCGGAGCAGAGCACGGTCTACGTGTCAACCGTGAGCTCGCATTTCAGTCGGAGGAGCCCTGAATGGGAGGAGAAACTGGCTAGAGATGCCCTCTGTGAGTCAATAACTATCTTCACAAAACAACCCCCCCCCCCCAATTCTGAGGTCGCCAATGTGGTCGGCGACCTCAGAACTTTCACTCGGCCATGCCCCAGAGGACCTGGCTATTCTGATCCAGGAGGACATAAGTTCTTTAGCAAAAGGTGTTTGTTTTCAGAAGCCTGGCAAAGGCACAAGAATGAATCAAGACATCATCCTGTGGACCGTGGTCACATTCAGCCAAAATGGTGCTGAAAAGTCAGCCGTCTCCTTGGCAGCCCGCAGTCAAGTTAGTCCACTCCTGGCTCTTCCGGGGTAGCCTTTTCTACTCATCTTGATTTCTACTCATGTATTTACTTGCTTGTTCATTTGTTTACCGTCTGCCCTTCCTGACACCAACCTGTAGGTCGCATAAGAGAAGGGCCCACCTCTCCCGCTCGCTGGTGACGCTCCAGCACGAGATCATTACCTGGCTGATAGCAGGTACTCAGCATTTTTCTTGCATTGTTGGTCATTCAATATTCGCTTAATAAATAAGCCAATTATCATAATTAAGTAATCAGGCATGTAATTAATGTAATCATTAATCATAAATTCCCAAGAGCACACGCTCCTGAAAATAACAACTAAAAAAAAAAAAGGTATGGGAAGCATCAAAATTTCTGGACAGTTTTTGAAGACTTTTTGGGGGAGCAACCAATAATACGGTTGGCCCCTGAATCTTTGCTTAGATCCATCGTTATTTCTTGAAGGGAAGACCAACCAGGCTTCTCACAACCTACTGGAAGTCAGTATGGCAGTCCTAACACGCCACTGTGCCAAGGTCTGTTGCAACGGTGTGGTGGGTCAGGTCAAAGAGGACAAAGAGAACGGAGTCCTGGCCAACATCCTCACCTCCAGAACAGTGGGGGTGGTAGCAGAGGTGCCTCCCTTGAGCCCAGGCAGACATACTTACAATGAAAGTCATACCAATGCCCGATATAAGTCCGGGCTTCTTACCAGGCAGCTGGGAGTTCCAACTAGAAGCCAGAGATCAGCACTGACATTCCAGGGACTATAGCCCAAGAATGGTACTTTTGCTAACAGCCATGCTCTCAAATGCCATAGGGACGTGTCAACCACAGGCTCATAAGACACGCACCTGCCTGCATCAGGTAAACCCCCGACACAGCAGAGAATCATGGGCAGCAACAGAGCTGAGAGCTGGCACATATACAGAATCCAGTGTCTTAATCATACATGACACTAATATATAAATGTGGGGGCATCTGGGTGGCTCAGTCAGTTAAACGTCCGATTCTTGATTTTAGCTCAGGTCATGATCTCAGGGTCCTGGGCTCAAGCCCCACATCGGGTTCTGTGTTCAGCACAGAATCTGCTTGAGGTTTTCTCCCTCTACCCCTCCCCCCACTTGTGCTTACTCTCTCCCTAAAATAAATAAATCTTAAAAAAATATACAACCATGTCAGCCTTTCAGCTATATTTAGTGATATTATTTAAAGTGAAAAATTTTAATGGAAATGATCACTATCCATTTTGATACAGGAAAGCTAGTGTTCACTAATACTAGTGAATTTCAAAAAAGCAATTTTTAAATCATACTTTCCATTTGCATTGGTTTATATTTTAATATCTATCCTAATAAACAAAACTTGAGCTGAAGACAGAACTTTGTTGTTAAAGATCTTTAACTATTAAGATATCATTTTTAAGAAAGTTGAAAATTTACTACACTATTTTCTTATAAACTACAGTAATAAACTGCTGAAAGTCTCCCACTAAAACTTTTTGATGTTACACACATCCGTGAAGTTGTTTTGAATTTACTGTGAGTGCATTTGGAAGTTAAATTCAAAAGGCATTCCAAGAAAATATGCACTCCTCAAAAGATGAATTTGTAGATGAAATAGGGTTTCCATCCTACAGTCAGAACCCCAGGATATACCCATTCAAGGTACAGGAACTCAACTACAGAAACAGTTTCTTTTAATGTCCCTCCTTCCACACACAAAGATAGATTTGGATTTTATGCACGTATGAGCAGCAGAGCCCCAGATGAATGATCACTTTCTGACTCATGATGGAATCCCACATTCCCTAAATCATGCTGTTCTTTTTTTCTTTAATGAGATTTTTAAAAATTTATTTATTTAAATAAACATATAATGTATTTTTAACCCCAGGGGTACAGGTCTGTGAATCGCCAGGTTTACACCTTTCACAGCACTCATCATAGCACATACCCTCCCCAATGTCCATATCCCCACTACCCTCTCCCGTCCCCCCTCCCCCCAGCAACCCTCAGTCTGTTTTTTGAGATTGAGTCTTTTATGGTTTGTCTCCCTCCCAATCCCATCTTTTCATTTTTTCTTTTCCTACCTCCCCCCAGCACCCCCACTTTGCATCTCCACTTCCTCATATCAAAGAGATCATATGATAATTGTCTTTCTCCGATTGACTTATTTCGCTAAGCATAATACCCTCTAGTTCCATCCATGTCGTCGCAAATGGCAAGATTTCATTTCTTTTGATGGCTGCATAGTATTCCATTGTGTATATATACCACATCTTCTTTATCCATTCATCTGTTGATGGACATCTAGGTTCTTTCCATAGTTTGGCTATTGTGGACATTGCTGAGAATTTTTTAAAAGATATTATTTATTTGTTAGAGAGAGACCCCACGCATGAGCCGGCGGTGGGGGGGGGGGCAGGCAGAGGGAGAAGCAGGCTCCCCGCTGAGCAGAGAGACCCATGAGGGACTCGATCCCAGGCCCCTAAGATCATGACCTGAGCTGAAGGTAGCTGCTTAACCCACTGAGCCACCCAGGCGCCCCTCCCCTCATCCTGTTCTAAAGGACAATATTGGTTTTTACTTTTACATTTTGCTTTTATTTCCCAAGAAACCTTCAGTTTTTTAAGACACTGAGTGCATGCCTGCTTTCTGTGAACAAACAGAAGAGCTTGAGAAAAGGTCAGCAGTTCTTTTAGAAATTTTATTAGCAACAACAAAAGCCCTTAAGTTGTGTTTGATAACTATGATGTTGGTAACTATGAAAGCAACTCTTGTCTATTTTGACAGGTCTTGTTATTGTTCTAGTAAAAACAAGTATCCATTTGTAATTCAGGCACATAAAAATGTTTCTCCTTTGAATGGCAAATGAGATTTTAAGTGACAAGAATTCTTACAAAAGGTTTTCCAGGATGGACTTAGCCTCATTTGAAAGAAGGCTGTATGGCATGAGTTGGACGTTGGGCATCTTGTTTCAAGGAGAGGTAGTCAAACGCGAGCCATTATACAGAGAGTGAGAGAAAGTCTCCTTTTGCCAAGAGTGACTTTTCACTAACTCTGGTTCACTTGATGGTGGGGAGGAAGGGAGTGTGAAGTCTGAAGCCAATACCCGAGGCGCACTGCTGGGAGCTTTTGAGGGTCCTGGCAGACCGTGGGGAGGTCGGTCAATTCACTCGCTCCACATTCTCAAGCCCCCAAAGACGTGGTTGTATCAACAGAGTAAAATCTCCACCTGCAAACTATCGTCGGTGATTCCGGCAGTTGGTAGCATTTTATTTTGGCTTCCTCGTTTCATGATGCTCACCTTTCAGCAGTCAGGGGCATGGGGTTTTGAGACAAAGGGGTCAGGAGGCTCTGATACGGGTCATGCTGCCACCAGCTCACTGGGGAGCCTTGGGACTCAGTTTCTTCATCTGGATGACCAGGTGATTAAATTAGAGCAGAGATCCTCTACCTTTCATCACACAGGTGCCTTCTATGGAAAGGCTTTATTTAGCAGCTAACAAAATAAATGACGTGGTTTCCTAGGTCAGAGCTAGCTCAGCATGATCACAGACAGAAGCAGCTTCTTTTAAATACCGAGCACGGGTTAGTACTTCCAAAGAGCCGGGGAACTCGGGGTCCTGGATGATTCCGACAGATTTGTTCCACTCCTTCTTTGGCTGAAATCTGTTGCTCTGAATGCACGCCGCTTTCACTGCCACACAGCCCAGCGAAACACAAGCAAAAAGTGCCAGGGTGGCCTCTGGGAAGCTGGCAAGCAGAAATCGGCACCTACGGAGCATTAAGCTCCAACCCAAATTGAAAACCCAGATAGCACCGGCGCTCTCTCGACGTAGCGCATCCTGTCCATGACAAGTTAAAGATTTGTTTTGAGCATTGTGCTGACAAGGTCAAGGCACAAATTCACTCTGCCTTTTATTGCTTTCAGCGCAACCCCTTTGAGGATCCCCTGTGCTTGTGCAAAGCCAGGCCGCGTGCCAGGCCTGACACCCAGCCCCCCAGGTTCGACTCAGCAAAGCCTACAGCATCCAGCCAGGAAAGCCTCCCTCAACAACTCTGGGGAGCCCCACTCATGCTGTTTCCTGAGTGAACACCCCTGGGATACACACAGAAGCCCTGTGTTCAACTCCACCCACCTAGAGAACAGACTACAAAAGTCACACCCAGCTTTTATGCTGCAAGCAAATACTGGGTCCTTAAAGCATGAAAGCCAAAAGAAAAAAAAAAAAACAAAAAACGACTTTAAGCTTCTGCTGAAGACCTAAAGCAGGAGCAATAATAACAGCAGCGTGATCCGGTCCCTGCTTACCTAAACACCAGAAATCATAAATCAATAGCCAGACCAACTCTAGATCATCTATAAGAGATGAGGCTTTGGAAGGTCATCCATCTGCTCAAAAGCGACACTGGACACAAGCAAGCAGACAGGGCGGGTCATGCTTCAAACTTTAAGGGGAAATTATTCCCAACCCAGAGCTCTATCCCGAGCCAAACTAGCAATCAGCTGGGGTGGGTCAAGACGTTTTCTGCATGCAAGTTCTCAAAACACGGGCTTCCTTTGTAGGCTCTCAAAGCTAGGGAATGTGCTCTCTCAGTGATGAAAAGTTCACCAAGAAACAGTCTACTAACAGAATGAAAACAAATGAAGAACTCAAATTAACATCAGAAAATCTTAAGCTACCATTGGGGTGCCTGGGTGGCTCAGCTGATTAAGTGTCTGCCTTCGGCTCAGGTCATGATCCCAGGGTCCTGGGATGGAGCCCTGCATCGGGCTCCCTGCTCAGTGGGGAATCTGCTTCTCCCTCTCCCTCTCCCCCTGCTTGTGCTCTCACGCTCTTTCTCCCACTCTCTGTCAAATAAATAAATAAAATCTTTAAAAAAAAGAAGATCTTAAGTTAACATGAAAATTCTCAAGGATAAATGGGAGCTCCCCTATTCAGGTTGCTAAATTTCTCCTGACCCCGTTTTCAGCACGGATACAGTAACAGAAGTTCTACCACAGGCAAGGAGGAGTGGGTGACACTGTGGATGTCGTATGGGGACAGGAGACCCAGGAGACAAGGAGAGTAGACTGGCAGCCGGGTGGTACTCCAGCAGGGATGGCTCCAAGGGAGAGGTAAAAAGGAGAGAGACTGAAGGGTCAGCCTAGCATGTCTGCCCTTTCTCGAAGGGAGTTTTCTAGAAATGTTGGAGAGTTAAAAAGATCAAATAGAAAAAACATGCTAAGAGGGACAGCAAAATAAAGTCAGACCAGGAAGGAACTGCACATGGGGCATTCTCCTTACCTCCTGTATGAACAATGCTTCCAGTCAGTGACTGAACCCCAAATGGTGACACCAGTAGAGAGGATGGAGGAGGGAAGGGTGTATATGTGGGTCGGGGTGGGAGGGAAAAAAGAGTATCTCGGATAGCTAAGTCAAGAAAGGGCATTAAGGGGCACCTGGGTGGCTAAGTGGGTTGAAGCCTCTGCCTTCGGCTCAGGTCATGATCCCGGGGTCCTGGGATCGAGCCCCGCATTGGGTTCACTGCTCGGCAGGGAGCCTGCTTCCTCCTCTCTCTCTGCCTGCCTCTCTGCCTACTTGTGATCTCTGTCTGTCAAATCAATAAATAAAATCTTAAAAAAAAAAAAAAAAAGAAATGGCATTAAAAAAAAAAAACTTGTAACTAAGTCTGGTGACAGACGGTCATTAGACATACTGTGGTGATTATTTTGAGATATATACCAATATAAAATCTTCATGTTGATTACCTGAAACTAACTGTTTGACATTATACACCAATTATACCTCAAAAAATTTTCAAGAAATTGTTTATAATTGTCAAAAAAGAAAAGAAAAAGGAATGGCATTATAAGGATATTATTTAGAAAAGCCTAAAAATGGACCTAAAAAGCAGAAAAATAACCATAGTTGCTTTGAGAACCAAGCCTGGGACCTGCGGAGAGGCAGGGCAAGAGACACTGTTTTTATTAAAAGTCTGGTGAAATTAATTGACCTGAGAGAGAGAGCAAGCCTGTTTGTGTGTACACAAAGAAAGACAGTGATTGCGTTTCACGTGCAGGAGTCTCAATATCATTTACTACATTTTCTGTAACTGTAGGGTTTTTTCTTTGACCCAGGTCACAGTCAACAAAGTTCTCCTAAGTTTCTAAGAATCAGAACACACACAGAGAGAAATAAAATACCTTCAAATGGCACAAGGCACGGTGGGAGATAGAGGCAGATCGACAACTGAAATTAACAGGAAGCCCCGGGTGTGTGTGTGTGGGGGGGGACTCCAAGTGCGAGCCTCGAGCCACGGAAGGTGTGGCCCTGGGGCCCCGAACAGCTGCAGAGCATGATGGCTTTGCACATGCGCCACAGGAGAAGCAGTGGGATCTGGGCTCTCCTGACCTCCTCTTGTGTCCCTTCAATAAAGGCACTGCCGCCAGTGTCAGCCCAACCCCAGCCGGGATGCAGCAGAGTGTCCTTAAAGATGTCATTTCCCAAACACTAAGCAAGATGTCTCATCCCAGAGTACATAGGGGTGCAGCCGTCTGAGAACAGGCAGGAGACCACTGGACGTTTGACCTGTGGAGAAAGAGCTACCCCTGAGTCCGGAGGGCCCGCCCAAAGGACACCTGAAAGAGGACCAAGCTGGACCATTTGACATCTCGGACCAATGCACATGCAGTCTGGGTCATTCATGCCTAAAATGGGAACACCGAGGTGGCAGAGTGGAGCTGAGGGTGTGGGCCATGGTTGGTGCTGAAATTTTACTGGAAAAAATAAATTCACTTCTTTCCCTAAAGCAGACATACCCAGCTGTGTGGGAGGCAGCTGATATTTTAATCGGAGAATTAACTTTGTCCTAGAAAACAGATGCAATAAGCTGTATAAAATCACGTCTCATTTTATACAGTAATCCCCCCTTGCAGAAGAGTCTTCTTGAGGGAAGAGCATACCAGAAGCCTGGTTGGAATGGCAGCTCTGCCACATGCTTTCACCTTGGGGCAAGTCACTTAAAGGCCCTGAGCTTCGGTATCCCTCTTGCAACAGGGGACTCTGATCCCATGCCGGGTCAGAGGAGAATTCAGTAAGATATTAAGTACACCCAGTGCCCAGCAGCGTCCGGGAAAGGTTGTTAAAATTGATGACCTCTGCAGGCACCATGATGTGAAATCATGCAAGGCTACAACACCGGGCACCCAGCTCTGTCTGGTGAAACCTGCCTTGTTACACAGTAGCCAGATCAGTCTATCTAGAAACCCAGGGAACCTGGGAGGCCACAGCAAGAGTGAGCTTTCTGCTTCACCTTTCGTCAGGAAGCTTCAGTCAGCTGGCTGGCCCGTGGGTGGCTCCTGCTCTTTCCCTGGTTTTAAGATCCCTTCCATCTAGACTAGGCAAGTGGCCACACCCATGGGCCTATGGTGCTCCACTCAGCACTGTCCTCTTCATTCCCAGACAGATTTTCTTCCCAAATGCATGGAAATCTGCAGAGAACAAAAAGCACTCTAGAGAATGTTCCAGGAGGATCTTTGATAATAGTGAAGCATTGTATTCAACCTCCCAAGACCGGACAGATCATCCTTCTTCCCTGTGGCCTCAACCTGTTGAACCTCAGGGACTCTGGTGCGGGTTAGTGGCAGCCCCTCCTTGTAGACCCTCCACCTCTTTCTTCCCACCCCCCAAGTCACTCGATACTCCCGGTTTTTCCTCCAGATTTTTCCTTCCCCCGTGAAGCCATGGCCTCTTCCCCACCCCCACTGCCTCTCTTCACCACCCCGTGCTCCTGTGAGGCTCCTAACTGGTCTCTGGTCCCAGGCTCTCGCTCCCCTCCTTCATCCAGGGGGGCCAAGGAAAGGCAAAAAGCAGAACACGGCTCAGCTGCTGTGTGATCTTCTGGGCTAAACCCATGGTGTCTCCCCCTCGCTCGCCCAGCTTGCAGCCGCACACTCCTTGCTATGCTGTTCACACGCAAGCCCAGTGCACTCAGGGCCTCTGCACACGCCGTCTCCTCTGGCACATTCCACCACAGAGGGAGCGGACTGGACCGCTCTCCAACTCGTTCTTCAGGTGTCGGTTCAAGGTCACTCCCTGAGACGCCAGCAACGAGCACTTCAGCAAAGTAGCGCCTCCTTGGCCCTTCCTGTCCCCTGTCCCTGCTTGTTTCCTCCAGAGCCTCCAGCTGCTTCTAGCTTTTCTGTATTTGTTTGTCGTCTTTCTCTGGCCATTTCCACCACTGGAGTGCGAGCTCCGTGAAAAGAGAGAGCCTACATACACGTTCCGTGTCCACCGTTGTATCTCCAGCGCCTAAACAGCGTCGGTAGAGTAGACGCTCCGTAAATGTTTGTTGAATTTTTGAATGGAGGTTTTAGAAGAAAGGGTCTAACGTGATGCTATTTATATTAGGGGGATAGGTAGAAATTGCTTTGTTGATGTCGTCCAAATTCCTTGGCATGGCCTGATAGTAAGCCCTTCATAAACTGACCCCAGCATTTCTCTTTCCAAACTCACTTCTGGGTATTCCCCGGAACACATAAACCAACTCTTCCCCTCCCTTCTTTTCTGGTCTCATCCTCTCCCCTCCTCCTTTTCTTTCGGTTTCTTCGTCTATCTGCAGAAGTGAGCATGTATGAGTGCTACTGTTCAAGCTTCCATGAATTAACTGAGTATCTAGTACACAACCATGACTCAACACGTATTAGCTCTCTTTGACTTTTCGCATACCGATGCCCCCGTCTCCTGCCCTGTCCCCATAGTCCCCTGTTTGTTATCTAAGGAAATTCTGTTGCTTCTTCTGGGCCCATGTGTGATAATTTGGTGTGCACAGCATAACCTTGCATTATAATTATTTGCTTACTAATCCCTTTCTCTCCCCAGGAGTCAGAATGTGTCTTACTCATCACTGTACTCCCAGCAGCTAGTAATAATGATACACCTCATTTATTTGTACTCATTTGAATCCATCCAGCAATTTAAAAACAGTCATGCACAACAAGATAAAAAGGAAAAAAAAGGAGTAGGAAAAAGAAGCTGAGGTAAAGTTATTATCCAAATAGCATAATCATAAAATTGTGCACAATCACTAAGGAAGAGCTTTGGAGTTACAAGAGAGGAAAAGCTGATGGTTTTGAGGAGGAGTATTCTTCTAGTAAAAACAGCCCTGTCTTTGAGGTCCTCAACTAGAAGTTCCTGGTGCTAAGATACTGAGGTCTCAGAGACTAGCCTTCCCTGGGAACTCATGAAAGAGCCATTGTGACCGGCACATGAGACCACCGCTCAAGAAATGTCTGCTAAATGCTGAGGACAAAAAAGCTCATGACTATTTCCAATGAACTAAAGCCTTTCTGTTTGGCAAGACTTTTCTGAACTACCCCCACCCTATTCAGACTGAGGGAGTATCCTCGGGTCCAGTTCAGTTCACCAAACCTCTGGGATATTTTACAATGTTTCAGATCCAAGAATAATAACTTACATTCCACGTTTCCCAGAACGTACCCTCAGTGTGAGGCAGGTGAGTCTCCCCACGCTGGCAACAGCCGGTGCTTACCCCCCATTTATTTCTGGCTTTGTCCCTCTTTGTTAATCTTTACTTTTACAATTATATCTTCTCTTTTAGGTATGTATGATCGATAATCCACACAGAGCTTTCATTGACTATTCCAACTCTCCTGATCTCCACTATTCCAAAACTGTAAGGCTCTGGGGACTGTGGCATACAATTCAGAATTGTGGTGTAGTGTTTCAATCAATTCACCGAACCAGCCAGGCCTCCTAAACCAGAGTATAAGTCCTCAGAGACAAACACAGACTGGGACTTCTGGTATACCCGGTAAGCCAGCACCACGTCGGTCTGGAGCAGACGTTCAACCACAGCTGATTGCCAAGCTGGAGCAGAGATAAGTGAGGAACATGGACTAGACCGGCTATCAAGTTAAAGAAGAAAAAAAAAATCCCTCCTAATGCAGAAGCAGCATTCTTCCAACAGATCATTAAGTATAATACTGTAATGCTGCAAAATGTAAGCCCTAATCATCGGCTCCTGTAATCTATCTTCTCTTTAGATGACACAGTAAAACAAAAAAACCAAACAACACTAAAATTTGTGGAGAGAAGGCATGGTTTCATGACCCAGCCCTGTGACTATGGTCTAGGACTGTGCTACTTAATATGGCAGCTGCTAGCCACATGTGGTTATTTAAATTTAACCTTAAATAAAATTTAAAATATAGTCTCTGAGTCAGACTAACCACATTTCATGTGCTTAATAGTCACAGAGGCTACCATGCAGTACAAATGTAGAATATTTCCATCACTGCAAATATTCTGATGAATGGTACATGTCAAAGTCACCCTTTGATAATTCAATTAAACTCCTACAAGCCTCAGTTTCCTCTTGCGTAAAAAGGGAACAATACCTGCCTTACCGAGTTGCTGTAAGATTTATATACAGTACTATGAATGTCCTTGGCAATTTTAGTATAGTTCGACAAATTATAATTTTACATATATATATATATATATATATGGGCCCAGGCCTATATGTATATACACACATATACATATAGAGAGAACTTTAAATATCTATAAAATAAGAGTCTAACAACTGTCAATAAAAGCGGCTGTCAAAGAGAGTGATTATCAAATCTCAGGTTATGTGAATGCTGTCCGGGAGGCGGGGGAGTTGGGGAAGAAAACACCGGTCAGATCATCTCAGGAATGCTGCATTCAGGAGGAATACAGATTAACTGAAGCATGTCCGGAAGAGTCTGGAAAACAGTGAGGAAAGAAGCCCACAAGTTCTCAGCTGGGAGAAAAGGACTCAGCAGGAGAAGAAGAGAATGCATCTTGAAACAAAGGATTGTTCAAGAAGGGGGGTGTGGATCTTGGGCAGCGGCAAAGATAATCAAGAGATGGGCTTACCCATTGTAAAGAAAATATTTACTATTTAGTTGTCACCAATGGAAATGCTGCCTTATGGAGAAGAGGGCTTGTGATCCCAGAAAGTGGGATCAAACACAGTGGTTCTCAAACTTGTGGGTCGAGTCACCCAGGGAGCTGGAGAAAATTCAGATGCTTTGGTCCCACCTCCAGGGTTCCTGGTTCAGTAGGTGTGGAGCAGAGCCCATGATCTTTGTCTCTACCAAGTGCCCGGGGGGTACCCTTGACCATACTGGTCAGAGACCACTCTTTGAGGCCCACTACTCCAACGCAAGCTGGAAGAACCCCTCAGTGACCGTATACCGGGGGCTCTTGAAACCAAATGGGCATTGGACTTTGCAACCTTCCAAAGCGAGTGCTGCAAGGACTCGCGGTAGGTCCTGGGCAGGGCAGACCGCGCAGATGCCCAGCCTGAGAATACACGGAAGGCAGATCCCACCGGGCTCTTGCCAGGTATATCCTTGCGTCGTCACCCCAAGCAAACCACTTTCTTGCAGTTTTCCTATTTACGTAAATGGTGGGTAATGCCGTCAAGCAACGCCGCACGGCCTGAAGGAAATAGCCCATGCAAAGACTGTTCTGTAGGCCGCGGTCTCCAGCTGTGGGTTCAAAACTGGATCACACTGGCGTGGCTTTCCAGGCCGCAGGGGCAGTCGGACCCAAGAGGGTGGATGCACCGTAAGGCATTCAATCTCAGTACTCCGACCAGCGCGGAGACCAAGACGACGGGCGTTTGGCTCCATCCCTCGCCTTATCGGAGGCAACGGCCGCGTGGCCAGACAAAACACAGCTCAGAGCTTGTCACTACTCTCACCACAGACAGACATTTCACACAGAGATCCGCGCCTCAAGTTTTTAGTAGTTTTATTCATGACAGCCAACCCTGAAAAGAAGCCAAATGAACATCACCTAGCAAATGGATAAACTGCGGCATATCCCTTAAATGGCATACTAGGCAACAATAAAAAGGAACAGGTACGATCTCACGGATATGAGGAATTTGAGAAACAAGGCAGAGGATCACAGAGGAAGGGAGGGAAAATGAAACAAGATGAAACCAGAGAGGAGACAAACCGTAAGAGACTCACAATCTCAGGAAACAAACTGAGGGTTGCTGGGGAGTGGGGGGTGGGGGGTGGGAGGGCTGGGTGATGGACGCTGGGGAGGGTATGTGCTATGGTGAGTCCTGTGAATTGGGTAAGACTGATGAATCACAGACTTGTACCCCCGAAACAAATAAATACGTTAGATGTTAATTTCTTAAAAAGAACAAATAATGGATATCATGACAGGGAAAAATCTCAAAACTTCAGGCACCTGGATGGCTCAGTGGGTTAAGCTACCGCCTTCGGCTCAGGTCATGATCTCATGGTCCTGGGATCGAGCCCCGCATCAGGCTCTCTGCTCAGTGGGGAGCCTGCTTCCCCCTCTCTCTTTGCCTGCCTCTCTGCCTACTTGTGATCTCTCTGTCAAATAAATTTTAAAAATCTTAAAAACAACAACAACAACAAAAAAACCTTCATGCTGAGTAAACAAAGCCAGACACCAAAGACAGTATATGCTGTAATTTACATGAAACTTTAGGGAAGACAAATCTATAGAGAGGTAGGGCAGACAATCCCCAGGGGTGGGGACTGACAGGGAAGGGACTCGAAGAAATCCTTGGGAGTGATGGGAATGTTCTAGATCTTGACTGCTGTATGGTTACACAAGCCTGTACATCTGGCAGTGCACGGGAAGTGTGTGCATTTTGTTGACCGTATACTCCAAGTTAATCCCTTAAAAACAAAAATAGTGTTTTCTGCTTCATTGGGTCCACCCTATTTTATGTTGTGCTTAAAAGTGGTGTCCCTGATTGCCTCTGAGAGGAAATGGGGTAGCCAGGGACAGGCGTGGGAAAGAGTTCTTCAAGCTGTTTACCCTTTTGTACTTTTAAACTTTTGAACTGTGAGGCGGTATTAGCAATTTCTTAAAATAAGCAAAATTTAAAAATAAGAAAAAGAATTTTAAAAACATGTTCTTTGTTGGTAAGATGAGAAAGACATAGTCCTAAGACTGTTGGGTCATTGCTCAATCTATTTCAGGTTGTAGAAATCCTGCTTCTTGAGACAGGCACTATCTGTGATCTGTGTTTTGTCAAACTCCTTGGACCTGTGAGTCAACGCCATTTTTTTAAGTATTATTTAGTATTCCAGCATTTTTCATAAAATATATCATAGATAAGAACACACACACACACAGACACACAGAGTTTTAAAATAATCAGAACTTGAATGTCATGTAACTACCACCAGAGCCAAAAAATAGAACACTGCCTATACCCTAGAACTTTCTATGTGCCTCTCTGTGGTCATACCTTCTCACTCCTCCCAGAGATAAACTCTTCCTTAATTTTAGGGATAAGAAGGTCTTTCTAGGGGCACCTAGGTGGCTCAGTTGGTTAAGGGTCCAACTCTTGATTTCAGCTCAGGTCATGATCTCAGGGTCTTGGGACTGAGGTCCATGTGGGGCTATATACTGAACAGGCAGCTTGCTTAGGATTCTCTCTCTCCTCCTCCCTCTACCCCTCCCCCTGCCTTTTTTGTCCTCTCTTTAAAAAGAAAAAAAAAAAAGAGAGAGAGAGAAAGAAAAGACTGTGTTTCTAATCTCTTATGTGTATAGCCCTGATTAATAGTGTTTAGTTTAATGCATGCGAAAACTTTTTTAAGAACTGGATAATTCTACGCATACTGCGTCCTTCTTTTGCCCAAAGTTATGTTTGTAAAATTCACCTACATTTGTAAAATTCATTATTGCCTACAGCTGTTTATTTTCACTGTGATAGAGTATTTTTAAAAAGATTTTATTTATTTGAGAGAGATAGAGGGAGAGATAGCATGATCCAGGGGATGGGCAGAAGGAGAGAGAGAGAGAGAAGCAGGCTCCCCACTTAGCAGACAGCCACATGAGGGGCTCGATCCCAGGACCCTGAGATTGTGACCTGAGCCAAAGGCAGACACTCAACTGACTGAGCCACCCAGGTGCCCTCACTGTGATATAGTATTTTAAGGTAGGAATGCATGTATTATAATTTACTTATCCATTAAAAGATTCATGAACACTTTGACGCTTTTTTGTTCCCATTGCCTATTAAAACAACAAATCCAAACACACAGTCTGACATTCAAGATGACCACACTGCCCCCAAAGATGGGTCCAAAATACCTAGCCAGTCTCACCTCCCCACTTTTCTCTACCACCTATCACCTGATTGCACCTGTTCAGTATATCGGTCAAAATATAAGACCAACGTCTTAGGGCTGGGATGCTGTTGACTTTATATGAGATCTACCCAAATCATTCCTGTCCCTCCAGGTTTGTTCAGTCACGGTTATCTTAGGAAGACCCCACAATCTCTTCCAGCCACTATGCTGTCACTCCCCCAAAACTCCATCATCGAATGACGCTTTCTCTGTTTCTTCTACCACACCTGCTTCATGCAGCCTTGTGTTATCCCATTTGTAATGGCTGTGTCTCAGATTTGGGGCTTCTAGTGCATGGCCCTAAAATATTGCAGATAAAGGACAGCTGAAAAATGTTAGAGCTTTTGAACCCCAACTCAAAACTTGAAAGCTACTGCAAGGATCAGGTACTAAATCATTCAAAAAAGGTTTAGAAAATTAATTTCCACAAAAATGCAATAATGCCAATTAAAGAAAAAAAATCATTTTTGCCTAAGATAAGATTTGGCTTTCTCATATTTCTGACACTGATCTTTTTTTCGCATAAAAAATACAGAGTTTTAGAGTCCCTAGGACATGGACTGCCAGAGTGTCACATAATTTAAGATCACTTGATAAGAAGCACACTATTTAAAGAAAATGATGACCTTGAAAATCATTTTAACCCCAAAAGCAAGAGAAGGAGATAGAACATCAACATTTTAATGAAATTAATAAATGGATCAGAAATTACAACTAATAAGTATTTCAGAATTTTAAAACTGGGGCTCATCTTTCTGTCAAAGAAAATACATGCATGGAATGTAGATACTGCAAAGAGAAGAAGAAATAAAACAGACAAGCAGAAAGCTATAACTGAACTGAATGCCTGACCATTGTTTGCCTCTCCATCAGACTAAAAAAAAAAAAAAAAAAAGGATGGGAGTGCCCTCCTGGCTCAGTCAGTAGAGCGTGTGACTCTTGATCTCAGGGTCATGAGTTCAAACCCTACACTGGGAACAGAGCTTACTTAAAATAAAAAGAAAAGTTTTATAAAATGGATGGAAGACATCACTCCAAAATAATACCAAATATGCCTTTCAATTACTTTATGCAAAAATCATTCTTTTTAATTGATGCTATTTAATATGCATCATAGAAAAATTATTTGTAATTTACATTATAGAAATTAGGCTAACATTATTAATATAAAGAGTTCCTACAAATCAACAGGAAAAAGGCCCATTGGCACAACTAAAAATATGGACAAAGTTATTTATAAACAGATAATGCAAAGAAAAGATAATTATAATCGTTCTTGAACATAAGAAAAAATGCCCAAACCTAGAGAAATGCAAATTAAAACCAAATTGGGATGCCTTTTTTCACCTACCTGACACGCAAGATCAGAAAGTTTGGTAAAACACTGTTGGCAAGGGTATAGAGAAACAGGCAGTCACACACATTGCTGGCTCTGGCTGGAGTATAAACTTACAGAACTCCACGGAAATTCTATAAAGATATTCATCAAAATTACATGTGTACAGGGACACATGGGTGGCTCAGTTGGTTAAGCATCCAACTCTTGATTTCAGCTCAGGTCACGATCTCAGGGTCTTGGGATTGAGCTCGGGATGAATAAGGCTCCCTGCTCAGTGGGGAGACTGCTTGGGGATTCTTTCTCTCCCTCTTCCTCTGCCCCTCCCCCTGCTCACATGAGCTCCATCTCTCTCTCTCAAATAAATAACTCTTAAAAAAAAATACACATTCTTTTGGAGCCAATAATTCCACTTCTGGGAACCTATCCTATACACATGCTTTCATATATGCAAAATAATGCATGTCCAAGGCCATCAGCTAGAACACTGAAATAGCAGAAGTTTGGGAACTATCTTAATCCATCAGTAGGAAAAAGGTTAAATAATTTGTGACATCTTTATGATAGAATTCTATGCAGTTGAAAAATAAGTGATTGCCAAAACATACAAAAAGAGGAATAGCTCAAATAGTATCCCACAGTTTGTACAGAATATTGCCTATTTTAAAAAATATGCACAGTTTGGAACGATACAGAGGAAACTGGTAAAATTGGTTGCCTCTGGGAGAAAACTGGGTGGCCAGAGACAGGCATGGGAGGTAGATCTCTGAAATGCGAATCATTTTTTTTTTTACCTTTAAATGTTTGAGCTCTGAGGCTATTAACTGTTTTTTAAGTAAATAAATACAATTTAAAATTAAGAGAATCTTAAAAACATGTCCCTCATCAGTAAAACGAGGGAAACACAGTCCTAAGATTACTGGACTGTGGCTTGATCTAGCACAATGCAATATATCCTCCTTATTTGAGGGCTCATGTAACTTCAGAATAGGATAAAGAACTTTGGAATAAACACGAGAAACAAGTACAGCTAAAATATCCAAAATAAATTCACAGTGACCCCGATAAGATACAGCTCACTTTAAGAGAAATCACGACAAGCACAGATCAGCAGAATTTTCAAGTCGCTCCAGGTAGCCTAGAAAATGGCAATCTGTGTATGTTTTGTGAACTTTCTTACTTCCTAACTTTAAGGTTAATAAGTCATGTCCTGTAACAAGGTATCTCCTGCCTGTCCCCTACTTACTCTGCACTGTGCCGATCATGCTTATTACCAGGACGCAGTTGCAAACAAAGAAGGCTTTTCTCCACCGTCCAACAGAAGACAGGGCACGCGACATTCGGTGTAGGAGCCAGACACCTTCCCTGCCCTTACTGGTGAAGGGCTTTTTTGGAGAGACAGACCTGTTTGATCAGGGGCTTCTTAGAGAACATTCCTGTAGATTCTATTTTGTACTTCACCTGAAAGTGTGACTGTTTCTAACACTGTGCACACACCTGGGGGGGAGGGGAGGCGGGGCAGCGGGGTGATGTACATTATCCACCTGTTTGCTTCCTGTTTTGTCATCAGGGAGTAAAGACTGTAAACCCAACCCTCCAGGGAGTGGAAAAACAAATCATTCAGTGCCCATCTCAGGTGGCTGATGAAGGCGGTGCAGTCTTGAGCATGGACCTAAGCTGGTCCAGATGCCTGCTCGGGGTGCATGAGCGAACACAAGTACAAGCACGTTTGCACTGGCACGATTTGGGCCAGCAGGACAAGGCCTGTGAGTTTTCGAAAGCAAAAGCCGAAGTTTCCAACCGCGCTGGGCACACCTGTATGTACAGGTGCATGCGGGTCAGCCGACCCCCTCCCACGCCACGCTGGAGACGCACACGGAGGATGACAACTGTTTACTAGGAAGTGCTTCTGGAGGAAAGTTGAAGTGTGCGTCTACCTGTTCGAGAAAGGGGGCCCAGAAAGTGGGGCAGGGCAGACACTTCTTCCGCGGGGTTCAGGAGGCACCCCCCACACCGGGCCCGGGGCGCGCCCTCTGCCCGCTCCTGAGCGCCCCAAGGTCACCTGCCCTCCTGGGCGTCCCCACCCACCCCGAGCTCTCACCAGAACAGCAGGTTGGCCGCGACGAAGCCCAGCAGGCTGCGCAGTGGCCTATTCCAGCTCAGGAGCTCGTCCGCGCGGCAGCCCAGCCACAGCACGGGCTCCCCCAGCAGCCAGGTCACGGCGGCGGCCGCCCCGCCGGCGGCCTCCTCCTCCACCTGCCGCCCCGAGCCGGTCGCCACCGCCCCTTCCTCCTGAGCTTCCTCGCCCTGCTCCTCGGGGGGAGTCCGGGGCGGCGGCCGCGGCCGCAGCGCCTGCTCCCCGACCGCCGGAGCCGGGCATCCCTCGGCGGCGTGCTCGGGAGGCGCCGGGCTCGCCATCTTCAGCGGCGCTTGCAGGCGGAGACGGGCACGCGCGCGGCGCGCCCGGGTGTCGGCGCCGAGAGGGCGGCGGGTCCTCGCGCGGGGCGCGCACCGCGGGGCGCTGGCGGCTGGGTGCCTTGTGACGTCAGTCCCGGCGGCGGCGGCGGCGGCGGGGGCGCCTCCCGGGGGAAGTGGGTGCGGCCAAGTTCGCGCAGGGGCGGGGCGCCGGGCGCCGAGGGGCTGGGCGGCGTCCCGGGGAGCGCGCGCCCCCTCGATGGCCTCGCCCCCGCCCGGGCCGTGTCAACCGCGCATCTTCACTTTCCGCGGCCGGGGGCCCCGCTCGCCCCTCCACCGGCAGCGGACGCCCCTCCCGCTGGCAGCGGATTTCGGGGGCCGCCCGGGCCACCACAGCAGAGGTCTTCCGTCCTCTGCGAGGAACGTGATGCTCTAAACGCTGGATTGAGAAACGAAGGAAAAAAACGTTTGGGTCAATTAAGGAGCGTCAGGCCGCTGCGATGGGGGAGGGCGCTTCCCCTCGCCGACCTGCGGCCGAGGCAGCCGCTCCCCCTACGCGCCGGGCTGCGGGAGGTGCAGGTGAGCGCGAGCGGAGGAGCCCGGTCCCTGCGGAGACCTGACGCTCTGCGCGTGGCGAGTAAGCGTTGGCAAGCCTTGACCATGGTTACGTCTGAGTCACTCTGGTCTCCGAGTCCCAACAGCCATCAGGACGTGGGTAAGGCGACCGTGAGAGGGTGGCAGGGAATCCTGAACCCGCCCACAGCGGGCCTCCCTGGCCCTCGTTTTTCTGGATGAGCGTGAGGGGGAGGGAAGAAGTATAATTGCTGTGCTCACTTTTCACTATTTGCATTTTTTAAAAATGTCCTAGCCTTTAATCCCGTTCTTAACTTTTCTCTGGAACTAAATGCCCCTGCCCCCACCACGAGCATTCTACCTACAATGAATTCCGGCTCCTGCAAGCCTCTTGGATTTCGTACTGGCAACCGGCCGGCTTTCGGCTTTCACGAGCTGGATGGGGCTCATTCCCAGAGCAATTAAAGCCTGTTGCTTCAAGGGAGCCTCTGGGGAATGCTCTGTAATGCTCACCTGGGTGGTCATTATGGGTTTATGCCCCTGTGTACACACATTTGAAAATTCATTGATGTGTGCATTGCAGACGTGTGCACTTGGCCGTATGGACTATATTCCTAGAGTTCACTGGAAGGTTTCTTGCACACCTACTACGCGCCCAAATGCTTTGCTAAGCCCAGTGGATATGGCTTCCACCCACAGGAAGCTCACAGTCCAAGGAGGGGCTACGTACAACGTGATAACCGCTGTCATGGAAATAACTGGTCTGTGCCAAGAGTCTTAACTTAAATCACAAAATTAGGGAAAGAGTGGAAGAGTCAGGTTTCAGGAGGCGTTTGGTAATGATGGCATCTGGCCTGAATTGTGAGGAGGGAGGTAAAGTGGTGGTTTGGAGGAGTGGCAATAATTTCTGTTGGGAGAGCAACGAGAGGGGTGCGGAGTTACACACGGGCATGCGCAGTTTCTTGTGGGTATTTGCCGCAGACCGCCAAGGCCCTGAATGATCTACTATCCGTGGAAAGTTCGGGGTTTGCAGGAGGCGGGGGTGGGGGGGGGTCCTAAAGGCAGGGCCGGGTCTCTAGCCTGTGCGATGTACCCCTGAGGAGAATCTGACCACTGCATAGAAAGTGGCCAGGGAGGCAATGGAAAAGCACGTGGAAACAATTCAGGATTGGGTTTTTTTTTTGTTTTTTTTTTTTGTTTTTGTTTTTTTTTTTCTGTAAAATAAAGACTCTTTTCCCAGGTGTTGGTTCTTTCCCGTGGCCCTGCTGCAGAAGCTTCTGAAAGATAAAAGGGGCTTTACTGTGTCATCTGGACTTGGTTTAGGTTTGGATACAGCCCCTAGGGGTATGGAAGTCTACCATTTTCACTAGATTCTGCAGCTGGACTGGAGAATGCGGGGCAGGGGAGGTGAGGAACCAGGTCATCCCCACTGTCCACACCAGTGTGCATGTGCTTCTAGTAATATGTTTGCAAGATTCTTCATGTTCCTTCCTCTCCCCCTGAATTCTAATTATTGTCATCAGGATCTATGGAAGTAGGAAAGGGTATAGACAAGAAGAACCATAAAAGCTAAACTTCAGTTCCCAAATACGGTTTGCAACACTTTTAAGAGAGATTATCTCGTCTTTTATCCCTACCCACAGCTATGTGAGTCCACTCACCGTTCTCTTCCAACAGTAGCTAGTAAGCTTGTAATAGGAGAGAAAAATGGCGAATAATTAAATCTCACTCCAGAAGGCCACATAGACAACATTGAGCTAAGCCCTAGAATGAGATGGAAATGCCCAGTAGTGCTTTCATTTTCCTTAAAAGGTTTTCTCTTAGAAGCCTACAGTAGGTCCGTGACTGAAAGAGTCGTGTACACACGTTCGATTATTAGTCCCGCACGTAGATGTTTTAGTGCCGATAATTTTGTCACAGCCATTTTACCTTCTCATTCTCACCATATCCTCCATTCCTTATTTCTAATTTTCTCGCATTTCCTTACTACTGAGCCAAGAGAACTAGATCGTTATCTCTAAGCCCAGATAAACGGGAACATCACACCACAACAGCAGCACTCAGGAAATGGAAAAGAAGCTCAGACCCAGTTTCCAAGGCCCAACTTACAGAAGGAATTGGGTATCTCTCCTTTGGGCTGACTGTTGTGCTTTTAAGAATTGGAATATCCAAACTAGAATTGTCTCCACTTGACAAGCATCCTGTCAGGGTGGTGCTTTCCCGAGATGAACAACCTCACACCAAGATGGTGGCCATCCATACACCAGTTGGGGCACCTTGTTTAGGGATCAGCCCTGATATTACACAAAAGAGGTTTTTAAGGCTTCAGAATGGTTAAAGAGAACTGAGGTCATATGACAACAAGAGTATATCCTGAAAAGTTACTATCCATGTATCCCATGTGCATGACACACAATCAGCAAGGATGACTGCAGGACATTATCTTCCAGCCCCTTCCCACTAGGCTGGTGGTCACACCCAAGTCCACACACCAGCTCTGGTCCTATGTTGGGGGAAATCATCGAGAGCACATGACTGCCGGTTGACCCATAAGAGGGACCTGGACAACTAGAGGCTCCTTACCCCTTCCCCTGTTCTTGGCATGTCTGTTTTGTAGCTGTGGTTCCCACAAGGGGAGCTGTTTCAAGGATACAGTCTTGAGAGAGGAAAGTATTGTTGCTTATCACCTCTGTATAGACTCAAGATTCTGGCTAGCTGGTGTGGAGATCTTGCCCAAGACAAGCCCTGTCTGTAAGTTCCCTTGCTTATTCAGCTTGCCACCTATCACTCTGGAGTGGCCTGTCTCATCCTTCGGTCTCTCCTTGCCCTCCCTATATGGGGGGATGGGGAGAGGGAGATGTTCAGATTTCAGCTGGGAAGCTGCCGAAGTTGTGAACCATCATCCTGGTCTGCAACCTCTTCTTGTATCCCCACCCCCCCCCCCCACCAGCCGCGGTCCTCATTCTACTTCATTGCAATTTTGTATCATACATTCCTTGTTTCTTCATTTATTGATCATTAAACATTCATTAAAGGCTGGTTGTGGGCTTACAGTAAGACAAACAAGGCTGCTTTTTTCCCTCCTGGCTCTAGGTCATGGGCAGAGGAACCTGAAGAAGGTGATCAAGTGAAGGGAGTGGGGGGTGTGGTAGATGCACAGCCTGAAGGCAGAAGGGGAGTCAGCCTGACCCGGAGGGATGCCATGAGCTGCTCTGAGCTTGAGCCCAGAGTGGGATGAGCTGGTAGTTGCTCGAAAGGGCCTCCTCCTGGGTGCTGCTAAGGAGTCTGTGGTTTGGGGTCATGGTGGGCTTTCAGCAGGAAGGTGAAATGGCTTGGTTTGTGGTTTTATTTATTTTTATTTCTTTTATTAACATATAATGTATTATTTGCTTCAGGGGTACAGGTCTGTGAATCATCAGACTTACACACTTCACAGCACTCACCATAGCACATACCCTCCCCAATGTCCATCACCCGGCCACCCCATCCCTCCCCTCCCACCCCTCCAGCAACCCTCAGTTTGTTTCCTGAGATTAAGAGCCTCTCATGGTTTGTCTCCCTCCCAGGTCCCATCTTGTTTCATTTTTTTCCCTCCCTGCCCCCCACAGCCCCCCACCCTGCCTCTCAAATTATATCAGTGAGGGCATATGATAATTGTCTTTTTCTGATTGACTTATTTCGCTTAGCATAATACTAGTTCTAGTATTATGCTAATTCCAAAAACCAAAATCTTGACATTTGCAACAATCTTGACATTTACTACTACTAGTATTATGCTAATTCTAGTTCTATCCACATTGTTGCAAATGTCAAGATTTTGGTTTTTGTGATGTCTGCATAGTATTCCATTGTATATATACACCACATCTTTATCCATTCATCTGTTGATGGACATCTAGGTTCTTTCCATAGTTTGGCTATTGTGGACATTGCTGCTATAAACATTTGGGTGCCGTGCCCCTTCGGATCACTACATTTGTATCTTTAGGGTAAATACCCAGTAGTGCAATTGCTGGGTTGTAGGGTAGCTCTATTTTCAACTTTTTGAGGAACCTCCATGCTGTTTTCCAGAGTGGCTGCACCAGCTTGCATTCCCGCCAACAGGGTAGGAGGGTTCCCCTTTCTCTGCATCCTTGCCAACACCTGTCATTTCCTGACCAGTTAATTTTAGCCATTCTGACTGGTGTGAGGTGGTGTCTCACTGTGGTTTTGATTGGTATTTCCCTGATGCCGAGTGATGTGGAACACTTTTTCATGTGCCTGTTGGCCATTTGGATGTCTTTGCAGAAATATCTGTTCATGTCTTCTGCCCATTTCTTGATTGGATTATTTGTTCTTTGGGTATTGAGTTTTAGAAGTTCTTTATAGGTTTTAGATACTAACTCTTTATCTGTTATGTCATTTGCAAATATCTTCTCCAATTCTGTTGGTTGTCTTTTGGTTTTGTTGACTGTTTCCTTAGCTGTACAAAAACATTTTACCTTGAGGAAGTCCCAATAGTTCATTTTTGCCCTTGCTTCCCTTGCCTTTGGTGATGTTTCTAGGAAGAAGTTGCTGTGGCTGAGGTCAAAGAGGTTGCTACCTGTGTTCTCCTCAAGGATTTTGATGGATTTCTGTCTCACATTGAGGTCTTTCATCCATTTTGAGTCTATTGGTACAGGGAAATGGTCCAGTTTCATTCTTCTGCATATGGCTGTCCAATTTTCCCAACACCATTTGTTGAAGAGACTGTCTTTTTCCATTGGACATTCTTTCCTGCTTTCTCAAAGATTAGTTGACCATAGATGGCTTTGATGATATTGAGGTATGTGCCCTCTATTCCTACACTGTGAAGAGTTTTGATCAAGAAAGGATGCTGTGCTTTGTCAAATGCTTTTTTAGCATCTATTGAGAGAATTGTATGGTTCTTGTGCTTTCTTTTATTAACGTATCACATTGATCACAGGAAAAATTTAAAAAATAGAGTAAGAAAAAAATAAAATTAAAAAAATTTAACTTTGGAAGACCAAGAATTGTGGGGGAAAAGCCATGAATTCTACGTGTTGTTTTCCCCTAGCTCTGGAGTTCCACAGTTCTTATTGATCGGTGAACTTGGTCTTGGCTGGATGTTCTTGCTGATCTTCTGGGGGAGGGGCCTGTTGCAGTGATTCTCAAATGTCTTTACCTGAGTCGGAATTGCACCGCCCCTGCCAGGGGCCGGGCTAAGTAAGCTGCTCAGGTTCGCTCTTGGGAGCTTTTGTTCCCTGAAGGCTTTCCGTAGAGCTTTAGAGGACGGGAATGAAGATGGCGGCCTCCCAATCTCTGGCCTGGGGGAGCCGAGAGCTCGGGGCCCCATTCCTTAGTGTGCCCTCAGAGAAAAGCGCTCAATCACTCCTGCCTCCCTGGTCTCTGGCCATGCTCCCCCTGCCTGTGACCAAACGTTTCTATCTCTGGCACATGGGCCCATTTGGAGTCTCCAATCCCGGCAGATTCCTGCAGTACACACCCATGCCGCTCCTCCTGGAGGAGGAAGGAAGGGGTCTCCCTGGACCTGCCAATTATGGGGTCCCCACCCAAAAAGCAGTGGTCCGACTGTGCCTTGGATCATGGTTTAAGGTAAGCCCGAGCTGAGAGCCCCCTCCTCGGCTCCGTCTCTGCAGCCGGTCTCCCCTCTCTGATACCTGGGAGCTCTGCCACACTCAGACACCCCGGTCTTCCTGTGACCCTGTGGGTCCTGAGACCACACGGTCCCTGCTAGGGCTCGACCCCCGACTTAGCCTCTGGAGCGATGGCCCTCCGTGGAGCAGACTTGTAAAAGTTCTGATTTTGTGCTCTGCGGCTCCGCCGCTTGCTGGGAGCCGGCCCCTCCCCCGAGGTCTATCTTCCCGTTGCTTTGGATTCACGTCTCTGCACGTCCTACCTTCCAGAAAGTGGTCGATTTTCTGTTCCTAGAATTGCTGCTCTTCTTTTGTCTCCTGTTGAGTTCGTAGGTGTTCAGAAGGGTTTGATAACTGTCTAGTCGAACTCCTGGACCCGGTGATATTTAGGTCTCCTACTCCTCCCCCATCTTGCCCCTCCCCCCTTGGTCTGTGTTTAAGACGGCTGTCTCTGGAAAGTGGATTAGGTAAATCCTGGCAGAACCACTGGAAGAAACTTCTTCCTTATCATTCACTAAGGTGAGGAGCAGAGGAGGAGGAGGAAAAAGAGGAGGAAGTTGATCTGGGCCAGGTGGGCGCCAGCTACAGGGGTCTGTAGCTCAGGGAGCAGCAGGGGTCCTGACTAAGAGGTAGAGCCAGGCAGAGGGAATGATCAGCGGGAAAAGAAAGTCCAAGAGGAGTTCAGAGGCACCTGCCAGAGCGGGTCACCTGCGTGGGACAGAGGGTATGTTGAGACTTTTGCATAAACAGATCAGATAGAGGGGAGTTTTGAGGACCAGTTCTCCAAGTTTAGGGTAAGTCCTGTGAGCGATGGAGAGTTCTGGAAGATCGTGGGTTTCTTTCTGTTGCTCTTACCAAGAAAGTGGTAGACTCAAAACCCCAGTCCTCTGAGGTCCCAGCACACCAGCTCAATGTCCATTATCAAAGCAAACCTGCGGTGTGATTGACTTTAAACCCAGGGCTGCAAATCAGGCCTGCAGTCCCCAGGGGTATTCTCTAAGCTAAAATTAGATTCATGGAATGTAATGAAAGAGCTAGGAGAGTCACATCCTACAGACATCCCTTCAAAATGTGTTTTTGGCTTGTCACCTGTTACTAATTTTAGTTCATTAGAAATTAGGCACAAAACCTGGAGGCTGGGACAGTGGCCCGGCTGCGTTGAGAACACACAGGCGGGTCACGTCACCTGTATGCTTTAGACCATGGAGGAGTGGGCACAGCTGGGCCTTACTGCACAGGCAGGGCTGTTCCTGGGGACCCTGATACTTTACAAGACTCATGTGCTTTCTGAACCATCAAAGGAATCTAAGATTATATTTAATACAGTTCGGAGTTTAGTATATTTGCTTACAGGCCAGTTCATTGAAACTTGATGGTTTCTCTGTACCCCATTTGCACTCTCCTGCCCCCTTCCCCTGCCCTAAACCAGAACTATCCCCAAAATAGCTTTGGAGGCGTACTCTGAATTGCCTGGACAAGGGCCTGGCTGGGACCAAAGGCCTTCCTCCTTTCTCCAGGGAAAAGATACATGTCAACTCAGGATCCCACAGACTCACTGGCCTCTGCTTCCAAAGCTAGCTTCCTATGGACCCTCAAATTCCCCTGGTGCTGGGCAGCTGGATTTCTCAAAGAACCTCTGCTCCTGCTAGCATCCCATGTACCTGTAGACCGTTTGCTCTCCCGTGGATGAGGTGGTTCTTGGTCTTGCCCTAAAAGGAAGAAAGGTGACAGAGTTGGAGGGGAGAGGCTCCTTTTCCAGGATTGTTCACCCCAGGCGCGCCTGGGTGGCTCAGTCAGTTAAGCATCTGTCTTTGGCTCATGATCCCAGGGTCCTGGAACTGAGCCCATGTTGGACTTTCTGCTCAGAGGGGAGTCTGCTTCTCTCTCCGCTGCTTCCCCCAGCTTGTGCTGTCTCGCTCGCTCGCTCTCTCAAATTAAAAACAAAAGCAAAAACAAGTGACGTCCACTCCAGTGGGTTCCAGAGAGCACCCTGGTCCCACGCCTTGTAACTTAAGCCTGTACCTTCCTTGTGTCTGATTCCTCATAAGCCTTGTTGGGAAGGACAAGTAGAGCTCACAAAGACAGGCCCACCCCCCACCTACCACCACCCTGGAAACGGAAATAGCATTTACAAATGCCTTGTTAACTGCAGTAACCCATAGCCCCCAAGACAGGAAATACTAGAGTAAGTTTTGATTCTGGTCTTGCCTTTATTCCCTCTGTTGAAATAACCATATGTCAGGTTAGCCCATGACCGGGCTGGTTCATGCCTGCTGACTAGCAAGGTTATTAATACCACTTTGCTTTCTTTCTCAAAAGTGTCTTGATTTGGCTGAATAATTATATGGATTCCCCATCCATCTCCAGTCTTTCAACAGTCGCTGAGAACGCTTCCTTTTAAATGCTCCCATGTCCATATACCTCGTTCTCCGGTCTCAGGGCTGCCAGGCCTGCTCAAGCTCCATCACTTGGTGCCTGTCTGGACCAGCGCAGCCTTGTACCCCCTTCTCTTTCAAATCCAGATCGCCTAGGGCTGTGTTACTCGTACTTGAAACTAATGAGGCTTTTCAGTGAAAGCCAAAGAACAGAGAAGGGGAAGACCTGAATTGGATCTATCGATAAATATGAGTTGATGATGTGATTTTCTAGCTATTCCACAGAAAGAGCCTAGAATCCATGACACCCCATGGCAGTGAGCTCACTTACAGACTAGGTGTTGTTTTGTACTTCCTGTCAGAAAAGAGCTGAGGCTCCTTAGAGAATGGGCTGATACTAGGTCTGAGTTAGGAACCACTGTGTGCCAGAAAGCAAGACATGTTCAAAGACTATTTAAATCCTATGTCAAAAGGACACAGAAGGCTGCTTTGAACGGGATCCCACTTACCAAATCTGGGAAACTTTGAGGATCAAAAAAAATAAATCCTGCTAAATGATTATGTTGAGTTAAAAAAAGAATTCATGACTCCGTAATGATACTCAAAAGGGGTGGGTGGGAAGCTCTGCTTTACAAGAGATGAGTTAATAAGTACAGACTCTAGATTTAGTTAAGTACCATTTTGTTAACTCTCAACATAATCAGTGATTCAGGCAATGGTCATCATTGACCCACTGGGAAAAAGACTAGGGGAGAAGTACTTACATGATCTACAGTTTAGTTATTAATTATCAAGTATATCTTTGCTTTGGAGAGATGACCACTGTATCAGCATCTCCTCATACTTGGCATCTCCAGGAGTGGGACCGTCTGACCTTATGGGTCCCCTGACCTGATGCTGTGGGAGGAACACAACAGAACTTGCCGGAAACATTTGGCCCAAATCAAATCCTAACAAAACCGTGTCCTACATTCTATAGGTCAGTTGACCCGGATCTTCAACTGTTTGATATCAAGAAGACAGGAGGGGCACCTGGGTGGCTCAGTGGGTTAAAGTCTCTGCTTTCGGCTCCGGTCATGATCCCAGGGTCCTGGGATCGAGCCCCACATTGCGCTCTCTGCTCAGCAGGGAGCCTTCTTTCCTTCCTCTCTCTCTGCCTGCCTCTCTGCCTACTCGTGATCTCTGTCTGTCAAATAAATAAATAAAATCTTAAAAAAAAAAAAAGACAGGAACACTTTGAGGAGGAGAGATATAACAGCCAAAGCAATGTGTGAAATTTTAATGGGATTCTGGGTCAAAAAAACAAAACAGAACACTATCAAGGACATTTGGAGTGAAAATTAGGGAAATTTGAGTCCAGAGTCTATGCTAGATGATTGGTTGGATTAATTCTGCTCTTAGCTATGATACTGGTGTTAGGACGATGTAAGAGAAGGTCTTCCTTCTGAGTGATGCCACATGCAGTGTTTAGGGGTGACATGCCATGACAGCAGCCATTTAGTTTCAGCAAAAGGAAGTGTTGTGTGTATATATAGAGAGAGGGGGGAAACAGGTGTGGCAAGATGTGGGTGAATCTGTGTGAGGGGTATCCGGCTGCTCATTGTCCTGCTCTTTCAAGTTGTGGCTTTGAAAATTGTCAAAAGAAAAAAAATGTTTTTTAGAAGACTGTGAGAAAACAAGAAATAGAGAAAGTTCTTAGTTATTTTTAAAAAGGACAGTGCCCTTCTCTTTCCTTTTCCCCAAGACTGTGACCTTCAGTGATTTCTCCTTTCCACAAAGTCTTGCTTGACTTAAAATCTCTGTGATGAGCCCAAGTGTGGGAATCCGGGGATGAGGGGCATAGTGTAGCAACAGGAAATGAAATATCTGTTGTCTCCAGAGAACTGAAGCTTTTCTTTAATTCAGGCTTACATTGCACAAGAGCCTATGTACCAGGTACTAAGTCTGTATACTATGTACACAGTACTGTGTACTTGGTCCTTGTACTGTGTACAGGATCCTATGAGAAGCACCATGAATAATAGAAAGATGAACAACAATATGGTTTCTGCCTTCAAAGGGCTTAAAATCTAACACACAAAAATCAACACAGCAGACATGTTTTGAGTGGCTCTTATGAGCTAAACGGAAGACCAGGACAAGGGTTCTAATTATTATTACTACTATTACTATCTATAGTATCCATTATTATACACAGTCCCTGCCATCAAAGACCTTCTTGTCTTTGAGAAATACATACATTAATTTCAAGACAATAAGACCTAATGAAAAAATCATTATCATTGTCTAAATATTATGACAAGCATCCAGGGACAGCTTAAGAACAAACAGTATATCTGAGTTAGAACTTAAAGAGCAGGTTGGAATGTTTTCAAGACAAATTGGTAGGCATTCCGAGTAGATAGAATACGGTGTGCAAATGCAGGGCGCCTGGGTGGTTCAGTCAGTTAAGCATCTCATTTTTGCTTTCAGCTCGGGTCGTGATCTCAGGGTCATGAGATCAAGCCCCACAAGATCTTACAAGCCCCATGAGATCAAGCTCCACTCAGCAGGGGGCCTGCTTAAGATGCTTTCTCTCCTTCTTCCTCTACCCCTTCTCTCTCTCTCTCTCACACACACACACACACACACACACATTTCTCTCTCTCTCTCTCTCCCTAAATGAAAAGAAATCTTAAAATGTGCGAAAGCATGAAAATATGAACATGACACGTTTGGGGATCCACAGGTGCAAAATATAGCTGGAATTTAGTGGCTTTAGAGATGAGTGAGAGATATGGAGCTGGGAATAGAACTTGAGCTTGTTGATAAAAAGCTTTCATGTTACACTGAGGAGTTTGCACCGTATTCTGTAGGTGATTGGAGGCTCTGGAGGTGATGTCATGATCAGATTCTGATCTGGTAACCCTGGCAGGCAAACGGCATGCTGATGGGAAGGAGATGAGGTGGATAGACCGGTTAGCAGGCTTTTATAATAGTCCAGGTGAGAGGTGCTGAGAGTCTAAACCAAGACAAGGGACATGGGGGCAGAGATAGGGTAGCCACAGGAGGCATTCCATACTCTGTACCAGTCAGGCATGGGTGACCAAATGGCTGTTGGGAAATGAGGGAGAGATAAGCCCAGTATCAGGGTTCTCAAGAGAAACAGAACCAATGGTGTGTGTATGTGTATGTGTGTGTAGCTGGGGAGGAGGGATTTAAAGAATTGGCTCCCGCAGTTGTGGGCACAGGCAAGTCCCGATCCTCCAGGGTAGGCTTGAGGCTGGAAATTCTGACAGGAGTTAGTGTTGTAGTCTGGAGTCTGCAGACAGTCTGGAGACAGAATTCCTTTCGGCTCAAGGGACTTTGGTCTTTTCTGTTAAAGCCTTCAACTGATTAGGCGAGGCTCACCCATATTATGGAGAGTAATGTGCTTTTCTTAGTCTACTGATTAAATGTTAATCACATCTAAAAAATAACTTTACAGCAACATCTAGACAGGTGTTTGACAAATAAATAATAAATAAATAGGCACCATGCCCTAGCCAAGTTGACACTAAAATTAAATGTCATCACCATTGTGCCATTACTAAAATATGAAATAGAAGGGAAAAGCTGGGGACACATTTGGAGAGGAAAAACCCTCCATCAATTTAGAAGGTGCTGAATTTCCGTTGGTGATGTCTAGTGGTCAATTTGAAGACAGGAGATCAGTCTTTCTTTTTTTTTTTTTAAGATGTTATTTTTAATAATCTCTACACCCAGCGTGGGGTTTGAACTTACAACCCTGAGATCAAGAGTCATATGCTCTACCAGTGGAGCTAGCCAGGTGCCCCATGGAGACAGATCTTTCTCATGGGCCATATTTGGAGATGTTAGTGGAAGCCAGAGGACCAGATGCAGCTCCTCCTCAAGAGACTGCTCATTCAACAACACCCGTCCTCTGTGTGTCACTGTGGCTAGGCTGTTCTAGGCTGGAGGACCACAGTGTACTCAAGATAATGTTCCTATCCTCATAGAGCTTACATTTTGGAAGGCTTGGCAGACAGTGAGCAAACAGGCATATATACATTATACATACATAACATATATATACATACATATATATACATATACATACATAACATTCTAGGTTAGGATGTGTATCGTTGCCTGCTGTAGATAACAAACCATCCCCAAGCTTGCTGGCCTAAAACAACTTTGATCTGCTCATGTTCCATGGATGGGCAGTTGAGGAAAGATCAGCTGGAACCACACGTCTCAGATCCACATGGCGTTGCTGGCTTCACTTATGCATTTGCCACCAATTAGAAGATGCTGGGTGGCCATTGGCTGGGGCTGTCAGCAGATGTGTCTCAGTTGTCCTCCATGTGGCCTCTTGGGCAAGCAGGCTTCACACTAATTCACTTGGCGGCTGGAGATCCATGAAGGCATCCCCTAACGTGCAGACCCTTAGCAAGCCTCTGCTTGGATCACATTTTCGAATGTCCTGGTGGCCAAAGCAAGTCACGTGGCTAAGCCCAGAGTCACAGAAGAGGCAACAGCACAAGAGCATGAAGACCATTAGCATAACAATCTAACACAGGGCACAGCAAAAAAAAAAAAAAAGGGGGAACAGAATGAAAAGGGGAAGTGCTTTGCAAGAGACGGGGAGGTGAGAGAAGTGACTTTTGAGCAGACTTAAATGAAGGAAGGCAGCCAGCCATGTGGATTTCTGGAGGCAAGGGCACGCCAGACAAAGGGGATGGCACGTGCTCGCGAGGACCATGAAGCTAGAACTAGCTGGACCCACCCAAGGTATAAGAAGGCTAAAATGAGAAGAGCAGAGTGAGGGAGATCAGGTGAGAGAGGAGAGGAAGGCAGGGGGGCATCACAAAGGGCACAGCAGACCATGCATGGTTCAGATTTTGTTCTAAAAGATGGTAGAAAATCAATGAAGATGTTGTGTGAAATTTTATTCGGTTTTCATCTCATAAAGATTGGTCACTGGTGAAGAGACAAGCATGAAGCTAGGAGATCTATTAGGGATTACTGCCCTTGTCACAGAGATATTGATGGCGGTGGACTTGGTGAGAAATGATTGGATTTGGAATACATCTGGGACGTCCAGCCCCCGGGAAATGCTAATCGATCGGATGTAAGCTGTTGGGACAGAGAAGAATTATAGATGACATCTAACACCTGTAGAGATAGGGAAGCTTTCGGGAGAGAAAATTCTCTCTAGGGAGAGGACTCCTCTCTTGGACATACTGTCCTTTATATGCCTAATACAGGTCCATGTGCAGACAAGTAGGAAACCGGATGTAAAAACCATGAGCAGGGGAGAGAAGGTCAGCATCTAAATGACACAAAAAACCAAAAGAATCCATGGGATAAATTGGAAGATATGGTAGAAGCTGCAGTGTTTTCTGCCTCTCCTTGGGTTTTCACAATGAAATAAGAAGTTGGGGGATGGGAAGAATAGTGATAGGAAGTTGAAAAAGAGAGGAATTTTGGGATAGTGGCCTTGGAACGTGGGAGACAGCTCGCTCGGGCAGGGAGGCTGTGACCGGCCGGCCTCTGAAAATGGTGCTCATAAGCGTAAAGTGCGAGTCAGCATGTTTGGGAGTTTCTCCAGCAACATTCAGCTGCTCAAATACAGACCTAGAGAATTGGGCTTATGGTGGATGAGCTTTTTCAGGACAAGCGGAGCAGAGGCGGAGATGAGGAAGAAGTTGAGGGTGTCTGTAGTTGAATGATTTGAGTGATGGACCAGAGATTCTAGTCTGGGGGAGGAGGAGAGTGAAGGCACGAGTATAGTGACTGTATTGAAGGAAATGGTGGCCTCATGGTCGGGAGGCCCCAGTGAGGTAACTGTTGGAGAAGTAAGTGCTCCTAGCAGGAGAATGCTGAAAAGAGGTAGAAAGGAGTCAGTGGAGGTTAGAGTATTGAAGGCGAAGAGAACATGAGGTCAAAGAAGCAAGAAGCCAGCGCCCTGGACGGATTGTTTCTGTGGAGGATGTCTGCAGAATAATGGTGCCGAGAAAATCAGTCGGATACTTGGAGGAGGAGGGAGTGTGGAGGGTGCGGTCCGATAGCATTGCCCTAAAGATCCTGAGGATGTCAGCAAGGAAGGAAGAGAAATGGTCTTTCCAGACCATTTCCAGACCAGTACCAAGGGCCTAGTTACTGCGTAGTAGGTCCAGTGGTACAGGGGACCAAACAGTCCTCACTTGATAGGGTTGCAGGGGACACTCCAGGTCTGAGTTAGAGCTGGACGGTGGAATGTAAAGAAGAGACGGTGATTATGGGCGGTTTGCAGATGACGGACCGTGAGCCGCAGAGAGCACAGGCTGGGGGTGGGGGAGAGGAAGGCACCTGTCGCGGTGGTGAAAGGGAAGGGAAGCTCCTCAGAGCGTCTTCCAGCAGAAGCAGAGTCGGCAAAGCTCGCATGGGCTTAGCCATTGCTACTTACTCACCCGAAGCCACGTATTGCTTCTTTACAGATGCTTGGCCGTGTTCCAAGTTACTGAGTTTGCCAAATAAGTACTAAATGAATAATTTATTATTATAGGTAATATTTATGTAAGATTTATTTATTTGAAAGAGAGAGAGAGTACACATGCATGTGAACATGAGCACGAGTAGGGGGAGGAGGAGGGACAGAGGGAGAGGAGGGGACAAGAAGCAGACGCTCCGCTGAGTGCGGAGCCCAACGTGGGGCTCGATCTCAGGACCCTGAGAGCGTGACTTATGCCGAAATCAAGAGTCAGACACTTAACCAACTGAGCCACCCAGACAGCCCTATTGTTATAGGTAATATTTATTAAGCTTTAATTACGTAACTCTCTTTGGAGAAATAAATCTCATCCTACATATCCCGTATAATCTTCAGACAAAATTAAACATTCTGATTTACGTTTACTTGAAATTAATGGGAAAAAATAGGATTCCAAGGAAGAGTGACTGTGAAGTGGTATAGAGCATGTGCTGACCAAGCTCTTCTGAACCAGTAACAAGATTGGATTTGGCATGGCAGCTACAACTGGGACTACGACTTGGTTGACTTGGCCGACACTAATTCTTGCCATTCCTCCCAGGATGTCATATCAGTTTTGATTCACTATCTTTTTTATTGAGGGGCTTCATTTCAAAGCATTCTCCTCGATGTCTACACTACGGTATTCTTACCCTAAGCCAAGGAACCAAGGTGAGGTTGTTCAACTACCAAGCGTGTGTACTTCCAGTATACATTTGCGGTCTAGGAAAATGACCTCCAGACGGGGCTACAGACCTAGTGGACCCATTGTGAGTTGATCTGGACCGGGTATCCATTTATGACCTAGCCCCAATATTCCTGGACCCTAAAAGAGGGCCCTGATGATGATTAGTGTCCCTGGGTATTGAGGTCTGTTCAACAGTCATCAAAATGCTTGGGTATTCCTGAGAGTTCAGTTACCCTTTGGTGAAGGACTGGGAGATCAGGGCCACGTATACTTGTGTGCTGTTGCAGGGCGCTGGAGACACTGTCTTGCCTTCAACCAGTGGGCTTGGACTCCAGGCAGGGACTCGGGGTGGTGAGCCTTCAGCCTCCTGGTCAGCAATCCTTGACCTCTTTCAGTTGTACAGGTTGCACCGTCTCTTGTTGGCTCCTCATCTGGTTTGCCCCCAGGGGTGCAGTAACTAACACAGTTTTGAGTTATTTCCCTTGAATGTTCCTTTTTGACTGGGAGAAGAGTCTTCCATAATGGGGGGGAAGAGTCCACATGAATACATCTTGGCCCAAGGGACAGACTGTGGCAAGGGACAGCCAGTGGTCCACTAGAGTTTCATTCTCCCCTTCCGTAGTGCAGAGTGTAACTGAAAAGGTAGTTGCCCAGCCTGGAGCTACATTTCCCAGCATCCCCCCCCATAGAAGTGACACCATGGGACATCACTTCCAGGCTGAGGAGATTAGAAGGTGAACATTCTTATCCAGTCAGTTGCTCCCTGTCTGCCACTTTGTTTGGGCTTACGGCAACCTTGGAAGATAAATGTTGAAGAAGGCAGAGCCCCTGTCAGGATACCCACAGGAGCGGATCCAGCACCCCTCTAACGTTACACCCCCCAGGAAGCCAGAAGTCATCTTTGATAATGGTGGGTAATTGAGGAGCAATTGAGGCTCAGTGGGTTAAGTGTCTGACTCAGATTTTGTCTCCAGTCATGATCTCAAGGTTGTAAGCCTGAACCCCGTTCTGGGCTCTGTGCTGAGCATGGCGCCTGCTTGAGAGGCTCTCTCTCCCTCTGCCCCTCCCCACCACTCCTGCATGTTCTCTCTCTAAAAAAATAAAATAAAATAATGGTAGGTAATTTGAAATGTAGGTATTTGCTGAAGCAGCTTTTACCCTAATACATGCTATGCTCTCTATCCCTTCTACATCAAATCTATATAAAATAGCTCTTGTAGGAATGGATTTTTACCAGATTTGAAGCTGTGTGGTGGTCTGATTTAGAATATAGGTTATGTGATATATATAAAAGTCATCCGTGGGGATGCCTGGGTGGCTCAGTTGGTTAAGCCTCTGCCTTTGGCTCAGGTCATAATCTGAGGGTCCTGGAATCGAGCCCTGCATTGGGTTCCGTGCTCAGCGGGGAGCCTGCTTCTCCCTCTCCCTCTGCCTCTCCTCACCATTTGTGGGCTCTCTGTCTGCTCTCTGTGTCTCTCAAATAAATAAATAAAATCTTAAAAAAAAAAAAAAGTCATCTGTGAGGCCCAGGGATGTTTTTCAGAGCTGGGTAGTTATTCACAACTGAGAATGAAGTACAATAAAAGACAATATTAATACAATCAACACATTTTCTCTGTCCTTAGCTTCTTAATATACGTAGTCATAGAGGTCCTTGTAGTGGGTACATCTTATGGACCTCAGGTTCTCTGGCTTTGCTCATCGGGGTGGGGGGGTCCTCCAACCTCCCACTACTGAGTTAGAGGAAATGTTCCCTTTGTCTATCCATTTGTGTGTGTGTATCCAGTTCCTGTTGCTGCTGTAACAAGTTACCACTAACTCAGTAGTTTACAACAAAATAAGCTTATTTTCTTATAGTTCAGGAGGTCGGAAGTCTGAAGTGAGACCGGGCTAAGACCAAGGCGTCTGCAGGGCTGGTTCCTCCGGAAGGTTCCAAGGGAGAATCCAGTCCATGCGTTTCCTGGTTCCTGGAGGTGGCCTGCATGCCTTGGCCTATGGCCCCTTCTCAACACCACTGCACCTCTGGCTTCCGTCACATCTTCTACCACTGACTCCGATCTCATGCCTCCATCTTATAAGGATTTATGATTACACTGGACCCACGGGGATAATCTCAAAATCCTCTGTGTAATCACATCTGCAGACTTTCTTTTGCCATACAAGGTGACACAGGTCCTGGCGATTAGGGTGTGGCCATCGTTCAGCCTGCCACAGCGTGGGGTATGGCGTCCACGTGGCGTCCGCGTGGCTTCGAAAGGCGCCAGAGGACAGGGAAATGGGAGGGGACTGACTCCCCACATGGGGCAACAAGAGACAGGACCAACCCAGGAAATGCCTTTCTTCCTTCTCTTGGAGGGCGGCTCTGAGGCAGGATTTCCCTCTACAACCTGTGCAGAGACGTCCCTTGTGACCACACTCCTGCTGAGCAGCTGCGGGGGCTCCTGGTGGCTCACGGGAAGCCGTGGCCCGCGTGGCAGTACGTGACTTCACGTCACTTCCCATCCTTCTCTGCCTCGTTCGTTCCCTGTCCTCCCTGCCCTGGTGGTGCACTTCTCACAGCTCTGGCGGTTAACCTCTGCCCTGGGCTCTCGTCTCCAGGGAGTCTCGGCTGGGGTAGCCCCCAAATTGAAAGTTACAATTTATACGCTGCCACCTGATTAAGAATTAATTGCCGAGGGGCGCCTGGGTGGCTCCGTCGGTTAAGCATCTGACTCTTGGTTTTAGTTCAGGTGGTGATCTCAGGGTCCTGGGATCCAGTCTTGCATCGGGCTCTGTGCTCTGTGGGGAGTCTGCTTGAGGACTCCCCCTCTAACCTCTGCCCCTCCCCGCACTTGCACATGCTCTCTAAAATCAATGTTTAAAAAAAAAATCACTGTGTATCCACCATATTCAGACATGGTCTGGTTAAGAGTGGCAAATACAAAAAAGATTTCTGTTCTCACAGAGACTACCTTTTTTTTTAGATTTTATTTTATTTATTTGTTTGTTTATTATGGGAGTGGGGGGAGGGGCAGACAGAGATAGAGAATCCCAAGGAGGCTCCACGCTCAGTGCGGAGCCTGACATGGGGCCGGCTCGATCTTATGACCCTGAGATCATGATCTGAGCTGAAATCAAGAGTCAGACGTTTAACTGACTGAGCTACCCAGATGCCCCTGAGATTACCTCCTAATTGAGGAAGACCTACAATAGAAATTAGACAAGAAATACTATTGAGTGCTGCTTAGAACATGGTGATGCAGCGAAGACCAGCTATTTTACATTTGGTGGTAAGGAAAAGCCTTTCTGGAGAGGTGACATTTAAGCCGAGGCCTGGATGACAGAGTCATTTGTGTGGACCCAGGGGAAGGAGAAGTGGCCTTAATGGCAGGCATCAGTTTGTGGTCACCGTGTTTCTCACATGGGTGATTCTAGGTAGCATGTTCTGGTTGAAGGGCCGCAGAAATTTACTTGTAAAAAATTGATGTTTTTCCCAAGCAGCAGAAAGGCCAGATGGTTAAAATACAGAATGAACCTTGCAAGCAGGAGCTCTCCACTAACCAAGAAATGGGAATTTCACTTTGTTGGGGAGGGACGTATTTATTTTAGAAGTAGATTTCTTCTGTGTTTTAAGTTCAGCTTCATTTAAGAGAAAGGACCGCGAAACTGAAAGTTATGCGTCTTTTAGCTTCCTCACCTGCATGAGAAATAAATTGGGTCATAAACCCATTTCCCTGTATCGCCAGCATGTTTTTGTTTTTAATAATTAGCTGATACTTGTATCCTAGTGCTTCCTGCTTCACCTCATTTCAGATGCTTTTGCAGATCAATTTACATATCAACTCGAAGTGTAGCATAAAGGAGATATCCCGAGCTTTGGCATCAGAGGACACAATATTTCTTGTTTATTTTCTCTTAGATATTAAATGTTTTTGGTAACATTGTAGGACATATTTTTTGGCTGCTGTGGCTATATGGAAATGCATTTGCTTTTTATCTAGTGACCTTGATTCTAATTGATTAATTCTAATAGGAAATCCAACATGATCAGTTGTTAAACTAAGTGCTTCATCACATGACCTGGAAATAGTGATGGTTTTTCTTCTTAAAGATCTTATTTAGTTTAGAGAGAGCATGCATGAGCGAGTGCAAGCACAGGTGGGGGAGGGGAAGGAGGAGCAGCAGACCCTGCGGAGCAGGGAGCCTGATGCCACGAGGGTCTCTGTCCCCTGAACCAATCGAAGGCAGATGCGTACGTGACTGAGCCATACAGGTGCCCCAATAGTGACAGGTTTAAATCTCATCCATTCCTCATAGTTTTATTAGTTTTTTTGGCTCACTGGCAGGGTGGGAAGCCCATTAGCTCTGTCCCCTTTGGTGTCAGCCACGTCGCCTTGCAGGCTGTGGGCTGGAGTGATCTGTAGGCTCACCATCGGATGTCTCATGGTTGACGTTGGAAAGACTCAAAGAGCTGGGGGTTGGCCCAGCTGAGACCCTTCTGATATCTGTCTCTACCTAGCTTCTCCATATGGTCTCTCGGGCACGGTGGCCACAGGGCTCTAAAAGCACATTGTCCTGAGAGCCTCGCAAATGCTCTGGTGTCCCCTGCATGACCTAGCTTGGGGAGCCCCATGGTCGCCCTCCCATCACACTCTAGCTGTTCCCAGGGGAGGAGAATCAGACTCCACCTTTTCATGGGAGGATTGTCGACGAAATTTGTGGATATGTTTGAGCCAGTCGGTCCCCTGGCCCACATGATTTACGTTTGTCCTTCACACAGTTCTGAAATCCAGCTGAGCCCATGACGCCGGTCCCGTGACTGGGACTCCGTTCCACTAGCAGGGAATCCTTCCCCCTGGGATCCTGGAGATATCCTGAGTCATCCTCCTTTTTCCACAAATGCCATAGACTTGTGACTGCTGCGTCCCCCTCTGGTTTTCCCCTTTGTGAATGACCTTCTCAGCAGCAGTTAGCTTCCGGAGGACAGGAAACTTGTCTCCCGAGCACACAGATCTTCCAGTCCGTGTTAATGAGCTGTCCTTGAGGAACCATACCCAAGAGCCACAGTCACACCAGAACTTAAACTACATGACAAGATCCTGGGCCTCAAGATGCCTTAACAACGCTTGGATGGGTCTGGAGAGGGAGGAAGTGGATTTTGCATCAAGCCAGTGGCTGGAGTCATCTGAAGACACACCCACGTGTTGAGGCTGAGAAGACAAACCAGTTGGGGGACTGTACCTGTGGGGCTTGGCTAGCTCGGCGTGGCCTCCTTACCTAGTCCTTTCAGCACGGTGGCTTCAGGCTGGTGAGATCTGTGTCATGGCAGCTCAGAGCTCCGAAGGTGTGTGTCCCCAGAGGAAGAGCCGGTGAAGAGGGGTCACCTTCTGGGACCTGGCCTTACAAACTATGGGGTATCCCTTCCACCACATTCTATTTCTTAGAAGTGGAATCACTATGGCTGGCCCCGTTCATGGGGATGAGACTTCACCTTTCTATGGGAGGGGTTATCAAGAAGTGGTAACTTTTAAAAAAGATTTTATCTGAGAGAGAGCACAAGCAGGAGGGGGAGCAGAGGGAGAGGCAGAATCAGGCTCCCCACCAAGTAGGGAGCCTGACTTGGGACTTGATCCCCAGACCCTGGGATCATGACCTGAGCCAAAGGCAACGCTTCACCGACTAAGCCACCCAGGCACCCCAGTTGTAACATTTTTTAAAATCACCGCACAAAGTTGCAGGGGAGGGTGGGGAATGGATTCTATAACTTAGCACCCACCGCAAGCTTGGGTGGAAGGGGATTCTGTGTTAAAAGGCAAAAGGGAAGAAAGGACAAAAGCGAAAAGGGCAGATCGCTAGGGAACGGGTAGAAGTCTGCTGCAGGCAGGTTTGCAGAGATTAAAACCGAAACCAGGTTGTCAGAGATGAAGAGAGATGAAGGGGGAGGAAGATCACTTCTGGCAAAGGTAGATTCTGAGGGGACACCCGGGAAAGGGACAAAGGTGGGCATCTGTGTCTGTTGGTGTTAGGAGTGTGCAAATCAGGAGGCTGGCGATGGGGCGGTGGTGAGCCAGGGGTGTGGCCACGTAAAGGAAAATAGAGAAAGTGGTAGGATTCTAGGATAGCTTTATGAGAAGAGCACAGTTTCACTCAAACTTGGGTCTGAATTCTCTGTCCACTGTAGTTTTGTCATTTTTCAGCCAACATGGTTAATCACAAAAAGGCCACAATTCTCCAACCTCTTGAGTCACTTTGCAGCAACTTCCATCAAGATATGGAGTCTTTTTCCCCATCTCTTGGCTCTGGTCTGGCATTGGTCTGGCTTTGGCCAGTAGAATATGGCGGACTTACCACTGTGACAATTTTCAACCTGAGCCTTGAGAGGCCTTGCCTGTACCTACTAGTTTTTGCAAGACCTTGCCAAATGCTATGAATCAGTCAAGACTAGTTAACTGGAGAACGAGAAATCACATGGAGCAGAGCTCAGCTGTCTCATCTGAGGCTCCAGACAAATGAGAAAGCCAAGGCAAGATCAACAAAGTTGACCTGGATACAGCTGAACCTAGTCGTGAATGAGATGCCCAGCTCCAACAGATAACCTATAGGATCATGACCTAAGTAAATACTTGGCTGTTTTAGCCACTGAATTCTGGAGTTACTTGTTACACAGCAAAGCTATTAGAGCAAGTTAAATAATTTGCTTTCTAAATCTCAATATCCTTAATGTAAAAATGGGTTTGTTAGCACCTACTCCTTAGCTACTGGGAGGACACAAGGACAGGATGATGGGAATGCATCTCCCACCAAGCCTGAAACATATGTTCTGAGCAAGTGGTAAGTAACACCACTGGTCACATCTGAGAGAGATGTTCAAGGAGAAAAGTGATTCATCAGTTGCATATAACACCGGTGCTCATTGTATCAAGTGCCCTCCCTAATGCCCATCACCCAGTGACCCCATCCCCCACCCAACTCCCCTCTAGCAACCCTACCACATTCACCTTTGAAAACTCTCGCCCTTGCCCTCTTGTTTTCGGGACCCCTTCAGCACACTTGCAGATGGCCCAATTCCTACTGCTGTTGCAGTGAACTGATTTCATATATTTCTTTTACCCCCAACTAGGCTCTAAGCAATTTAAGACGATTCTATTTCATTTGCAAATCCCACTGAGATAATGTGTGTGTGTTTTCAATCCAAACAAGAATTTAGTAAATTAAAGTCAATTAAATTATGTCATGGTCAATATTGATCATTGGGGCTATCTTATTTCTAATCAAGAGGCCTATTACATTTCCTCAATGTCAACTCAGTAAGTAAACTTATGATGGAGAACAGGTCCCCCAAAAGATCAGAGTTACCGGAACAATTCTTTTTTTTTGTGGCGGGTCATGAGGGAATGATGACAACTCTGATCTGGCAGCTAATTCCCACCAAGCAAATGTCTGGATGCCTCAAGACTAGGTGCCCCTGTTGATGTCAAACTTTTAATCAACTGTAATACTGATATTACTTGGAAAAGAAATCTCTGGGAAAACTAAAGATAGATTATATACTTTGCAAACGTCTTTACTTTTCCCACAGTAACTTTTCCCCACACATGTGCTTAAAGCTTTCTAAGAATCTCTTTTACTTCCTTCAGACATTTTCTTATGAATAGGATACAAATTTCTTATTGAGAAATTGTTTATTGGTATGTCCTTTCTGTGTGGTGTGCAGGACCAAATTTTGGGGGGCCGTTTCCCATCCAACTCCACATTCAGTGATGTCACCTTGGAGCTCGAAATTAGCCCTGGTGGAAATACGGACACCGTGAAAATCAGCCAACGCTACACGGCAGGACTGTTCCCCCACCCCCAGAGAGGCCACTGATAAACATTCATCCGCACATCCCCGCCAAAGCTCCAGGTACTGGGAATTATAGCTCGTGTCTTCTTGAGGACACTAGGTCTCCCCAGGAAAACACCAGAGTCTGTTTTCTCACTGCTGGGCAGAACACCCTAAGTAAAACGGGGACGAAACGACAGCCAAGATCTGTGCTGAGTGGGGCAGAGTGGCATGAGATAAGGTTAGAGGCGCACAGGGTGGAGGACACGGTGCTATGGTACAGGTCATTGTTTTGGTTGGACAAAGTTAGAGGAGAGCTTTTTGTGGAAGGATATTGCTGGATTTAGATTTTATAAAGATCCTTCCATGTGTCTGGCTTGTCAACCGCATATACGGGCGAGGGGTGCACTAGACGTGGTGAAGCACAGAGGCCAAAGAAGCTAGGACAGGGGAGCCTTAGAGTGAACTCTGACCTTTGCCCTAACACCTGCTCCACACCTGTGCTCCTGCCACTTTCAAGACCCTCCCCTAGGAAAAATCTGTACCCCTCGGCCATATTGCAAGACCAGCTCGAGACCCACCACTCCTTCCCCTGGGTTCCTCCCGGCCACCTCCCGGTCGTCCCAGTCCCATCTCTGCCTGCTTTGGGCAGGCACAAGGCTGGATTGCCAGGGCCGTGTAAAGGGAAGACGGTGTTTCTGACCTGGAGAGGCTTTCGTCAACATGCTGATTGGTCAAGAGAAGTGAGAGGTGATGCTGAGCCAGTCTGTGTTGATGAGGAAATGCGGGGAGGGAAGGAAATCCAAGAGCTATTTCAAAATAGCAGACAAGAAATGCTTAAAGCAATGATCTCGAAACTGGGGATTGTAACATGGGGAAGCAAAATCCTAATTGCAATAGACAATTTGTGCCGTTCTATGGTTTTGCAAAATGTTACCGTAGGGGGAACCAGGTGAAGGGTATAGGGGTCTCCTTGTACATACTATTGGTCCTTCCTCTGAACCTGTACTATTTCCAAATAAAACATTCAAAGAGAACACAGTTGTGGGCACGTAAAGGCCATCGCGTAGAGAGACCGAGGTTCTGGCTTTGGTGCTGCTGTAATGCGTCAGGTGAAGCCCTGCGCCTCACTTGGCCCGCTTCTTCTTATGTAACTGGGGGAGAGAGGCGGCTTTCGGGGGTACGGCAAGTCCCAGAGGGCATCCTGAGAGGTGAGCAGCTAGCTACCTTTAGGGTATTTCCAGTCCCCGTGGAGGCGGGGGAGGGCAGCCCTCTGGACACAAGCAGTGGTGACATTCAGTGGGAAGAGAAAGGGACATCGGGGGGACTGGTGCTGCTCAAGTCGCAGGTCTGGCTGAGGGGACCAGGTGAACCCCGTGTCCCGAGCTGGCTCTCTGGGTAAATCAGTGGCCGGACAGCCTACCTGTGAGTTCCCCCCAGTGAGCACGGCTGCAAGCAGGTAGCTGTAGCATCATGATTTCACAAGTAAGCAGGTTTGGGGGCTGCAAGACCATTTGACATAAATGCGCATTTCGGGGCCTTAGATTTTTGGATTTCACGGAATCCTTGCTTTTACCTTCTCCACTTCCTTGGAGTCACACTGCGTGTCTAGAAGAGCAGTCCAGAGGTCTCCACGTCCACTTTAAGACCTGTTGGTTGACTTAGGAAACACGCAGCTTAGGCACTGAGACCAAAAGCATTAAAACCAAACCAACAAGAAAACCCTGATCCCACCGTGTATTTCGGGTCCCCCTGCTCAAGAAAACACACTGCAAGATAGCTAGTATCTTTTATTGTCAGACCTTCTTTGAGCCAACAAACAAGTTCGCAGGGCTGTCCCGGAGAGGTAAGGCAATTTTTTTTTCTTTGTGGGCAGACTTAGTTGGCGTAAGTCTTTACAACTTTCCATATAAAAATAAAAAGTCCAGGACCAGATTATTTTTCTTCTGGTCATAAACACTGATTTATTTACAGGCACCTTGTCGGACTACCATTATAATCTGGGATAAAGTATATTTTCTTAAAGCGTCAGTCAGGGTCCTTTCAAGATTCGCTCACGCATCATACCCCTGGGGAATGAAACTTCTTTCCGCCATACCCAACGTGGTCATATGCTCACTACCTGCAGCGATATGAACTCACCCTCAAAGAAAATTTTTTTTAACTTAAATCTTTTAGAAACTAAAGACTCCAAAATGCCTTCATATAGTTCTAAAAACAGCATTGGAGTCGGACTGGTTTATAAAAACCATTATCTGTATGGGCTGCGTATCTGTTTATAACACAGCAGACACAGAGTGCAGACTTTGCTACAAGTAATAAAACAAAACGGAGTCAAAACATGGTTTCTGAAATACAGCAAAGACAGGAAAGTCCAGGATTCTGGTCTGTTAATAAAACCATCTCATAAAGTAACGACTGAAGACTAGAACTCTGAACTATTAAAATATACAGACAGACTGTTTACACCATTGCACATCCTTTTTTCCCTTTGCTTTTAATGCTCATGAGACAGTGATTAAAGTGATGAGTTTATGAACACAGGCATGCACAGGCAAGCTCAGAGACTTGAAAGATGAAACAAGTTAATCTACGTCCGCGAAGAAGGCTGCCAGCAGCACTCCGACTAAAATATCCTGTCCCCTTGTGCTCCCTCTGTCCCCCCTCCCTGCTCCCTCACCTTCCCCCGAAGTAGGGAAATCAGGCTGGGAGGTTAGTGCAGAATTGATGGATGAACGCCCCCCCCCCCCCAAGCTCTGTGAGTCTCCCCGAGGGGGCGGGGGCAGCTCCCTTCAGTAGCACAGTTAAGGTCAGTTAGTGTTGGGTCCACACGTTAAGGCACTTCTGGCTGCTTTGGTGGGGGGGTGGGGGGGGGTTGTCCTCTCTTTTTTAAGGCATGTGTCATCTAAGAGTAGTAAAGCTTTCCAAACAGGGCCGACTGCTACGGTTGACAGCTTAATACAGGATCACGGAAGTGGAGAGGGTGGACGGCCCCTTGGAGATGCCTCCCTCCGGCCAGGGGCTTCCAGAAGGCGGGGGCAGCTCCGCCGGGGCTCTGCGCAGCGCAGGCAAGGCCGAGGCCAGAGGGTCTCACGCGCGGCTGCTCAAGACACGTCGGGTCCCTGGAGCCTTCACCTGGAGCTGCCCTGGCTGCTCACGGAGCGCGACGTGCTGTAGCGTTTCTTCACGATCATGCTGATGTAGGCTTTCATGAGCTTGGCCACGTCCACCACCTGCGGCGGAGGCACAAGGGACGTGCTCAGCGGGGCTCGGGGCGGGCCGCCCGGTCACTCCGCAGCCGGGCCTTCCGCGGCTTCCCCTCTTCCCCGCGGCCGGCGGGCAGGGGAAGCCTGGCTTTTCCGAATAGGGTGGGTCCCACCGCGTGGTTCTTTCCCACGAAAACCACAATTCTGCCTGATGGACACTTGGCAGATTTTACACATTCAAAACAAAAAACCCCACTCAAGGACACTGTGGGTGTCTTGAGGGCTGGGATGACTCCCCCGGATTAAAATACTGGTGAACAACCGTGCCCATGAGCCAGCTAGTCAACCCTGGCTCATCACAGTGTCATCCCGGCCCCACGACGCAGCTGCGGGACATAGCGAGGCTGGGCTGGGGGCAAGACGTGGTGGCTGGCCGTGACCTCGCATTAGCCCCTTCCCAGGACGCAGGCACTGCCGCCCCCTTGGGCCTGTCCCTGAGGCTGGCCTGCGTCCCTCTCAAGGCGTCCCAACTGCCTTGTTTCCCTCATCTCTCCTCCCTCTTCGTCCCACCCATCAGTTGGCACCATCACTCTATCTACTGGAGCCATGCAAACCTGGCAGCTGGGGGCCTGGAACCCTCCGGTCAAAGGTCCCACCACCTCCATGTCCCTGCTCCCCTCCCCTTAGCCTCGTCCGCCTCCTGCCCCACGGCCTCCGGCAGACTGCTGCTCCCGGCCTCTGGGACGCCCCTCCGTGACTACACCAACAGCTAAGCGGGCGGGTCATTCATTTCCATTTTCCACCCTGGCGTGCTAGCAGCGTCCTACGTAGTGGCCTCAGCAGGCTTCTCCATTTATCATGATGATGATGACATTTTAAGCTTTGGAGCAGATGGCACACACATTTAGAGGCTTTTTCTGGGGGGTGATTTTGTGAGCCAGAATTAGCTACGCCCAGGGCAGTCACGGCCCTGGCTCCCTCCAGCTGTGATTCTTGCCGTCATCATCTGCTGATGGGCACAAGGCTTTCTTGCCGAACTATATATATTTTGGACATCTACGTCATTTCCTTTCCTCCACGGGTAAGACCCGCCGGTAGAATGGAACCAAATCTCTAGGCTGCAAAGGTACAGAAGAAATATGGGAGGGTTCGATTTTGGCCCTCGGGGAATCTATAGCTGGGGAGGGACGGCCATGCTGTATTTTCATACATTTTAAAGAAGAAGAGTCAAAATTACTGAAAGGCATCAGGAAATGGGGCATCGTTTCTCTCTTCTGTCAAGGTCACAAATGATTTCCTTGGCTTGCCTCTTACCTCACTGGTTTCAAAGAGCAGCTCCCTCTCGTCGACCACGATTTTGTACGTGTTTGCCAGCGGCGCCCCAAAAGAGAGGATGTGCTCGTACTGGAACACTTCCAGTGGTCTTCCCTCCCCGCGCTTGTAGACCGACACGGCATCGGCACTGACGCCCAACCACAGGTCCTGGGGGAAGCCGCCTTCCTTGCACTGTGGACGAGAGATCATCAAGTAGCAAAAACAGAGGATGTGGGAGAGGCTGAGTCAAGCATTCTGGGCAGAACACCGTAAGCATCCAAGACCAGTCTGTGCCCGGGCAACTGAAATAGGACATGTGGTCTCTCCTTGGAGGCCTGACTGGTTTCTAACCGGAAGACCCATGCTGGGCGTTCGGAAAACGACTCCGTGAGTCCTGACGTCGTGCTTTGACCCCTCCTGTTGATAACCTTACTCCGGGGGGAGCCGACAGTGGCTCCCCCAGCAAACCCAGCAGCCCGGAGCCAGTCTCCTATCCCTGGCTCTGCTTCCAATCCCTTTTCGGATCACTGTTCCTCCAATGCAAAATCTAAGATCAGAGGGAAGTTCTCCAAATCACTCTGTGCTGAGCAGTTGGGCAACTCTTGAAAACCTGGCTTCTAGACAAGAGGCAGCAGCAGTGACCTGCGGTGTGCCCGGAGCTAAAAGGAATGTCACGAGCTTGGTGACAGCTTCCCGGCGTGGATTGGTGTGTGGGGAACAAGAACCCCAAGTCAGGCATGGGAAGCCGATAGGAACAGGAGGGATGTACGTGAGCGACACCAAGAGGAGGAGGTGTCGAACAAAACATCTGATTTACACCTGAAGACAAACCTCACTGGACCAACCAAGCAACCAAACACAGCATGCAATGAAAAGCCATGAGGAGATCTTGGAAAATTAATACGTAGATTTTTTTTATAGAGCCTCACTTAAAAGTCATCAGATACCAAACATACTGAATGGGATTGTGAGTAGAAAACTGAAAGTTTATCTAGACCAGCTGGGGCTGGCAAACTTACCCGTGAAGGGACAGGGAGTCAATATTTTAGGTGTTGCGAGCCACAGGGTCTCTGCCACAGCTACCCAATGTGGCCACGTTCGTATGGAAGCAGCCAGAGGCAGAGGCAGGAAGGAATATTGCCGCGTTCCAAGTACATCGTGATAAAAGGCGGCAGGCAGGATGTGGCACATAGATTGCCAGGCCTTGATCTATAGCACTGGTAGGACTTCCTTTCAGTAAATGGGTTACTTAAGGGGCACCTGGACAGTTCAGTCTGTTAAGTGTCTGCCTTCAGCTCAGGTCATAGTCCCAGGTCCCAGGGTCCGGGGATCGAGTCCCGCATTGGGATGCCTGCTCCTGGGGAGTCTGCTTCTCCCTCTGCCTGTCGCTCCCCCTGCTGGTTCTGATAGGTGACTAAATAAAATCTTCAACACCAAACAAACAAATGGTATACTTAAAAAAACAAACAGGGGTATGAATCAGTATGGGTTACCACTAATGGCTAAATTGCATTTGTGAAACAAATTCTTCCCTGCAAACACATATTCATGGGGGAAAAAAACAAATGTAAAATCCTAATTGACCCCTGACAACATGAGTTTGAACTGCACAGTCCACTTACATGTGGATTTTTTTTTTTTAAAATACAGTAGTGGCTGTAATGTATTTCCCTTAGGATTTTCTCAATATTTTTTTCTCTAGCTCCAGTGTAAGAATAATGTATGTATGTAATATCTAATGTGCAAAATATGTGTTAATCGACTTTCTTGTTACTGGTCAGGCTTTCAGTCAATAGCAGCCTATTCGTAGTTACGTTTTAGGAAGTCAAAAGTTATTCACGGATTTTCAACCACACCGTTCAAGGGTCAACTGTATCCAAAGTTTCTAATTTCATGTACATAATTCTAAACATTTTTTTATTTTAAATGCTGGTTTTTACCAGCACTTTTTGATTTAATCTGTCTATAGCTTCTGTAAGAAAGAACATAAGGTATTTAAGAAGAGGTGACCCCTTAATTTTCCATTCCCTGCTCACAGTGTGAAAGCATTTACTACAAGGGAGGAAAACTGGTGAATGAGAGGGTGTGTTAATGGTAAAGGGGGGGGGGGTTGCTCTAACAAAAGAGGGCGAGAGAGCAAAGGCTCCATCCAGCCTTGCTGGAGGCCAGCAAAGGCCCCCAGCCCCCTGTACTCGGCCACAGCCACACTCATGTGTGCTTTCGGGCCGGCCAGTCAGAGAAGCAGCCATCAGTCCTCACCTCCACGTCGAAGAGCGTCGACCCGTAGCCCGGCCACTCCTTGATCAAGGCCATGTACTTGGCCATGGCCTGTTCCTGGCCCATTCCCTGCAGTTTCTTCCATTTGTCAATGATATTGGCCCGAGCCGAGGACACCTCCTCCTTGACCCACATGTCCAGCATCTGCTCCTCCTCCGCCTTCTGCCGGACAACGGACCCTGTCCGGAAGCTGCGCCTCAGCGTCCCCTCCAGGAAGCTCGTCCGCCTCTTCTCCAGCCGCTCACCCGGGGTGAAGCTTTTGGTGGACTGGCTGATGCGGGTCTTCAGCCTCTGCAGGGAGTAGACGTCCTCGAGGGGCGGCACGGACGCGTGCAGCGAGTAGTCCCCCTGCAGGTACTGGAGCCGCAGGGCAGCGAGAACCTGCAGGTTCTCTTCGGGGGCTGGGTAGTGGCCACGGAGAACCGCTTCGTGCGCCTAGAGGAGGCAGGCGGCGGTGTTAGGGGTGCGTGACCTGAAATCCGTCACCAGTTCCCTCCAATGTCACCTTCCCGGACAACGGTACCCACTCCCCCTTCTGCTGCTTAAAATCTCTCCCTAGCACAGGCGACACCTAACACGTATTTCATCCCTGAATCTCTCTCTCCTCCCAGCGAGAACAGATCTTAGCACAGGACCTCACACAGCACGTGTGGTGGTTTCATTCTAGAGACGCAGGAAGGAGAGGCCGCCCTGGGCATGCTGGGAAACGTACCCCTAGGCCTCACACCCCTCCTGACCAACCGCAGACTTAGGAAGAGTGTGACTAGGTTTCATGCCTGCCCCCCGCCCTCCCCCGCAGAGGAACCTGTTTCTGAAAGTTCCTTCTACCTGTTCAAACATAAATGCAAATTCCACGCTGTCTTTCGGCACGTTGTCTGTATCCAGGAAGCAGTAGAGTTTGAAGTAGAATTTCCAGGGCAGGTCCCCCACCTCTGATGTGGCAGCCAGCCTACAGACAGAAGGCAAGGGAGGTTCAGAAAGCAACGGACAAATGGCCCTTTGGTGCCACAAGGGGTTGACTTTAGATGACTCATTCCCTAACAACTGTATTTAGCCAGAAGTGAAAATCATGCTTTCATTTTGGTCTCACTTTAAGACAACAAACAGGCAGCCTGCAATTACACTGTGCTAACGAGGATTTTCTGTGGGCCCCAAATTAGTACCGGCTCAACATATGCTCAATCCGTAGAAAAAAAAACAAAGGCTGTATCTTCATTCCCTTTCCTACCCCTCAAATAAAGGACAATATTTACAAAAACTGACACAAATATTCCTGTTCAGTATAAACACAGCCTCCATAGTATTTTTTTGTGTGCTACTTAAGGGATAAGAAAGTCCTAGATCGAACATTACAGGTCTGAGAGATATAAATGCGGTCTGAGAGTGTCTGGGTTTGCCCGCGTCTGCTGGCCTGTTTGGAAGCCAGAGACAAGTGAAAGGCCTAGAATCAGGAAATTCCAAGACACTGCGTGGAACAGGGGACTGAGCAAATGGGGTAAAAGAGCAATGGTGAGCTGCACCTTAGCTGTACCTTACCGGAGACCGGGGCTTTATCTAGGAATCAAGAAAAACAGGCAGCAGAGAGAGATGAGAAATTAAGTGTGCTTCAACACATGTAAAAGAACAGGAACTCAAATGCACAGGGAGAGTTGAAAACTGAAGCCGAAAGCAATCCTCAACTTTGCTCTTAATTTATTCCATCTGCTGGCATCCCAGGGAGAAGGAACTTACTTCTCGAACTTGGCTAACACATCTGCTACGATGGTTCGGCTTTCAATGGCTTTATCGACGCTTCCGTTGTACTCAAACAAGGCAAACATGTTCCTGCTGTCCTCCATGGCCAGGCCTCTGATCAGCTTCTCCACCACCTGCAAGAGACACCCCAAGGTCTTCAGCTTCCAGCATCTGGTCCTGGAATGTGGCTTCTCCGGAGCCCCGAGGGACCCGCTGGCATGTGAGGGTCCAAGGAGCTCCCCCACTAACACTGTCATGTGTGGTCACCCAGAATTCCCAGAGGGCTCTTTTTCCATTGTTCTCCACATATCAGGTTTCTCTTGTCTTTGTGAAAAAAAGAACACAGAGCATTTTGCCCACTGGTAGAGACAGATGCCGGACAAAGCTCCTGCAAACCCAGTTTTCCGCAGAGAGGCCCGTGAAAACTGAAGCCCTCTCTTTTGTCCGATACATTCATCAACTTCCAAGACACAATGGGTTCCACTGACGTTTCTCCTTTCCATGCCAGAAGCTTTTCTGGATATGATTCCCCTACTTCTTTTAGCCAATGGTTTTAGAATGCTAAATTTCAATTTTAAAACAGGGAAAAAAAAAGAAAATGTGCTCCTCTGACTCATCCCTGTAGATACTCGTACAGCTAACAGAGACCCCTCATCACAGAGATGCTGTGGTCAGCCCACGTCCTGGCGGGCACCCCTGAGTCAGCCACACGTTCTCTACCAGATATGCACCTGCTTCATTTTTGTGTTAATACTCATGTTTCATATGTATTTTTATCTCTTTATACGTGAGTTTGGTTGTAGGTTACACCTGCTGCGCTATGCACAACACAGCCACGCGGTAGCCTGCCTAACTGTTATCAGCCCTCCTGACTTCTGGGCCCCGGCAGTGAGGCGTCAGGCAGGGGCTCCTCCCTCACCTCCCCAGCCGTGGTGTGGGAGTTGATGGTAATCTTGCAGGAGCCTCCCCCGTGGCAGTACACCGTGGACGTCATTTCCTGCCTATGGATCAGAGCGTCGATTTCATCCCGGGAAGGCACGAACTCCCTGCATTTGGTTTTCTTGAGAGATTCATAAATGAAGAGGGAGTATTTTTCCATCTCGGTTCCTGGAAACTGTTCCCGTATCCTAGGAGACAAACACTTCACTGTTAATTGCTAGACTGAGGCTGGCTGGCGTCTGGGAGCCCGGCTGCTTTCAGCACTCTGAGGGCAAAGGACCCCTCCCCCGCCCCAGGGGACCCCGCGTGGTGCAGAGCAAACACTGGCCACTTTCTGTGCAGGTTTTGTTTAAATTCAAGTAATAATAATAATAAAAAGTCCCAGAGAGCCAGCACTGGGTGGGGAGCAGCTCTGCCGCCAGCTCACCTCTGCCGCGCTGCCCAGAGTCCTGTCTCATACTGTGGGACTTAAACCGTTTTTCCGTGGTTCATTAGAGTCCGAGTCAGAATCTCTCTACCTGTTTGATCCGGATCCCAGTACCCGGGCCTCCCCCCCCTCCATTTACTCAGGTGGCGGTAATTAAATGGATTCCACGTCTCGGACGTTAGGACACCACGCTGAAAGGGACCCAGTCCCTGCCGCAGCCTTGTGTGGCTTGTTTGAGGGACCCGAGCCCAGGACCACACCAGGCGTCCTCCTCCGAGCCACAGCCTGGCGCGGCCCCCACGCAACCGCACTGCTCGGCCCCCGCGCGACCGCAAGGCTTGGCCGTCGCCTACCTCCTCAGATGGAAACGGAGGTACTTGAGGATCCCCCGGCTGGGCAAGAAGGTGCAGCTCAGACACGTCAGGATCTGCCAGCTGCACAGGTTGCCCACGCTGCCCGGGTGGGGCACTTTGGTGGTCTGCTTGATGAGCTGGCAGTAGAGCTCGTCCCGCAGGGGGCGCAGGTCGTGCCCCGTCTGCAGGATGCCCTGGATGATGGGGATGGGGTCAGACATGGATTCCAGCTGCTGCAGGGAATTGAAGATCTTGATGGCTTCGTCCTGAAGGGTGGTGTAGCCTTTGTCTTTGAGCACTAGGAGAAGCAGAACACACGCAAGTCTTCACACGGGGGTTCTGGACGCGCTAGAATCTGAGCAGCACCCACGCGCGCGCACGGGGAGGGGATGGGGACAGACAGCGGCTTCGTGACACGGTGCTCGCCATGACCCCTGAACCTTCGAATCAGGCGAACAAGGCTGTCAGAACACAGAGGTGGGCAAGTTACGCCGTTTTGTTCTATAACCGAATTCCTTCCCTCTACAAAACGCTCACTTAGAAAGTTGGCCTGTTGCCAAACAGGTTCCCGCTTTGTAACGCAAGACTTTGGGGATCTGGTTCTCTAGTAAATTCGGGCAACTCTGAGTTCGCAGGGAGGGCGGGCATTTCCTGACCCCCTCGACCACTGTTCTTTTAGTTCCACAATGCTTACGTCACCGCAAACAACACGTGCTGATGGGAAAGAGCCAAGGAGCGACCAGGGAGGACAGAACGGTGTCGGGCCGCAGAGCGCGGGTGGGACCGGGCACTCACGGTTCAGGTTGATGTCTCCGTAGGGCAGGGGCAGCAGCGGCGAGTGCAGGGGGTGGTGCGTGTGGCGGAGGATGGGGTTCCGCTTGTAAATCTGCTCCACCACGTCGGAGTTCAGGCAGTTCTCCTTGAAAATAGAGAACCTGTTAAAGCAAGCAAGCTTACCCAAAACACACGTGTGTGCAAGAACAAAAGCCTCTCTATATATTTTTTTAATTAAAATATTTTTTAGAGCGAGCACGAGCAGGTGGGGAGGGTTGGAAGGAGAGACTCTCAAGCTGACTGCATGCCCAGAGAGGAGCCAACACTGGGGCTCAATCTCACAGCCCTGAGGACCACGATCTGAGCTGAGATCAAGAGGGTAGGAGCTTAACCGACTGAGCCACCCAGGTGTCCCAGCAATCTGTATTCTCCCACATGTAAACGTTTTCCAGAGTCTAAAGCATCCAGGAGACGCTAGACAATCTAGCATTACTAATTTCAAGTACGGGGGCACCTAGGTGGTTGGTTAAGCATCCTGCTCTTGATCTCAGCTCAGGTCTCGATCTTGGGGTCGTGAGATCAAGCCTCACGTTGGGTTCAATGCTGGGCATGGAGCCTACTTAAAAAAATAGTAATAGTTTCAGGGTGCCTGGATTGCTCAGTCGGTTAAGCATCCACCTCTTGGTTTCAGCTCAGGTCATGATCTCAGGGTTGTGAGCCTGACCCCAGAGTATGGCTCCATATTCAGTGGGGAGTTTGCTTCTCCCACTCCCTCTGCCCCGGCACTCTCTCACGCAAGTAAATCTTTAAAAAAAAAAGATATCAAGCATGAAGATACCCACAATCTGCGTTTGAAGACAAATCACAAATATGCATTTTTCTCACACACAACTCATTCTCTTTATTTTATGTGTATATATTTTCCCATAGTACTAAAAATATTTTCCCCAGAGATTATACATACTTCAAAAAAGTGAAGTTCTTTTGCTCTTTAGCCATCAGACACTTAGCCAAACCATGCATTTTTATCTACAATTCGCTTAAATAATACATTGTTTTGGGGCGCCTGGGTGGCTCAGTGGGTTAAAGCCTCTGCCTTCAGCTCAGGTCATGATCCCAGCTTCCTGGGATAGAGCCCCACATCGGGCTCTCTGCTCAGCAGGGAGCCTGCTTCCCCTCTCTCTCTGCCTGCCTCTCTGCCTACTTGTGATCTCTGTCAAATAAATAAATAAAATGTTTTTTTTTTTAAAAAAGAATACATTGTTTTGTTCTTTAACTGATCTTCTGTATTTTCTCTATACCTGAAAATAACACATGTTGATACGTTATTAGACAGACTGTTCTTCAACATGCCTGGCTTCTCTTTCCTGAAATTTAAGAGATCTCTTCGTAGAAATTCATCCTGTACTTATGTTCCTAAAATGTTAATTTGGGATTCGAAAAAGGCAAAGTTCCTTTTAGAACGTTAGATAAACAGAAAAGTTGGAGGACAGGCAATGAATCATTCTATCGTGGTAATTTCCACTATGAAACTTTTTAAATAACACCCAACTGAAAGCCAGGGGGAAAAAACTTTAATTATTTCAACAACTTTTGTATGGACTTAATTAGGGCAACCTAATTTTTTAAAGAGGGCTGTTTCATATTTGGAAAATTCTATTACTCTTTTTAATGACAGCTTTCAAATTAGAGATATAAGAATAGATAAGACATAGCTTTGAAGGGAAAGTTCAGCTGATGAGTTTTCACTCCTTTCTCAAAAAAAAAAAAAAAGCTTCAGAAATAATTTTTTTAAATGCCAGAAATGAAACTGCTACCACTTAGCATCCTGAGTTTCATGGAATTTGCAGAGTCTTGGAGGATAACGGACTTGGTGGAATTTAGCTCCAAACACCCAGAACACACACTACCTTAGAATGTAGAGGCAGACTTGAATTCAGTGGGGAAAGATATCTTACAGACATATTAGACCCACTCCCACCTCTGCGAAGACTGAGCTTGCCTCCTGGATTTGAGGAGCTCATTTCCTTTGATGCAGATCGGTAAACACCTGTCTTGTGATCATTCTCAAATCTTTTCTGTCACTGTTCCAGCTCTTTCCTTGGTATCAGGAATCTATCTGATGGATAACTTAGAGGAAGAGCAGTAAAAACAATCCCCTTGACCTGGTTCTGCATCAAGGACTGACCAGCTGTGTGACCAACGCAGCCAGAATATTCCATGTCTGTTTCCATTCCTGAAAAATGAGTGCGGCAACCTCTGTGCATGGCTACCATGTAACTATTCGTTCAGCATATCCTCCCTGAGCGGTTCATCTTTATAAAAAGGAAATTACAATTTAACAAGGTCAGTGTTGGTCCAGAGACTTGGAAGCTTCCCGTGAGTTTGGAGGTGCTTAATAAAGGTTCCAAGGTTTCTAGACCAATCCAGGCTGCTGGTGAATCCCCCATGTGCTCCAGTAACTCTCAGTAAGAGAATTACTGTGTTGCTCCTAGAAGGTCCCTACCCCGGGGCTGAAGGGTGACCTGTGGCAGCAGGTCATCCCCACACAGATCACGCCGGGTCCCTCAGATGGGGAACCCTCCACCCCAAACCACAGACCATCCTCCCTCTGTGTGCACAGCCCAGCACCTGGGTTTGCCTGGGCAGCCACACCTGCCACCCCTCTGGAGACAAAGTACTTTTAGTGTCAAATTTCACTTAAGCGATCACATTTAGATTTCTAAAAGCCACGATCTTCCAAAAGAATATTAATCGTAAGTTAGTTCTGATGATGGAATAAAAATGGAGCTTGACCGACATCTTGATGTTCCAAGAGATGGGGGGGTATCTGCGAGCGACCGTGACCCACCCCGGTAAGCTCGGTCCCCCTTACCTTGATGTCCTGGATCAGCTGCTGGGTGGGCGTGTCGATCGGGGCCTTGGTGTCCGTCACATTCTGGATGGCGCTGGACCACCTGGTGGCCTCGTTGAGCAGCTTGGTGTAGAGTCGGTAGCAGTGCTTGCGACCGTACACGGTGACGTTCCAGTAGCCTGCAGCGGAGCACATGCGCAGTGGCGTCATCGCCCCCACCCCCGCCCCCAACGGAGGGCCCTGGCCCCACCGCCCAGCAACCCCGCAGTCAATTCAGCAGCACTCTCTTTGAGCTCCCAAGTGTGCCAGGCAACCCATGTATCCGCCGACTGACTGGAGGAGCTTACGGTGGAGGGGAAGACAAACACAAAACAATAAAACCCAGGATTAAATACATCGGTGGTAACAAGAACGCCTGGGCGGCTCAGTGGGTGAAGCGTCTGCCTTGGGGGCTCAGGTCCTGGGATCGAGCCCCACGTCAGGCTCCCTGCTCAGCGAGGAGCCCGCTTCTCCCTCTCCCTCTGCCTGCCACTCGCCCTGCTTGTGCACTCACTCTCTGTCTCAAATAAGTTAAAATATAAATAAGTAAGTAAGTAAGTAAATGGTAACGTTTGCTCTAAAAAAAAACCAGGCATAAACTAAGTTGCTTTCAAGGCTCTGGAACCAAAGTGAAAATGCTTCCCTCCCTCTGACACTCCTTATCCCTTCCTGTTTGTTTCCTTTCCTTAGACTCTGCCTTGAGAAGAAAGCACTTTTGCTAAGCAAGCCGTCTGCGTGTTCAGAAACAAGCGGTCCTTTGGAACAGAGGAACTGTATTAAAAACAAAAATCAGGATGCCTGCCTGGGTGGTTCAGTCGGTTAAGCGTCTGCCTTGAGCTCAGGCATGATCTCAGGGTCCTGGGATCGAGTCCCACATTGGGCTCTTGTTCCTCGGGAAACCTGCTTCTCTCTCTCCCTCTGTCCCTCCCCACTGCTTATGTGCTCTCTTTCTCTCTCAAATAAATTTTAAAATTCTTAAAAAAGCACAAAATCACAACTAGCAACAGAACTCAATCTAGAAAAATTTTCATAATACTGATGAGAACAAAACTAAGCTAACATGACTGCTTTTTAATCAACGAGGTTAATAAGCTCAGGGACAGTCAGGATTTAGCCTTCTTGGGCTGCATTAGGAGTCTCACGGCACAGAAATGGAAAAGATGAAAAACACAGCACAGGAAAAGAGAGCTCACTGCGGGGGAATCTTTGTTTTTGTGCGATTGTCCTAAGAACATTTGTGTAACTCAAGTAAGCAGGACCTCTTAACTATGATTTTTTTTTTTTTTTAAGATTTTATTTATTCACTTGACAGAGAGAGAGAGACAGTGAGAGAGGAACACAAGCAGGGGGAGTGGGAGAGGGAGAAGCAGGCTTCCCGCTGAGCAGGGAGCCCAGCGTGGGACTCGATCCCAGGACACTGGGATCATGGCCTGAGCTGAAGGCAGACGCTTAATGACTGAGCCACCCAGGCGCCCCTTTACTATGGTTTCGATACTAGGTGTCCATAGAGCTAAGCACAGCTGGCTTCCGCAGCTCAATCAACTCATTCCCTCGGTCTGAGCGGAGCCAGCTCGCCGCGGGCACGTGGCTCCGTTACCTGTCTCTTTGAAGATCTTCTCGTCGGGAGGCACCACCGAGCAGAGGCTATTAAGGACCAACGTGCCCAACTTCAGAGCGTTCTTCTCGGAGCTCTTGTAGTAATCCAAGGAATTGTGGGTGAGCACAAACCACCGTTTTTTGAGTTTCAGTGAAGACATCTTCGGACTGTTTTTTACTTCTTTGTGCAACCACCCTGGAAAGAAAGATGAAAATGTCAATTAAAAACTATCAGGAGAAACCCCCAGTACCGGGTCCTCACCTGCAGGATGCTTCCAGATGGGTCCCATTTCTACTTACAGGGTGAAAAGGGTCACGACCATGATGACTTACGTGATTTTTTTTTTATCATTTTCTTTATAAAGATTTTTTTTTAATTTATTTGACAGAGAGAGACACAGGGAGAGAGGGAACACGAGCAGGGGGAGTGGGAGAGGGAGAAGCGGGCTTCCTGCCAAGCAGGGAGCCCAATGCGGGGCTCGATCCCAGGACCCTGGGATCATGGTCTGAACCGAAGGCAGATGCTTAATGACTGAACCACACAGGCGCCCCTCTTACGTGATTTTTTAAAGCAACTTCAGAGTCAAAATTCCTCAGAAAAGTCGCTCCCGTGGGAAACGCGGCAGTACCTAGGCAAAGGGAGCCAGAGCCCCCCCACCAAGCGGAGCGGCGGTAGCAGTCACCTCTCACGATGAACTCCTGGCCCTCCACTCTGGTGTCCCCCTTGGATCTCTGCAGCAGCGTGATCCAGTGGTGCATCTCCTCTGGGGTGTCCGCGTTACAGTGGAGCACCCGGTTGGCCGTGATGATCACAAACGAGTTGGGTCTGAGCGACAGGGCAGGAAGGAAGCAGAGACTTAGCCCCACCGGCAGCATCACCTGTTTGAACCAAGACCAAATGCCTTTTTCCTGGCGGACAGTCACAGGGATCGGAAACTGCAGCGCCGTTTGTAGTTGAGGCTAAGGCAACTCTTGCTCATTTCTGCAGGATTTATTTTGTGCCTCATTAACCTTTAAACTTGGAGCCACACATTCTGAAGGCCCGGGGAAAGGGAAAGATTGCTTCATGCAAAACTTTCCAGATGACACTTGGTTCGGGGAAAGCTAAATAAGGTGACGGTGGGGGAAATTTTTTTTTTTTTGGATGCTTCTCCAAAGTAAATTCCTTTCTGCCCCTGGGTATTGCCTTGGATGATATTTCTGTGGGTCGTTAATGAAATGTCAGACACCAGTAATAAAAGAAGATCAGTAAATAGGTGTAAACAGGACATCTTACACACTCGATTATGCCGGCTACAAAAAGCCACCTGGATCCATGTGTTCAAAGCAATCGAACAAAGCCTCATTTCTCAGTCAGGGATAACATAATAATGGAAATTTACTCTCTCCCTCATCTCTTTGTCTGGCAATGGCCCACGTCTCTCCGAGGCTCTTGCTCCTACTAATAATTCCTGCATCTAACCGCTTATGCTAGTGACTGAATAATTTCTTGCAAGTTTTCAAATGTTTACAGTAGCTCTTTAAAAATTAAAGATTTTTCTATAGTTGGGAAGGGAGAAAGGAGGGAACTTCATGGAGAGAAGGGCCTACGCAGCAATGGAAAGTTCTACGCGCAGATCTTCACGTGCCCAGCCTGCTGGGGTGAAGGGGTTCAGAAGGAGACAGATGTAGACAAGGTGGGAACTTGACCATCAGAATAAAATCTGGGCTCCTGACAGGACACACTTGGTAAGGTCCCCGAGCCAGGTGTAGGATGGTGTAGGGCGATCCTAGCAACAATGGGTCTGTGGTTCAGAAGAGCCTCTCTCAAGGGGCAGATGGAGACTCCGGGAAAGCTGCCCAGTGGGCACCATTTTTGTTGTCAAATGGAATATATTTCTGTTCACTTTCTAAAGCTTTGCTCCTGGACGCAGAAGCCAATTTTGATTCCCACTCAGGATTCAAACAGCAGCAAAGAAAAATAGATAAGTACAAAGGTCAATGGTACAGACTCCCAGGGGCATCCACAAAGACGATTTGTCTTCAGAAAATAAAACCAAAACACGCCATCTTAAGGGCACAGATAAGGTGGAAATGTCAAGGAAAAATCTTTGAGGTTTTAATTTATTAATACTCTACACATAAACTGCAATCAAAATCCTACTTGAGTTCATTATTAAGTTTAGAAAGGGGAAGACACCTTTCTCTATGCTGGGGTATCGTCTTGCTAAGCAGGCATTTTCTTCCTCTGTGAATCCTGGGTCAATCCCCGTATCCAAATGAAGAATATTCCGTGTGTGTGTGTGTGTGTGTGTGTGTTTAACTGAGTGTTTAAATGGGGCTTCCGTGGTCTCCCCCAGCATCCCAAAGACACCCAGAGAACAAGACTTCTGGATGATGTAAAAATGGCCACAAGGAAAGCAGCCTGGGACTGAGCAGGTGTCAACACACAGTCCTGAATCATTTCATGGCCCAGGAAAGAAGACAGTGGCCCAGAAGCAGAGAGGGCTGGGGGAGCCTGCAGATTACTAATTCCTTCTGCTGAGAGTTGCAACCCAACTTACCGATCGGGGCTGTCGGAGGCGCACACGGAATCAATCAGCCCCACATCCAAAGTGCCCTGGAAAGGAGCAAAAATAGGGGAAACAGAATCACATAAGTACAGCACACATGACCATGATGTCCTTTAGGTTATGGCTCTCTAAAGAAGCAAACAAACACTTCTCCTTTCTGCGTTAACCATAAAATAATAGTTATCTAAGAAAGGTCCCTCTTCTGGTGGTGAGTACCGCCTCTAGACAGGGCAGAATCTACAGTTCTCTCATTAAAAAAAAAAATTATAAATTAATCTTTGTTTTTATAATACTTTGGAAAGTATTTCAAACTTCTCTCAACAGTACAAATTTTCTGACTTACACTAGGATCCATCCTTAAATTTAGACTTAGACCCCGCTAAGAGACTTTGATCTTATGTTGTTCTTAGGAGAAAAGAAAACTTGATTTCTAAAATACAACTGTATGGTTCTGTATGCGTCCAGGATAGAGTGAAGACTGGAAGAACACGAGTCAGAATTCCCAAAGGCCTTCAAAGGGAGGTACGATGTACTTCCAGGATTTTATATAACTCGGGATTTTCCTTTTGGTCCTTTAATGGTTTAAAGTGGGAGGACGGGAATCTATTACTACTTATGATCGTCCTCTACTAATTCTGTTTTTCTGCATGATTTTTAAAACATTCCTTTAATTGTCCAGGAGTTCCCAGGCCCCTCGCCTCCCTGGGGCATCTCCCTCCGCCCCACGACGCCCACGCACCACGGCGTTTTGCGGGTTCGCCTGCTCGTCGTGCATCTCCCGGATCTCCTGGTCGGTGGATGCGTGGACCTGACTCAGCACACTGAACCACTGGCTGTGGGAAGGACAGAGAGACTGTCAAGGAGGGGCTAGCTGCTGGATGGGCACCGCGGTGACCGATGCCCGTCTCCGCATTCTCTGCGAAAATGACATTTCCTCTAGCAATTTCGTTTTTAATCTGCCGACACTCCGCACGGGGTAAATGTGGTTTTCATGCTACCAATGGGCAAAGGTCGAAGAAACAGGCAATGCCTTTAGCTGTGGCTGCTGCGGTTTCAGATCAACGGGAGACCCTCTCCTCCAGCTGCCCCAGACCTCTGGACACTGAATAATGAGGATAATGAAATCCTCAGTTCCACCCCAAACACTTATACAACAAGGATCTTTACTGAAGGTATTATCTATAACCTAGGGAATATTCAAGTGCCTTTTCTTTCTTTAAAAATAGGGGTCCCTCCATGGGCCAGCTGGTTAAGTGACTGGCTCTGGCTGGGGTCATGACCCCAGGATCCTGAGATGGAGTCCGACATCTGGCTCTGCTCAGTGGCGAGTCTCCTCCCTCTCCAGAGCTCTGTGATCTCCCTCGTTTTCACTTTCTCTCAAATAAATAAAAAAATCTTAAAAAAAAAAAAAAAAGTAAATTCCAAGGTAAGAAGCCCGATGATGTCGGAGTACCATCTCAGGATGCCCACTGAGGTCAGTCTTCCCTACTCACTTCCAGGATGGGGTTTCTGACCACCTGATAGGATTTCTACCTAAGTAAGAATAAAACCATAGGAGAGCTGCAAAGAGAAAACGATTGCTTGAAGTAGAAAGTGGAATGCTATTTTGACTGGAGAACTCTTCTATTCTCACCCCAAATGAGTTTTCTCATTTGCAGCCTCATTGGAATCAGACAACAAAGGAAAACAGATCAACCCCAGAAAAGTCAAGCTGAACGAAAGTCGTGATGGAGCTAGGAACACAATACAGGCTTGAGCAAAATGACCACAAAGAGCCACACATCCATGTGTGTGTCTGTCCGTCCGTCCGTCCGTCCATCCATCCAACATTGATCAAGCAACTACAAAACGTAGGAGGTGCCAAATGTGAGATGCTAGGGACAGCCCTCTCCTAAAGGGGCTAATAAGACATATAAGACATATAGATATGCTCCTACTAAGTATGGCACAGGATAAAGTACTTGGTGTCTATGATGGGATACTTAAGCCAAAAATGTGTACCTATATAGAAGCGCAAGTCATGTATCTATAGCAAAGCACTAAAATCTGTCTCCAGTGATTCCTAAAGGAGAAAAATGTGACCAAGAGCTTGAAAATACGCAGTGTATACAGAGTCCCAGGGAAACAGGGAAACATCTCAATATAAATTCGCTTCATCAATTCTGATTAACTCAAAGTCAAGACTTAAGTCACTGTTTTATGAAGCTCAAAAATGTTTCCCAAATCCAACATTGAAAAACACACATTCAAGACGTAGGCCGCATGGGATCACACATACACACACACGCACACGCACACAAAATTTGCTGGGCTTTCCCTCTATTCAGGTGACACCCTTAAATTGACAAATTTCTCCTCTTGAGTCAGATTTAACTCAATCTGAAAAGGAATTTTTAAAAATATGTTTTACTGGCCAAGGGAAGAAGTTCTCAGTTAAACTCCTGCGAATGTTGGGGCCCCTGGATGGCTCAGTTGGTTAAGCATCCAATACTTGATATCAGCTCAGGTCTTAATCTCAGGGTCAGGAGTTCAAACCCCGCACTGGCCTAGCGTGGAGCCTACTTGAAAAAAAAAAAAAAAAAAAAAAGTCCCCAATGTTAAATTTAGCAAGTTCATTATGGCCTAAACCAGAGAGGATGGCTCTGGAACGCTGGGCCTGTAATTCAGCTGGAAAGCCGTGGGCATTCCACAGACCACAAACAACCACGGGCAGTCTCTAGGAGTCCCAGATGGAATGACAGCGCCATAATTCCAGGTTTGCTTGTTTTTCCAGTCTGCGTCATAATTTATGGATCCAAGCATGGTTTTAGTTTGTTCCCATGGGAAGAATTATTTTCTTTGCCCTTAAAGCTGCTCCCATGGTGCTCTATGGACTCAGACATCCAAAGGGCAGAGGGGTAGCTGTGAAAGGCACTGAGAATTCATTACAAGATCTGAATGACTTCAGAGGTCAGAAATAAAGGATCGAGGCCAAAGATGCTCTCCGGCCTTGCTCAGAGGAGAGGACAGATACCTCCCGACACAGCCCTATGGCTCCTAAAGCAGCAGGAGAAACAGATGCTTTGCTCTGTCTCATCCAGTGTGTGGCTGTGTGATCCATCACGCCGGGGGGCAGACAGCAGCTCTCCTGTTTTTCCACATCTCCCCAGCACGAGGATGGGACCCTGGGGTCCAGGAACGTGAGACCACTCGATCCAGCCAATGGACACTGACCCCACTGTCCTTTGAGCGCAGTCAAAAAATTAAGCTCCTTAAGAAATGTAAGAATCGTAATGCCTCCGTTCAGTGAAACTGAGCTTTTGTGACTTTACCAATGATACTCCCCTTTGTCACGTCTGAGTTTCCTACTCTGTAAAATGCAGGTCACGGTAATAATGGTAACAACGCTATTCACCTTGTAAGGCAGCCGTGAGGATTAAATGGCCTACTCTATGGGAAGCAAACACAAGCTATGTTCAGAAGCTTCCAGAAGGTGGGCTTTTTGGCTCTGTGTGGCTGCATGATTTACATACACTGCTGGGGAAACAAAAGCCTGAGCCAAGATAACAAGGAGTCTGTCTAGGGGCATTCAAAGCTGGAAGTCCTGGCCCTTGTGTGGTTCTTGGACACCTGAGCCCGGTGACAGGTTCCCCAGGGACGAGTACGTCCATCTCATGACTCGGTTCTTCACCCGTCCTAACAGAAAAGCCCAACTAGACAATCAGGTGCCGTCTCTTCAGAGCCGGTCGGGCGGCAGCCAGGCCACGGCGGGAGAGAGGATGTCGTCTGCGGGCAGCCAACCGCCGCGCCTCACCTGGCGTCTTCTGGGGACTCGGCGATCAGGTGGAAGGTCCTATCGGCCATGACGATGTCGATCCCGTTCTCTTTGCTGGTGTTATCGATGATCTCTCTGCAAAGCAGCAACAGCAGCAAATACGAATCAGGACCACAGAATCCTTAAGAGTAAGCAGGAAAAGCCACTTCACGGAACTGATGACGGAGTTGGAAACACCCACTTTGGCCTTGCTTTTTTTTTTTTTTTTTAATGATGAAGACCCCTGTGGCCTCAGGCTGGGGCTGGCTGGGCTCCTCTCTGCTTTCAGAGAGAGGAAGGCTCTGGCTGGGATAGGTGTTTCCAGACTACTTGAGGGAGAAGTCTCTCTCCTCACTCCGCCCACCCAGTGCCCGCCCCCCGCTGGGGCTCTAGAAGGCTTGGGGCAGCCGCCTCCCACCCACCTCCCACCCACCTCCCACCCGGCCCCCACCCTCAGCTCCTCATTGCGCTACAATGGCAGAACCCCTACAAGGTGACGAGCATGGCTCGAGCTCTTCCGCAGGTCCTCGTGGCCTCCCACCACAGTTTAAGGCCTCGGTTGACACCTGTGACATTCTCCACCTCGTACGGACACATGATTCCCACTGGGATGAAGAGCAGGGTTTGGGTGTTTCTGGATCTCAACACCATCTTACTCTCATCTCAACATGCCCTAAACAACACCAGACGTGTAAAATCGGAGGCCCAGGTTAATAAGATGAGGGTAAAACACAAGCAGATGTTGGCATGGAACCAGAGAGGGTCAAATGGTTGATGAAGGGTCTTGGGGAAAAGCCAGCTTGCTTTGCCAACTAAAGCAGTGTAACTCTTCACACTTCAATATACCTTTTATATCTGCACAACTAAACAGTCTAACTAGTTAGAAAAAATAAATATCTTAGAGCTAGAATCACTGAGATGAGATAAAATATTTTGAAAACTCAAGATGTTGAGAATTCCTAGAGCAGTCCGGGACACCCTTTCTGAGCAGGAAGCAAGAGGTGACAGATGGGCAGTAATCAGCCGAGCTTTGGGTCATGGTGTTCCCTGAGCAGGACTCCGGGGAAACTGTCCACACCATGTTATCCTGGACTGGCCACTCTGCCTCTCTGGAACTCGGCGACCTTGTGTGTAAAATGAGAGGTGAGACAGTGATCTAGCTGGAAGTGGGGTGGTGGGTGGGGGCTGTTTCCTCCGGGGTGGGGCCCAGGGACTTGCACTTGTAAAAGGCTCCCCTGGAGAGGGAGTGATATTGTCAGGGTCACGATGCACAGAATCTGGGAACTCTGTAGGATAAATGCGGCGGCATCTTCAATGACAGCGAGTGCATGAAGAAAATGATGGGGTTGTATATTGTATAAATTACAAGAGATTCGGGAGATCTGTTGCTGGATGAGAAATTATAAGCCTTAACAAGAGCACTACCACCTCCATTGACAAGACAACTGGGGAAATTTAACAATGACTGGAGTTTGGATGATTGAGAAGTTCATGTTATTTTTGTAAATGCTGTCACCATAATGTGATTATATATTAAGAGTCTTAAGTGCGAAGTGTATACTAAAATATTTAGAGGTAAAATTCTTATGTCAGGACCTTGCTTTACAGAATATGGCCTGTAGGGGGAGCAGTGTGGGTGGGATTAGAGTTGAAACACCCATGGGGGGGGGGGGTCAAGTTGAAAGCACGAAATAAGTACATGAATTTCATTGTTTTCTTCCACCTACTTCTGCATAGGACTGAAATTTTCTGTAACAAAACATTTCAAAATATAGTAGATACTTTTAATTAATGTCAGTAAGAAATCTTAATATGGTAAAACCCTTAGAACTCCTTGCCCTCCCTCTGCAGAACAAGACAGAAATGGCCAAGTCAGAGCTAAGGTCTTCTTAAAACTGTAATGTTCTCAAAGCACCTGGAGAATAGGGCTTTATATTAAGCAGCACAGAGCAAGGTGCACGAGGATCATATATTAATTTCCACCAGTGAAATTCCCTCTCTGCCCTCCTCCTACAAGCTTCCTGGCAGTTGTGGGTGAGCCTTCTACGGGGTGAGAGGCTGAAGCTGTGTCATGTTATGCAGATTTCTTGTGGGATTTAGTCTCTCCGCCCCCCACACTCACACCCGTGCTGGATGGAGCAAGGGCTCCTGGCAAACCCGAGGGGCAGCCCGGAGAAGCCCAATCCTCTGCTGTCCGGATTTCATTATTTGCCCTTAAAATTAAACGCCTAGAACACTCTACTTGTTTAACCTCCCACAATTCCTAATAAATCATGTTCTACAGTTGCCGATGCTGATTAGAAACAACATGCCATTTTCAGGTCTCCTGACTTCAGGAGTTCATCTGTCTCAAAGCTCATTCTACCCATTTTCTAAATATGGTGATTGCTTGGTTTTGAGTGGAGTCATGGCCACAGGTTATGCCCAAACCTTTAATGCATAGCATCAAGTTACTCAGCTGCCGCTAAGTCCAACAATTTCCTGCAAACCTTAATGTTTAATCCAAATAAAGGTCCTCAATAGTCCAGTGCTTTGGTTCTATAAAAGGGTGGCAGAAAAAGGGGGTGTGTTGGATTCAAAGCCCGGTTCTGTTCCTCTCATTGCTGGGAACGATGGCTGGAATATCCCACGTGGGTAAAAAATAAAGGATTCCTTTCAAAAAACATCTCTAAGGTGTAGGGTATTCAAAAAGTTAAAAAAAAATGAAGGTAGTCAAAAGTTACAATCTTCCAGTTACAAAATAAGTCCCAGGGCCATTGTGCACTGCATGAGAGAATTAGTTAAGAATACAGTGTCGCCGATTTGGAAGGTGCTGAGAGTAGATCTTAAAAGCTCTCATCACCGGAAAACACATGTGTTAACCATCTGTGGGGCCGGATGTTAACTAGATTCCCTGCGGTGATCACCTTGCCACGCACACAAAGGTGGAGTCACTCCTCCGTCCATCTGAAACTCACATGCTGTATGTCAGTAACACCTCAAAAGCTAAAGCCAACACCTCCAGATGGGCAGTCTGGTTCTGCCTTAGCCATCTGCTGCGGTGTGCTGACCAGTAAAAGGAGAAAAAGGTTCTTAACCCACTATTGAAGATTCGCAAGGTCCCTGCATACAACCAATTGTACCCCACCAGGACCAGCGGGCACCTTACCGAGAGCCACGGGTCTGAACGCAACCTCGAGAAGTGAATGGTTCACAAAGTCCCTTCCCAGGTCCCCTAACAATTCGATCGGCTCGAGTGAATGATTAGGATGCACTCAACACCTACGAAAAGCCACTGCTTCAAAGACCACGGGCCAGGTGGCTTTGGAGGTGTCGAGATGAACGACCGAGCAGCCCCAGAGCACCACCCAATGGGCCACCTCCGGGGTCCGTCAACATACTTGGCCGTCCGGACTTCCAAGGTGCCTTTGAGCTTGTCCTCACTGTCGTTTTCAAAATACATGAGCTTGGACTGGCGGAGGACGAACCAGCGCTTCTTCCAGTTCCTCCGGGACAGCGTGGAGGAGCCGCCGCCTTTTTTGTGCAGCCAGCCTTGCTTGAGGGCCTCCTGCTTGGAGCGGAACCACAGGAAGGTCTCATCCTTGAGGACGCACCAGCGGCGCTTCCAGGAGTTCATTAAGCCACCTGTGCCCCGAGATCAGGGAGGGAGGGTTTGAGAACAGTCAGTCACGCTGCGGGACCCTGTCGCTCGAGGGTCTTAAGGTTCAGCCTGTCCTCTTTACTTTGTCCCACCCCGCCCCCGCCCCCAGACACCCCTCGACAAAGCACGGCGCCCGTTGGCTTGTGTGCAGGGGGTGGCGGGGAGACGCCACCCAGGCTTGGTTCGATTACGCAGCAATGCTGTCCCTTCCTGATCTCCAAAGTAGCTCCTACTCAGCTGAGAAATCCTGGGCAAGCCCTGACAGAAACACAAATCATGAGCCAACACTGTAGCCCTGGGATGAGTCGAGAGCCGCGGGGCGTGAACCATTTCGGAGGGAATGGATCCTGCTTATCTCCAAATGCCCCAGAGAGGAGAAATTAGTTTAAAACGGTGTCAAAGTTTATACACATTCCTTCTTCCTTATTTGGTTAATGGGTGGTTTGGGGGTGGGGGAGGTTACAAGACCTAAAACTTCCATAGGAAGATAAAATAGAGCTTTTTTGGGTAAACACATTTTTTTCCCAAAGGAAAGTATCATCTGAAAATTGTTTATATGTCAAAAGTGTAATATTTAGAACATGAAACAACTGAATTGTGACTGGGCCTTAAAAATGAGAATTAGCTGTAATTTATTTAGTAGAAAACTTTTTTAGAAAGAGAAGGAAAGCAAGGATATACATATATCTTTTACAATATAAAAATTATTTCTAAGGGGGCACCTGGCTGGCTCGGTTAGTACAGCATGTGACTCCTGATCTTGGAGTTGGGTGTATACGTCCCATGTTGGGTGTATACGTCCCAACATGGGAGTACAGATTACTTCAAGTACAGATTACTTCAAAATAAAATCTTTAAAAATCCTTCTAACATTTTTCTGGCAGATAACTTTATCTTAGGATTCTAGATTTCCCAAGGATGGTCAAAGATGACATTGTAACCACCATCAATCAAAAAATCTCTTAACGAATCCACTAAAGCACAAGGAATCTACTTCAGTAATTTATTATAAAGAGATGAGTTACTTTTTTTGATCAGCCAGTCCTAAAAATAAGGCAGGTGAACATGGATCCTGAAAGAATAAAGAATAAAGAAAGAATAAAGAAAACTCTCTCTTTTCCAGATTAGAGATAACTTGAAAACAGACCTTCTCAGATTAATTTCTTCAATGATGCCTTCAGTGACCAGTGAGCTAAACCTCACACTGAAACAAATGAGGCAACGACAACACTATTTGGGGTCTGGCGTGCAAAGTCACTTGCTTTCATTGGACACACGGATGCCCTTTCTTTCTCTGGGAGGGAGAGAGAGTGCAGGGGGAGAGGGCGAGGGAGAAAACAGATTCCCCACTGAGCAGGGAGCCGGTTGGGGGGCTTGATCCTAGGACCTGGGATCATGATCTGACCCGAAGGCAGACATCTAACTGACTGAGCCACCCAGACACTGTCCCCGCCCCACCTCGACACCATCCCCCCATTCCCCTTCTTAAACCTAAATAAAGCACTGTTTGCTCTCTTGGCTGAAAAGTCCGGGACCATGCCACACTCCAGGGAGGTTTCCTAACAAACTACAAACTTGCCAAGGGCTACCCGTATTAATCTGGGTTTCTCAAAACAAGCCCAAAGGAAACTGCAGTACAAAGTCATTCTATGATCTTACTGTCTCAGGTAATAAAGGTTAATGCCATCGTAGGAGGCTTCTGGTGGTGGGCACCGAGCGCCGTGCGCAAGTACTAAGTCATGATGTCGTACACTTGAAACTAAGATAACACTGCATGTTAGTTCTATGTTAATTAAAAACACGGTTTTAAATGATCGAGGTTATTCACGGTTGTTTTGAAGATATAGATTACACCCATCATCGCCATAATCACCTGGAGATTTTTCACTCTGTTGCTCTTAGGTTAAGAATGGGACTCACCCCCAGCTATCCGTCTCCAGTTCTGGGTGCTTTCTTGATACATCATCATTTAGATAATTTGATCAAAGCTATTAATTTCCTAACTGCAAAACTTTTAAGGAGACTATTAGGCTGCTGAAAATGCATTTATGCTCATAAAATATAATCTGGTGGTTATATTTTATTATTGGTTTTTCTGACATGTTTGGTCACAACTTTATAAATACTTTATTAAAGATTAAATGATGATGTCTCAAAGATTAGAAGGTGATACATTCATACAACCACTTGTTTCATTCAGAGGAGTTTGCCAAAAACTCACTTGTTTACCTCCTTGGGCTCTGCATGCTTCAATCTTAAGATTTTAATGTTTTGAATATATATTTTTTTCTAATCTTATTTGTTTTAATCAGACAATTATGTAATAAATCAATGCCATTATCAGAGTGACTTATAGGGACTTCTAAAGCTAACTTAGGAAACTAGAATTAAGTTAGGGGTCGGGGAAATACTACTAATAAAAAGTTTAGGGGTGCCTGGGTGGCTCAGTGGGTTAAAGCCTCTGCCTTCGGCTCAGGTCATGATCCCAGGGTCCTGGGATCCAGCCCCACATCGGGCTCTCTGCTCCACAGGGAGCCTGCTTCCTCCTCTCTCTCTCTCTCTCTGCCTGCCTCTCTGCCTACTTGTGATCTCTGTCTGTCAAATAAATAAATAAAATCTTAAAAAAAAAAAAAAAGAAGCTTATATTTATTCTGAGACATGCATGACAAAAATTTTAAAATGCTCTGTTTGGATGGTTCTTAGGTTAAGTTCCGATTTGTGGCTAAGTTTTTGCTTTTATTGAGTAGTCTAGTGAACCCTTGATTACTCTGTTCGGATTTTTCAATCTTTCTCATTCCAGCACTCCTATAAGAACTTCCACCAACCAATGACTTCAGGTAATAGGAAGATCCCCCCTGAAACCTGGCGGGGTTTCTCTGAGCACCTTGGGGATCTGGGGTTGAGAACAGCAAACCTTTGACAAACCTGTGACCGGCTACTTGTAGCTAGCCTGATGTTGAACATAGGGGGTAGGCGCTGGGGCAGCAGCCAGAAAAGGAAAAAAAAAAAGAAAGAAGAAAGAAAGAAATCAAATGAAAATGAAGAGAAAAATGTAAGCGAAGAAGAAGAGGAAAACAATTAGGGAGGACAAGTGCAATGAGAAAAGATGAACAAGCCAGCAGGAGAGAGAAGCAAAGGCCAGGGACGGAAGACACGGGGAAAGGGAACACAGAATGAAAACTTCTTCATGGAGGGAAACAGAAGGAAAGGCAAAGCCAGTGAGGAGAGATGGCAGCGGAAAAGAAAGCGAGGGAGAGTCAGGAAGACAAACCAGCCGACAGAGCAATGGGAAGGGAAGGGAAGGCAGGAGTGGCAGAGTGGAGGGCGTCACCAGCAGGACGATGGTTCTGGTTATCCCTGCCCGTCCCCCAGATCTGGACCCGCTCCCTCATGTAGCCTGGAGCCGTGGGAGAAACCAGACAGACCCTTCTTTCAGAGATCCATGGGAAACTCCTACCAACACCTGGTGACAACAGTGGCTTTTCATGGTCCTTGTCACCGATTTAGAAGTCAGAGTTGAGGGGTGCCTGGGAGGCTCAGTCGGTTAAAGTGTCCGACTCTTGATTTGGGCTCAGGTCATGATCCCGGGGTCGTGAGACTGAGCCCCGCATCAGGCTCCGCGCTGAGCGTGGAGCCTGCTTCAGATTCTCTCGCTCTGCTCCCCCCCACCCCCACCCAGCCAAATAAAAAACCTTAAAAAATAAAATAGAAGTCAGAATCGAGGACACAAATGAGGCAGGACCACAAGGTCTTAATTAAGTTCCTTTCTCAAAGGAGCATGCTTTGAAGCTCTTAAATATTAAGGGTCAATAAAAGACAGTCGAAGTTTAACAGCTGTCGAAATACACAACCCAAATCCTTGTCGGGAAGTGCGGGGTAGACAGCCGGTGTCATAAGCAGCCAAGGCAAGGCGCACCCCTGTCTCAGATCTTTACTTTTCTCCCCTGTAGAGGAAACCCTTCTAGGTTCTCTACCGCTCCTGTGGGAGGGAACGGTGCGGCTTACCACCATTACAGGCTACACCGACTGTAGCAGAAGCATGTGTGTGACAGAGAGAAAGGAAGGGAAAAGTGTGCTTGGGGGAGGGGCGGAGGAGGCGTAGGAAGAAGGAGGAGAGCACAGAAATGAGACAGGGTGGCCAGAGAGGACCACAGGGCCTGAAGACAGTGACAGTGGCTACGCCCTCTGTCCTAACGCTGTGAGAGCCTGAGCAGCGTTCTTCCTGGTATGATCTCCTCACCCATGGCGTCCCTCATTCACCTCAGAGGAACTAACAGCAGGTGAGCCATGGGGAGGGTCCTTCCCAGTCTCCCTCAATCAGCCTCGGTGAACACCAAACCTCAGTGGTCCATCACTCTACCTCCCCCCGCCGGGGCCCTGGGGACACGGGTCCTACCTTTCATGTAGAGAAAGCTGTGGAAATAAGGCAGGGTGACACAGCTATACACGGAGTCCCTCCGGTAAGAAAGTTCATCGTCTGTATCAAACCTAGAATCAAAGTCCTCTTCGCTGTCTTCAAACTGGACAAGAAGGAGAGAGTCAACCGTGAGCCAAACAGGAAAAGCAAAAAAAATGCCCAGCTTCTGTCAAATTGAAAAAAATAAATCTGACAGAAGCAACACGAGAATTCATACCATTCACAACACAGGGTGGACAAGAATTACAAAATACTGACCCGTAAGGTCAAATGATCCATGGAATGGATACCCCGTGAGACACACTTATTTATCCAAAGGCTGTGCTAAAAACACGGCTGTTCAAGGGTAGAAGTTTAATCAACCATACAAGAGTTAATTCCCTTTAAATCACTATGATAAAAATACCTTCAAGTCTCAGAAAATCAGGGGGATATTTAATGCACAGCCAATGGGAAAAATAAAAGTCAACTATAAATAAACCCATGGGCCGCAGAGAGCGTGTGGTAAGGCATCAAGGAGTACAGACACAGGTAGAACACGCTGGGGAGTGGACTGTGAGGCCTCCGGAATGCTGGTTCTCCTTCTCCGGTGTGCCCTTGGCCCTTCTAGTTCTAATTTAGGGAAGGCCTTAATTCCCCACCTGCTGGGAAGCTATGACAGACACAGCTTGAGTTTCCATTTACAGTGCCCATTTTCTTAGGCGATTCTGGGCTCTTTGTGCACATCAAGGCTCCATTTACTAACGCGATTGCTTTTGGCCAGAAAAGGGGTTTAGGATCCTCTTCAAGACGCAACTCTGAAATCTCGGCTGCCCCGGGGCACGGATCACAGACAAGGTCCGTCCCCCCCACCCCCCCGCTCCCCCCGCACTCACCGAGGACTGCGCCCCTTCGGAGCTGAAGCGGTACGCCCCGGAGCTGTTGTAGGTCCCCACGGAGCAGCGGTAGTCCGGGGACCACTGGCTGCCGTAGGAGTTGGAGAAGGTCACGCTGCTGCCCGAGGTGATGGCGCCGTCCTCATAGTCGTCCTGGTCGTAGTCGTAGTCGCCGTCCGGGGAGGGGAGGCCGCCGCCGCTCTGGGGCACGCAGTAGGTGGGCTCCCCGGGGGACGAGCCGCGCTCCGACGGGGCCAGGAGCACCGTGCTGTCCGCGCTGGGGCTCGTGGGCACCACCGTGTCGTTCATGTAGGGGTCCTCCTCCGACGACTCGTCGCTCGTGCGGATGCCGCTCGTTCGCTGGTCCGAGTGGCCGTGCTCGCTGGGGTTGGGCGAATCCTTGAAGGCGTCGTCGTCGGCCTCGAAGCCCTCGTCCACCTCCTCCTCCGGGTAGGGCTGGCTGAAGTTGAAGCTGGGCTTCTCGGCGCCCGCGCCCTCCGCCGGCTCCCCGAGCTCGGCCGACACCTCGCTGCCCACCGACAGCGAGCGCTCGATGTTGCGGACGCACTCGTCGATCTCGTCGAAGTTGAGCGACTCCAGGAACTCCTGCGCCGCCCGGCACGCCTCGTCCTCCAGCCTCCTGAGCTCCTCGTCCCGCAGCTGCTGCAGCTTCTGCAGCGACGCCTCGGTCAGGGACAGCTCCTGCCGCTCCTTCATGCGCTGCAGGTCCTCGATCTCCTTCTCCAGGCGGAGGATCTCCTCCACCTGCTTGTTTTCCTTCTGCTTCTCCAGGTCCCGGCGCAGCTCCGCTTCCCTCTGACTCTTCTGCAAGGCTTCCAGCTCTCGCTGCTTCCTGGTGGCTTCCTCCTGGGCAGGAGAGGAAGGGAGGGGTCAGCAAGGGTCGCCAGCACCAGGACGAGCATCGCTGCTGCTTTGCAATGAAGAACTGCGCGGAGATGGGCTCTCTATGGGCTGAACTGTGTGCCCCGTCCTCCGAACCGATATTGAAGCCCCGGTCTCCGGGAACACAGAATGTGTTATTTGCAGACAGAGCTTTTTTTTTTTTTTTTTTTTTTTTAAAGATTATTTCTTTATCTATTTGACAGAAATCACAAGAAGGCAGAGAGACAGGCAGAGAGAAAGAGAGAAGCAGACTCCCTGCTGAGCAGATAGCCCGATGCCGGGCTCGATCCCAGGACGCTGGGATCATGACCTGAGCCGAAGGCAGCGGCTTTAACCCACTGAGCCACCCAGGCGCCCCTGGAGACAGAGTTCTTAAAGAAGGGATTAAGTTAGAGTAAGACCATGAGGTGGGCTGTAACCCCATCTGCCCAGAGTCCTGGCAGATGGAGGAGATCGGGACACACACAGAAACACCAGGGAAGCATGCGCACCAAGGCAAGGCCACGGGAGGACACAGTGAGAAGGTGGCCACGTGCAAGCTAAGGAGAGAGGCCTGGAAAAAAAGCGAATCAGCTGACACCTTCACCCTGGGGGTCTAGCCTCCAGAATCCCGAAACAACACTTTTTTGTTTAATCCCCGTAGGCTGAGTGGTACTATGTTAGGGCAGGCGAACTAACACAGCGGTCACACGGGTTTACAGAGATGCTGCTGTCCCGGTTCACATTTAAACCTTATACATTCACAAAGTTTTACTCAGTGGTAACGGGCTGCATCAGCGACATCGCCTTTAAAATCTTTCTTCTTGTACCTTTATACTTTGTTTTCCTTTTGAATCCTTCCACCCGGGTGTTTGAAGTGGGAAGGGAAGGGGAAAACGAGATGGCACGGGCTCAAGGGCATCCTTTACCTGTTGGGCGCGGAGCTCAGCCTCTCTTCGTGCCCTCTCTCTTTCTCTAAAAACATAGAGGAAAAAGAAGGTGAAAATAACCAAAAGCAATGAAACACACACACACACACACAAACACACAGGCACGCATGCACACATAAATCCCCAGAAGCACGTTGCCGGGAGAGAGCTACCTTTTTAAAGAAAACTTTGCTAAACACAACAAGGTTAAAGGATGGCCCCTCTACTTCTGGTCAATTATGCATTCTGTGCATGAATTAAAATGCACAGAACTCGGAATTTTATATCCAAGGAATTTTATGTCCAAGCCACCAAGAGGTAATGCAGGTTCTGCAGCATCCACTGGGAATTCTTACTGCAAGAATGGAAATTGACCTTGTAACTCACAAGGTGTCCTTCTGCCTCATCCGAGCAGGAAAGCTAGTGTACCTCTCCTCCTCCTCCCGTTTCCTCTGCTCCTCTTCCTCCCGCTTCCTCTTTTCTTCCTCCTCCCGTTTCTCCGCCAGCAGCTGTCTGTAAATTCGCCGAGCAATCTGACCTCGGAGTCGCTTCTGGAAAACCACGGCGGCTTTCTTCAGGTGCAAAAATCTCCTCCTCAGAAGGAACGCTCTGTAGTTCTTCTGTATGACCACCACGCAGTCCAGGACCTTTCTGTATTGCTTTCTGAAAATGAAAACAAAAGCAGAACAGGAGAGCTTTTGAGGGAATGAGGCTCTGAGCTCTTCAATGAGTTTCCATTAGTGCTACAACACAAAGAAAAGGGCCAAGTTTTAAACGTCTCATTATAGCGACGGGAGCGGACAGGAGGCCCCTTTGGACAAAACAAAACGGAAGGAAAACAAAAGCACAAGAACACACAAAACTAAAGCAAGAACCTTATCATTATCTTGGCTGAAACTAAGTAAGCCCATAACCCTTAAGGCTGACTTGGAAGAGTGCTGGGAGGGGCTGGACTGTAAACAGCACCAAAAAAGATCTGCTGCAGTCTCCCGTCCTCATGAGACGGGAGAAAGAAAGGCCACAGCACGACGGTCCTGTACTTCACAGAAAATGGAGTGATTTCTCGCAGCAAGCGGGTCCACAGAGACCGACAGAGCTCCAGCGCACAAGGTGAGAAGCCGCCTCGCTGGGCAAACGCGGGAGAGGGGGGGCCCTCTGTGGACCCGACGGGCCAACAGCCAAGTCAACGGCCAGGCTGCCCGGCTTCAATACGTGACACAGAGGAACTGGGTCAACAACTTAAGTATCTCTGCCCTGTCCCCTCCCGTCACTGCTCTCATGGAGACATCAGGAGGCCCCTCGCCTACGTTCCGCCCGGGTCAAGCCCACTGGGCATCTGGCACCGCTAGTCAGGAGCACCGCCCTGAGACTCTCGACAGCCTGGTCCTGACCTCCATCCGGGTCTGATGGAGGTCTCCCCTCGGTGTGCTTCTTACCGTGCCAAGTAGCCCAAGATGTGGGCCCGGATCACCATGGCCGCCCTCGTAACTTCCTCCTCCCGCTGCTTCTCCAGTTTTTGCTCCAGGGACTCTCGAAGGAAGACCTGGCCGGGGGAAAGGGAGGCATCAGAAGCCGAGAACGTGGCTGGTAACAGGAGGTTCTCTGAGTCAGAGACAGCTCCTGGAGGCCGCGCTTCTCTCTCCCCAAATGTGCTCCAAACACAGTCACCATTAGTGGTTCTCGAGCTCCCGGTGGGGGAGGGCTGCTTTGTTTTTTAAACTTTCCATCTGTCATGTCCTAAGATATTCGAAAAATACAGTAAAAATATACTGCTAGAAAGAAAAAGCAAAGATATAGAAAATACAAGTCCCCCCACCTTTTTTTTTTTTTTTTTGGTTATTAGATCCAACAGGCACAGAGGACCATCAAGTTGCCATCTAAGTTTACCGTCACTTAAGTGGGACAAATAGTTTACGGACCAGCACCAGTCCCACATAAAGTATAAGTCACAAGAAACAGAGAGATGCCCTATGTTATGAAAGGAAAGAACGAAAGGGAGGGAGGAGGAAAAAAATCCAAGAACTTTGCAAAATGTTACTTTAATAGCGCATGGAAACTCTCTCTGCACGACTGAGAAGTCATTACGATCACGGTATCTTGGCCTCAAAAACTTTAATGCACATTTAAAAAAAAAAAAAATTGACATTCAGAATGTAATTCTGAGGGCACCTGTGACTCAGTCAGTGAAGTGCCTGCCTCGGGCTGAGGTCATGATCCCTGGGATAGAGTTCAGCAGATGGGGCAGGCTTTCCCGCTCAAAGGGGAATCGGCTTTTCCCTCTTCCTCTGTCTCCCACCACCCCAGCCCCCTTCCCCTCCCCCCCCCCCCGCTCATGCTCTCTAATAGATAAAGAAAATCTTAAAAAAAAAAAAAAAAAAAGAATGTATTTCTGAAAACGGAGTTTAAAATGAGAATTGAACCATTTTTGCTCCATCTCAGTTCGACCCTCACAAGAATACCAGAATTGGCACAAAACAGATCATAGCTCTTTGCTGGCCTATTTCTGGGACCAGGCACCTCAATCCTATGCTTACTAAATAAGGAGACTGTCTTTGCTAATTGGCACTCTGTATCAGAATTCCCAGTATTTGAAAGGATGTGAAAACATTAAGACCTTCCCTCAATCAAGGCAGCTTTTAATTTTATAATTTCAGATTTACTGTCTGCATGAGAAATTCTGAACTATTTCCTAGAAAAAACTAGTGCCAAATATTTTCACGCTTTTCTATGAACGGTCAGCCTGGACGCATTTCGGGGGTGGTGGGCGGGAGGCTAACTGACACTCTCGCTCACTCATGATGTTCTGATTTATGCTTCTGTGAGTCATTCTGGCCAATAATGATGCATTATGTTTTCTTAGTAGCACAGTTTCCCAAACACTCTGCTCTGTCTCTTCCAAGACATTTGGGCAAAAAAAGCAAATAAAGAATCCTACCACCAGGTGACTCACAGAAGGTTTACCTCCTTGTGCTCTGGGTTCCCGAGCACTTGCAAACTCTACCACAAATAATTCTCCTAGAAAAATTTTTCATACAACCTTTTTCTATAGTTGCCATTACAGGCTCTACTGATGCATGATGCCTCTTTGGGCAAAATAGATAAATAAATAAATTTAAAAAAATTTAAAAAGTCAAGTATAAAGCTTATTTATTTGAATATAAAAAGTTTCAGAAATAGGAACCTTTGAAGAAGTTTTCATCAAGACTAGACTTTCAAGAAGTATTTAAACTTCTTTGAGGCTTTTATCAGCATTAAAGATCTTACTCTAATGCTGTAGCTCTGGTTGAGTATTTAAAAGGACGAAAGTCACATTTTGGGGAAGCATGACGGTGGTGGGGCTTTCACGAAAACAAAATGCCAGTTCTCACGAGCAAACAGCTTTATGAAGGGAAGAGCGAGTCTCACCTTCTTGGAAGTCTACAGAATGTCCCCGTTTGAATCAGAATCAGAGAAATACCTGCTTTAGTGTTAAGTTTCATGCCCATCCCAAAGAGCTCTCTGCCCCGCCTAGGAAATTTACTGCCCCGTCATTCTCTAGATGCTCTTCCACTAACCCAAGGGGCAAACCAATAGAGCAGAATACTCTTAGAGACCCGTCTCAGCTTAAGAACATCCACTCTGAATTCACGCAAGGACACACGGAAAGCCACACCAGTCCTCCCAGCCCAGCAGCGAGCCGCGGCCATGACCCCATCTTCCTGGGACGTGGCCAAGATGGAGCCAGCACGACCCAGCGACTGTGACGGGAGGTGCCGCCCTCAGCGGGCGCCATCGAGCAGCTCAGCAAAGGGCGGTGCCCACTCAAGGGACAGCCCTGGGGAACTCGACTCAACATACAGTCTGAACAATTTCATCTGGCCTTTTTTGATCCTTATCCCAATAGCTCAAGAGCCCAAGGATTATTCTAAGAAGATGTCTTTATAAGCAGTACCTCTTGTAGGCTTTGTGGCCACAGAACAGAGGGAAAAAGGTCTGGCAACAGAGTCCACTTGGTCAGAAAAATGAAATATATCAGAGTCACAGAGCAGCAGAAAGAGTCAAAACCAGGTCACCCTCAACTCAACCTCACAGCAGGGACACACAGGGGAATGTTCAGGACGGGCTGTTCACCGGAGGTTCAGGCAGGATTTCTGGCTTTAGGAATGTTTCCCCAGAAGATACGAGTTCTTGCCTTCCAAGAACTAAATGTGTTTTTATGTGAGCCAACTAATTCAGACACATTTAATTCACCTACTACTGTCCACATTTCCCTGTCATATGTGGCGGGAATTTCTCTACCAGAAGATTCAGATGTTCATTAGTTGTCAAGGCTTTAAATGCAAAGACCTTCTGGCAGCAATACTGACCAAAACACACACTAGTGTATAATTAAGTCAAACAGTGGTCAAGGTCAAAGCTATTTAGCGGACACAACTCAAACGCTGATGTTTACATTTTCTTCCCAATGTTTCTGTCAACTCTCAAGTTTCCATCCTACTTCTACCTCCAGCTGGTCACCAATTAAAGTTTAACTCCTCTTTAAAGATGTCCTCATCCTGAATGCTTCCCTGACATTTCAGTCCACAGTGAGGTCTCTCTTGGAGAATCAGTGTTTTTATTCCTAGAGGAGATGACACGTGGTGGTGGCATATGGAGGTCTTCTCTCCCAGGAACATAGTAAGCTGAAGGGCAATGTCATTATGTCTCTGTGTCCCCTGTGCTATGCCTGGGTTCAAGCCTTGCTTGGGCCTCATTTCCATAATGTAACTGTAATTGTATGTGAAGTTGGATTGGTTCCTGAGAGCTCAAAGAGACCAATATTGTCTGAGACATCACGATCTTTGGTGTTAACTCCACTGTATAAAGCAGCAGGATAGGAGGAGGGTATCCACGGAGAGAGAACGCAGTATCTTTTTGATTATAAAGTCAGCGCAGGTGACATTGTATTGTCAAGAGTTCCATTTGAACTGTCTTTAGAAAGTTTCCCCGAGGGACTAAATGGGTGATATGCCTCATTTCATCCCTTACAGTTTTTCAGCGCTCACCAGACATTGCCTGAGCTCCTACTCTGTACACTGTGTAGAAGAAGGGACAATTAACTCTATGCTGTTCCCTGGGTGATCGTAGAAAGTCAACAGGCAACACCAAGATGGCACGAGAGCATGCTGAATGTCACAACGGGACTGATGTAGAGGACAGAGGGGGCTTGGCTCAGTGTGGGGGTGTATTTTTCATGTGGGGTGCAATGGAGAATGTCAAAAAGGATTCCTGTCCAAGTTCATGTCTAAGTGGAGACTGGAAGGATGAGTTAGATAAATAGGGGGTGGGGTGAGGACCAGAGGGAGGAGAATTCCAGGCAGAAAGAGCTATAAACCTATGAGGACACATCCTGAGGTGACCGCCCAATGACTTACACCCCGGTTTAATCCTGCAAATGTGGGTGGAAACTGACTTCCTTCTAGCAAACAGAATACGAGAAAGTGATGGGATGTCACTTCTGTGAACACATGAATTATAAAGACTCCGGCTGAGGAGACCACAGCCAGACTCTCCTGCCGGCCTTAAAGAAGTGAGCTGCCATGTTGTCGGACGGATCACATGGTCAGAAACTGCTGGGGCCTCTGGGAGCTCAGAGCAGCCTGGGGTGGCAGCCAGCAAGAAAACAGGGACCTCAGTCCTACAGATACAAAGAACCAGCTGCTGGCACCACGTAAGCTTGGAAGATGACCCCGAGCTCCAAAAGGGAATGCAACCGCAGCTGACACTGCAGCTCGGGAGACCCTGACAGAGGCCCTGGTGAGGCTGTGCCCGGAGCCCTGACCCCTGATACCATGGGGGGATTACAACGTGTGCTGTTAAAGCAGGTACGTCAGTGGTAGCCTGGCTCAGTCGGTTGAGCATCTGGCTCTTGATTTCAGCTCAGGTCATGATCTCAGGGTCCTGAGATCAAGATCGAGCTTCATGTCAGTAGGGAGTCTGCTTGAGGGAGTCTCTCTCTCTCTCTCTCTCTCTGCCCCTCCCTCCAACTTTCTCTTTCTCTCTAAAGGAATCTTAAAAAAAAAAAAAAAAAGGTTATGAGTAGAATAGGTCCGTTATACACTCTCCCTTGCTAAATGTCCCCAACCCTCCATCCTCATCACTGATGTGATGGACGGAATGTCTGTGCCCTCTCCATCCCCGATTCGGACGCAGGACCTCTAGGAAGTAATTAGGTTTGGATGATGTCAGGAGGGTTGGGCCCCCTGGTGGGATTCGTGCCTTCTAAGAGGAGGGAGAGGAGCCAGAGCTCTCCACCGTGTGAGGACCCTGCTCTCAGACTTGTAGCCTCCCTAAGTCTGAGAAATAAACATCCATTCTTTAGTCACCAGTCGGCGCTGTGCTGTTAGAGCAGCGCAAATGGACTGAGACAGTCAGTGAATCTCCTTCCTCAACCTCCTCTCCCCCCTTTTTTTGAGAGCAAGAGCGAACTGGAGTAGGGAGGGACAAAGGGAGAAACTTTTTTTTTTTTTTTTTTAAGATTTTATTTATTTGACAGAGAGAGAACACAGCAGGGTGAGTGGGACAGGGAGAAGCAGGCTTCCCACAGAGTGGGGAGCCCGATGCAGGGCTCGATCCCAGTACCCCGGGATCGGGAGACATTAAGCAGCCTCCACACTCAGGGCTGAGTCCAACACGGGGCTCAATCATGACCCTGAGATGATGACCTGAGCCGAAATCAAGAGTTGGACAGTCAGGGTGCCTGGGTGGCTCAGTGGGTTAAAGCCTCTGCCTTCGGCTCAGGTCATGATCCCAGGGTCCTGGGATTGAGCCCCACATAGGACTCTCTGCTCAGCAGGGAGCCTGCTTCCCTTCCTCTCTCTCTGCCTGCCTCTCTGCCTGCTTGTAATCTCTATCTGTCAAATAAATAAAATCTTTAAAAAAAAAAAAAAGAGCTGGACAGTCAATGGACTGAGCCACCCAGGGGGTCCCTTTCTCCCCCATTTTTTAAACAATTTTTTTTTAAGATTTTATTATTTATTTGACAGACAGAGATCACAAGTAGGCAGAGAGGCAGGCAGAGAGAGAGAAGGAAGCAGGCTCCTCACAGAGCAGAGAGCCCAATGCGGGGCTCGATCCCAGGACCCCGGGATCATGACCTGAGCCGAAGGCAGAGGCTTCAACCCACTGAGCCACCCAGGTGCCCCCCCGACCCTTCCATGTTTTAAAGAAATTCTCTGGTTAAAAACAATGTAATAGGAGTGGAAACTTTAAAAGGCTTTTCGGATGCTGCACTGCTACTGGGAAGGCCAGGAGGATGAGGCATGAGGACTGCCTCTTACTTTCGAGTCCCTCCAAACACTCAACAGTCAACCCCTCAGCTGCCTGCCTTTCTGGGCCAAGTCACATTTCTGTCTTCCTGTGTGACGGGGCCCGGGAGTGGAGGGAAGAAAACGAGCGAACAGCGAAGGAAGATTCTGGCAGTTCCCGGATACAAGGAGGACAGCTCACACGACCAAGGTGATGGCTAACTTTTGCTGTTGAGGTCAAACTGTCCGCCCCTCAGCTCCTGTCTGGAATAAACGGGATCCAGGCCTCATCTCAGCCACACCAGCATGTTTCAAACATGACCTTTGCTCGGTTTTCTAGACTGGATTTTTGTCAGCCCACGAGATCTCAGAGTGTTGGCCAGTCTCCTGCACGACAGCTCCCAATGGGACAGGGACAGCATTCAGCATTCGGATTACCGACAGTCAGAAGGGCCTGGGCTCTCGCTTCTCTCAAGTCAGAGGCTGCCCCGCACGTCCTGGAACTGAACTGCCCATCAGCCCAAATGTGCTGACTGCTGACACACACGCACGCACGCACGCTCCGGGCCCCAGGTTTCAGAAAACAGAGCTCCTGACAAGTCAAGGACTTCAGATATAATATTAACTGTCTCGAGGACAAAAGACTATGGTGGGCTTGGCACCATATCGTCCCCCAAGTTCAAAAATCATTTGTTAGCCGTCGCACAGGACACTTGCCCCAACATCGCCCAGGAGTTTGATGGGATGAATGGTGTTTTTTTTTCCTTTAAGATTTTATTTATTTGAGAGAGAGAGAGAGAATGAATGGGCGGGGAGGGGCAGGCAGGGGGAAGGGAGAAGCAGGCTCCCCACTGAGCAGGGAGCCCACCATGGGGCTCCATCCTAGGACCCCAGGATCGTGACCTGAGCAGAAGGCAGTCACTCCACCAGCTGAGCACCTCCCCCTGCACCGCCGCTCCGCATCCACCCCCCCCACCCCCCCACCCCGTGTCCCCACCAGAGGAATGTCCTCTGTCTGTAATCCTACCTTGGTCTTGCCCAGCTGCCACTCACTGTGGGAGGCATCGTAGAGCTGCAGCAGCGCCGTGCACTTCCCCCTGATGTCCTCGGGCACAGCTGCGTTCCGCATCAGCACCTTATACCTGCCGAGGAAAGACGCCCCACGTCACCTTTTGCTACAATCTCTCTTTCCCCAGCTGCTGTGAAAAGAAAGCGCATCTGTGGAGCCCCGCCTTGCCTTTTGTAGAAATCCTGGAAGGGTCTCCGGACTGCGTAGCCCGCCTTCCGGATCCTCACCGTCTCCAGCATCCCGGAATACCGCAGCTGATTCAGCACGACTGCCTGGTCGAACTGCTCTGGCATCTGGAACGTGAGAAATGGTGAAAAGATCAAGGGAACACGGACACCCCGCACCCCCCGCACCCCGATTTGCCCGCTGGGACCCATCCCTGGGCTTCACCAGCCATCCCCGAGCCCTTCCTCCTTGCCCTTAAATTTTCCTGAAGTCCCAGACTTCACATCATCTCATTGGTAAATACGATCAATACGGTTTCTTAATATAACCACAACGCCATTGTCAGATCTTAAAAGAGACCAATAATTCCTGGTATTAATCTCCATGTTCCCATTTCTGCCTGTTTTAACGAGGATCATAAACATACTGCCATTTTTAACACTGTTTTTCAAAGAACCTGAAAAGAGTCATCTGATGTCACTTGATTTACTTTTTGAACTTCCATTTCCAGGAACTGAAAGGCATGTTTCTAGTCAAAGAATAGAGGGACCCAGTGAGGGACGGAGCGAGGGGTGGGTGAGGCTGGGGTGGGAGTGGGGGGAGAGAAAGCACACCCTTGGAGGAAAAGGGACAAAAATAGAGTTCTCGTTTTCTCAGTATCTAGTCAAATCCTCCGTGTGCTGAAAGCTCTACATGGTGATCCCTAGGCAAATGAAACCCAGAAAATCCAAACCAAAGAGAGACCAAAAAAAAAAAAAAATTATTAAACCAAAACTTCATGTCCTGAAACGTGTTCTCTTATCCACGCCATTGCCAAACAATCTGGCAGTGTGGACAGGACAATGGTCTTTCAGGGGAAAGCCCAAAAGTAGGCCGCTTCCCACTTGCGGCTTTTTGGGCAACGATATGTTTTTCAATCCAAACAGCCATTCCCTTGAACTAATTTGTACTTTATCCTACACAACTGTGAATAAAATGACTGAAAGGGAGCACAAGAGAATGGAAGGTCACCGTTAAAAAGTGCAAAAAAAAAAAAAAAGTGGCTTAAATTTGCAGTCCTTGAAAGCGCGGTCATTAACACAAATTTAGGCTTAAAGCCACGTTCTCCCGCAGGCTCCCCAAACTAGCAAAGAATAAAGTTGAAGAATGTTCTGCCAATCTCTCCTACAGCTTGTGCTGGAGCAGCCCGCCATCATCTCCTGCAGGCTGACCTCTCTTATATTTAATTTAATTCCTTCCACAAACAATGTGGTCAACTTGTCTTTACTCAGCAGTATTCTACCCGAGTACAGCCAATAAATTAGGGCAAATGTCCAAAAAAGCATGGCTCCCCGGTTTTTAGTCTTGATTATTTAAATATCCCTGTAAAAGTAAGAAAAACACAAAAATATGAAAAATCAGCTTCGGTTACTCTTATGCCTTATCTTTGTGTTATAAAAAATGGAGAGAGGCAACGGTTCTAGAGGTATTTGGTTAACATGCTTCCATTCTATTATCTGGACTATAATCTGGGCAGCAGCCATCCACAAAGCCTAGCACGGAGCGAACGTAAAACACACACAGAATAAAGCATCAGGCTTACTCAACTTTGTTAATTTCATAATCAGACACCTACTAATTGAATATTCCATCACTAGATGCTCAAAGACTTTTCTTAATCTCTCCCCATTCCTGAACCACCCTGCTTTTCCATGCGTCTTTTCTCCCAATCCTTATTTAACAACGTCACCACGATCCCTTAGTTTGGCACCAGTTCCTAGAATGTCCTAAAAAATATTACGAAAGGGATCCCCCACCCCATCCCAAAAAGTTCAGCCGCACTCACCATCTTCAGCCTCTCCAAGGAACATTCCACCTTCAGCTTGGCTCTGGGGCCAAAATTCATATGGAAAACGCCTGCCACACTGACCTTTCTGCCACAGCTAAAGACACTGAACAATAATGAACACCATTCCTGTGCTTTAAAAAGTGCTCGGTTGCCATGACAACCCCTTCCATTCTCGGGCTAATTAGGGTGGTGTGGTTGTAGGATTTCATACAGCCCAGGGAGGGAGGGAGCCACCAGGAGTGGCCGCTCCTTCCAGGCTCGCACTGCGATTGTGTTTCTGGCCCTTCCTAGTAATTTAACCAGGAAGGGGGGATCTAGAGGCAGATTGTCGCCATGGGCAACCCGCATAGCACTCAGGAGGTTGGGGAGGGGGGTAAGCCTGTATTTCCATCAGTGCTTCTCTTTTTAATTTCTACTTCCTTCTCTGGTGAATTAAATGCTCAAAGATGACCCAGCTGGGGGCTGGCCACGTCACAGCTTACAGGCATTTTCCTTCCCAAACTTCCCCAGCGCACACGTCTTCACTGGGAACTAGTCTTCTAGGGCCGGAGTTCGCTCTAACGGTGGCTGCCTCAAGTTCTGACGGCAGCAGATAACCTGGACTTTGCAAGTAACAGCTATAAAACGGTCTGGGCTTTAACCACCTACTATGTGCAAGGGTTCATGGTTCATGCTTGAAGACTAAAAAAAGGAGGGCTAGATTTTTTTTTCCTTTAATCAACAACCCCCACCAGGATGCTGCATTTATTACAACTGATGAACTCACCCCGGCCCATCACCAGCACCCGGAACCCACACTTTACAGGGCTCGCTGTTGCGCAGCGAAGGGTTCTGATGCACAAGGACATACATCCACCGTTAGAGGATCGTACAGAGTAGTTCCGCTGCCCTAAAATCCTCTGGGCTCCACCTACTCATTTCTACCTCCCCCAACTCCTGGGCAAGCACTAATCTTTTCAGGCTCTCCTTAATTGCTTTTTAAACATTTAATTAATTAATTTATTTTTTTTTTAAAGATTTTTAAATTTATTTACTTGAGAGAGAGAGAGACAGAGAGCGAGCATGAGCGGAGGGCAGGGGAAGGCAGGGTAGAGAGAGAAGCAGACTCCCCGCTGAGCAGGGAGCCCAACATTTAATTTTCTAAATGAAGAGTGGTTTGAGGTTCGCAGCGACACTGAGAGGAAGATCCAGAGAGTTCCTCCAGGCCCCTGCCCCCACATGTGTAGCCCCACAGGGGCTGCATTCTGGTTCCCAGAACCCTTCCATTGAGAAGGGTGGCAGGTATACCAACCCTCATTCCTTACATAGCAGAAAGCCACATATAAAGCCATATCAAACACTAAAATTAACCTCAGGAATGCGGAAGAAAGTCAAGCATGAGGACGTAGGGGAGACACATAATTTGAACCCAGGTCTGAACCAGCGTCTGGGCTCTACCACCGGTTCACTGCTGCAGGGGAACGGCCCTTCTAGAGAACGCAGCACAGACAACAGCGACGAGGCAGAACGAGAACCCAGCGTGCCCCATGGTTAGTCTGGGACAGAGCGGGGCGCGGGGGACCTGGGCGGCTGTGCTTCCTGTGTCCAACTTTGAGGGCAACTGTTTTCCAGATAAGGAGCCAACCGAGGCTCAGGGTGAGAGATAAATGCGGCCAGACCTGAGGTGTACAAGGATCCCTTTGTTGGCAGCATCAAAACGGGAAACAAGACCCGACGAATGGCTGGGGGTGTTTTGATAATCGGGCACATCATGAAATATTATGCAGCCGTTAAGACCAAGACCACGTGAAAGCCGCACCAGTAGACTCCCAGGCCTTTGGCAAGCTGAGAAAAGGTGCAGGGAACTATGCATAACAGTCTCATTTTTGTAAAACAATGACCTCAGCAAAAAAACCCAAAGGAACAACAACAAAAAACCACCAAAAACCAAAAAAACCCTGTCCTATTTATTGTATGTACATGAAGATACAGGCATACGTCGTTTTATCATGCTTCACAGATCCTGTGTTTCTCACAAATTGAAGGTTTGTGGCAAAGCTGTGTCAAGTCTGTCGGCACCATCTTCCCAGCAGCATTTGCTCCCTTTGTCTCTGTGTCACCTTTGGGTGATTCTTGGAATATCTCAAACTTTTTCACTGTGACCAGTGATTATGACTGGCTGTAAGCTCAGATTAAATTAAGTATGTATGGGACGCCTGGGTGGCTCAGTTGGTTAAGCAGCTGCCTTCGGCTCGGGTCATGATCCCGGCATCCTGGGATCGAGTCCCACATCGGGCTCCTTGCTCGGCGGGGAGCCTGCTTCTCCCTCTGCCTCTGCCTACCACTCTGTCTGCCTGTGCTCGCTCTCTCTCTCTCTCTAACAAATAAATAAATTAAAAAAAATATTTAAAAAAAAATTAAGTATGTATACTTTTTTTAAAGACATAACGCTACTGCACACTTAAAGGACTACAGAACAACGTAAGTCTAATGTCATAGGTCCTGGGAAACCAAAACACTCCTCTGGCTTGCTTTTTGTGACATTCACTTTTCCGCAGAGTTCTGCAACCAAGCCTGCAGTATCTCTGAGGTCCTCCTGTCTAAGTCCAGGTACGCGTGTGCAGAAAAGCACAGGAACATTCATGCTCGGTCCTTTCTGGTTCTGGGGGTTTTGTCGTGGACGCTGGGAAGAAAGGTCGCTAGGAAAACAGGGAATGAAAAATTAGGCTGCGCTGAGCGAAGAAAATGGTCCCGTATATACAATACGCTTATTCTTCTACTTGGCTATACGTCTTTGAAGATACTTAATAAATAACATTTTTTTTTACAAGGTAAAAACCCAGATATTGAGTGGATTCTAGTGGCCCTGTACGGAATAGAGTGAAAGGGAAGAGAAGGAGGAAGATCAAGTGTGAAGCTACGAGAAAGATACTTTAAAGTAGAAATAAGCTAAAGGGCCACCAACAAATGAGGGCTTAGGGGCACCCAGCTGGCTCAGTCGGTAGAGCACGTGACTCTTGATCTTGGGGTTGTGAGTTTGGGTCCCACAGTGGGTGTAGATTACTTTAAAAAAATGAAAACAAAACAAAAAACCCAAAGGAATGAATAAACAAAATAGACCTATCTGTTCACACAATGGAGTATTACTTGGTCCTGAAAAGGAACAAAGCACTAAAACACGCTACACAAACCCTTAGAACATTATACTAAATGGAAGAAGCCGGTCACAAAAAATCATGTGCGTGTTGTAGGATTCCATCCATATGAAATGTCCAGAAAGAGAACTGCGCAGACACTGAGTCGTGGCCACCTAGGGCTGGTGGAAACAGTGGAGGTAGGTATGGGGGGGGGGGGCAGGCCAACAGTAGGGGGTTTGTCAGCTGATGATAAAGTTCTAAAACGGCCAGTGGTGATGGGAGCACATTATCCATGAATATATAAAAACCCACCAAACTGTACACTTCAGATGGGTCAACTGTAGGTATGTGAATTCTATCTCAACAAAGCCAGTTTTTTAAAAAGTTTTTTTAAAAGCCATACAAGACATGGAGACATTTAAGATGGATAAGCAGTGGGGCGTCTCGGTGGCGCAGTCGGTTAAGCGTCCCACTCTTGGTTTCAGGTCAGGTCTTATCTCGGGTCGTGGGATCCAGCCCTGGGTCAGGCTCTGTGCTCAGCACAGAGTCTGCTTGAGATTCTCTCTCCCTCTCTCTCTGCCCCTCCGGCACGTGCTCGCTCCCTCTAAAATACATATGTAAATCTTAAAACATAAATAAATGAAAATATGAAAAATAAAATGGACAAGCAGCAATGGGTGTGAGGGAGAGTCTTCTTGGAGACAGGACTGGATGTATTTGTTTCAGGGAAGTCAATTCTATAAATGATGATGATGATGATGATGATGATGATGATGATAATTGGGAAAACTATTTTCCCCTACCACCTTAAAAAGTAAGATTTCAGAAGGCCCAGACACAAATGACTGCTAAGACCTAGCCCAAAATCCAGTTATAAGCCAGCCAGCGCTGCCTTCTGCAGCTTCAAACCTAAATAAAGGTCAGGAGAGGTGCCGATACACAGGGACCCAGGACAAGGGAGGCTCTTCACAACCAGAGACAGAAATAAACGCATTTATGCATTAATGAATCTGATTACCCCGAACACTACCTAGCCTTTCATAATTTCATAAATACTGCATAAAGATAATAAGGATGTCAGCGATTCTGGAAATCGCCCCCTGTCTAAGTACGAGGACATTCAATCCGTGCTTACAGAAGAAAACAGAGCGAGTTCGTTACCGATGGACCCTCAAAGTTCTTGTGCTTCTCAGCATTTGAGAGAGGTCTCAGGAACCAGGCGAGGAGCTCCGAGAACTGAGGAAGAGTAGGAACCTGGCTTGCCCTGCAGAGGCCCACTGGGTATGGAGGGGGGCAGTCAGGACTTCAGGGAGAGAAGGCACTTCTCTACTCTGATCTGGGGGGTGGGTTAGGACAGATGATTCCATCTTATGGACAAGGAAACTCGAAGTTCCTTCCTTAGACTGAGAGCAACCTTCCAGGTAACAGCATGAAATGCACCTGTCCCTGTTTGGACCCAACAAACATTTGGGTCCAGATCGAAGACTGGCTCTAATCTGCTTAGAATATAACATGGCAGCAAAGCATAGGCCTGAAAACCAAACACGGGATCTGAGCATTATACCAACAAGTGCCTTCCTTACTGTCCTTAGTAACTTAATAGAAAAAAAAATTGACTTTCTATCTTATAAGACTTAATTTCCCACCCCTCTCGTAGACTTTCTCAAAGTGAGTAGTGTAACATTCTAAAATTAAAGAGTTCTATTTTTTCCTTTTTTTTTTTAAATGGATCCTGACCTAGTTTCTCTATGTGAAATATCTTTGCCTTTATTTACACACATATTAGGTCTGCAACTGAGGGACTTATCTCATAGCCCACATTATGTTGGATTAGTCCCTGCCATCCTAAGGAATAGAAAACAATCTATTTAGTAAAAAGAACCCTTATATGACTCTTTATTCTGGTAAGTAAATATTACAGAGTGGGGGAAAGGCCCAACTAACCTTAAATAGAGAGGATTTACTATCTTAGGTGTATTTGTATTACCATTACCGGATATACTTTTACTCTATTCACCTTTAAACATTAACCTCACCTCTGATAACCCTTCTTCAACTGCAGAAAAATCCAAGGTTCCAGAAAGGCTTATCCGAAGTCAATTATGTTACACTAATAAACTATCATTCTCAGCCCTATAAATGACTGAGAAAGTCTTACAGTGGGACGCCTGTCCTCACCTTACTAATTAGCCAAAAAATTAATTTTAAAGAAAGATGCAAGACCTCTCCATCTTTATTTGCTGTGTTTGCTACATCAAACTATCAAAAGCGGTCCATAAATATTGAACACAAGTTTATCATGCTTTGAAGAGCTTTCAAAAGCGTGGTTACTAAACCGGCAATATAATTTTCCTGACCTTGAACGGGCACTAAACAAAAGCCCATTAAACTAGCGACAAAAGTTCTTTGTACTCACATCAGTCATTTCACTCCCGGGCTGTTAAACACTTTACACAGTTGTCGCCGCTCGCTGACTTCACTTCGGAGCAGAGAGGCAGACACTAAGGTCCCCTAGAGAAGAGGCAACTCCCCGCCCCCTCCCAGGTGAGGAACAGGAAGCAACACCGTGACATTGACTGCCAAACGCTGTGGTCAGTCCTGGAGGTCAGATTAGAGAGCATGGAAATTTCTCCCTCCCCGGGCACAGGCTTCAGGCCACATTCCTCCCGGCCGAGCGCAGTCACCAACCCTCAGGAGAAAACGCTGGACTATTACACCTGGAAGAGGTTGTGCTCACCTCAGAGCCTCACAACCCCCCACTGCTCAACAGGAAAGGAGGAACCGGACCAGAGAACACACATACACACACACGCACGCACACTTACAGAATCCTTCCGAGGCGTAGTCCCCCAGTTATCCAACTCCCAGCACACACCACACCAAACTAAGGCAAAGGCGCCAATTTCCCATTCAAGCGCCCGCAATACGGCTCCAGTCTGCCTTCGGTCAGCACACGGCTAGGTCAACTCGACATCTTGCTCACATTCTAGAGAACCCTAGATGTTTCTGGACTAAAGCTGTCCCTTCCTGTCTTCCTCAGCTGGAGCTAGCCTCACCACCTGCATGTTCTCCCGTGGAGTCTGTTGAGTTTCGTGGATATTTTAGGGGTCTCCCATACACACCCTCTTCAATACGTAAATCTGTTCCTGAGGCATCTGACTGCTGCCATCTGTCACCTCCCCTTCCCTCGGTAGCACACGTGTACTTGCTTTAGGATGTGACCTCAACCATGCATCATCTCATGTCATGTATTTTTGCATGTGTGTATGTTAGACATAGCCGTGTGAAGTCCCCATTAGATGATACATTCCCTCAGGGGAGGGTCTGAATTTTATGAATTTGTCACTAAATTGCCTCCCTGACATACTACATACATACGCACTTAAACTACGGTGTTGCATAAATAAAACTGTGGTTCTCTTTTCCAATGTACTTATTTGGCAAGGACCTAGAAATAATACCATAAGACCGTTCATAAAAGGAAGAATTGATTAACTCCTCTGCGAAAGACACTGTTAAGACAATGAAAAGACAAGCAACACACTGGGAAAATATTTTAAAAATATAAATCTGGAAAAATACCGTATCTAACAAATGGATGAACACTTACTACTCAACAATATGAAAACCACCACCCGATGTAAAAAGTAGGGAAAAGATCTGGACACTTCACCAAAGAAGATTTAGGGACGGCTACTGAGCATATGGAAAGATACTCCATTTAGGAAATTGCTGATTAAAGCAAGGACACCACCACACACCTGCTAGAATGATTAAACCCGGAAAGCCGAAAATACCCAGTGACGGCAAAGATACGAAGCAACAGGAAAGGTAATTCGTAGTCGGTTGGATGCAAAATGACAGTCAGCTGGGAAGACAGTTTCTCATAAGGCTAAGCACCGTTTTCCATGATCCAGCAAACGTGCTCCTAAGGATTTAGCCAACCGAACCGAATGCACAAACACCTGCAGGTTGAATGTTCACGACAGCTTTATTCACAGCTGTCAAAATTCAGAAGCAATCAAGATGTCGTCGTCCAGCAGGTGAACGGCCACAGAAACTGTGGGACAGCCGCATAACGGAACAGCATTCAAGATTTTTAAAAGAGATATCAAGTTCCCCAAAACCTGGAGGGAACTTAAGCACAGTAAAGCAGACTGAAATGAGCAGATACGTCTACTACCTGATTCCAGTTAGATGGCGTTCTGCAGAAGGCAAAGTGACAGAGACCGCAGAAGCAGCAGTGGTTCCCAGGGACTCAGCGGGGAGGGGATGAGTAGGTAAAGCACAGAGAAATTTTAGGTTGGAGAAGCTGTTCTGTCGGATCCTGTGATGGTGGATACACCCCATGATATATCTGCCCAGATCCGGAGAATTTTAATGTACAAGAGTGAACCTTGGAGGGTCCCAGGAAGTGATATATATTGTAATAAAAGAATCTCAGTGTATTACAGAGGCGTGAAATGACCTCATTGAAGGACTGGGGGCGGGGCCCTCATAAGTACCTTTGGAAATGGGCTCCGTAAGACTGAGGGCAAAGGGAGGCGCACAGGCACACTGCATTACAGTTCAGAGTTCTTCCCTGGGAATGACGGGTTCATAATTCCGCTGCTGCTCTACAATTAAATAAATGGATGGTGGATGGTGGGAGCCAGGGTTCTCACTACTGGAGTGCAAATTTTGCAAGAAAACCTTAACAAATTCTATCCAACCTGATCAACCTGGTTTGATCACTTTTATGAAAATAGGAGCAGAGGGCGCCTGGGTGGCTCAGCTGTTAAGCATCTGCCTTGGGCTCAGGTCATGATCTCAGGGTCCTGGGATCGAGCCCCACATTGGGCTCCCCGTTCTGCGGGAAGCCCGCTTCTCCCTCCCCTACTCTCCCTGCTTGTGTTCCTTCTCTCACTGTGTCTCTGTGAAATAAATAAATAAAATCTTTAAAAAACAAACAGACAAACAAAAAACAGGAGCAGAGAAACTGTTCTGGCGCTGGCTTAACTGGTCCTCTTAAGGATGCCAGCCACAAGGTCCAAGCGTTCCTCAAAACGTGTTTCTGGAGAACATGCCTGAAATATCCCATTCCTTTTTTTGACTACTTATAGGACCTAACCATAATGTGTTTCTATAGGAAATGGTTCTACTACAAAATACAATGACATAACTTTGCTGTATCGAGTTTGAGGATGACTTAAAGAAATTGGGAAATAAAAGTAGTCTCATTTCTCCATTAAATTATGGTTAAATGACAGAATAATGCATCCAAAGGTTGGTTGTTTTTTTGTTTTGTTTTGTTTTTTTAAATCAGAACCACGGAAAATGTATACGGTGCAAATCCCACAGCTCTCCTACAGAAAACCACTCTGGCCAGCTTCCTGAGTCTCTGTCGGGACATATTCTATGCACATACAAACACACGACTGTTGTGCCATCTGCACACACCTACAAGCACATACAAGTACACACACATGCTTTGCTGAAAGGAAAAAAAAAAAGGCAAATGAAAATATGCCCTACATTTTGTTCTCACCTAAAGGCATCGCTGTTAGGACACACAGGTGTGCCACGTTCTTTCCACTTCATCAGCTCCCTAGGGAGGACGTTTCGGTGGTTCCTACTCTTGGCTGTATTCTATTCAGATTTTACTGAATGGAAGGAAATTTCAAAAGTGGAACAGCGGAGTCCCCACACCAGAGCGTTTCCTGTCCACACCTCCATCCTGGCCCTCAAGAGTGCCTTTGTTTTGCGGTGAATGCAGGCCTGTCCCTGTGACGGCCCGTGGTCAGGAGCACGGAGAGCTGCAAGGTGATCGCTCTCACGTCTCTGCCCAACCTGGACCTCTAAGGGAACAGGGTTAGAGAGATGCCTCGTGTGTGAGAGAGGCTTTGTTCTAGGACAAGATCGCCCCGCGGGATGCCCTCAGCTCCCACTTTACATGGTGTCCCTGTTAGTTTGACATTTTAATCAATCAGAAAGTCATCACTGATCAGACTCCGGTGACTTAATTCTGTCGGTCTTCTATGCTGAGTGTCATAATTTTACCTTCTAGCATGTCAGACCATGTAAATTTGGGAGTTTATGTGTCACGCTACATAACAAGGTCATTTAACAGCATTTCTAGTCCAAAGGACACATAAAATCTACCGGGATGGATTATAATAAAAGGCTGTGTCTTAAACAAATTTAATCAAAATAGCAGCTACTACTCACTGAACAGGGGCTGTGTTTCCACCAACGGATTAAGCATTCTACGGGCCTCTCAATCCTTCCAACTGCCCATGAGGATCAAATTAAATGTGTGAGATAAAGGAAAGACAGCCAGCTACTCAAGAAATGCTACTAGCTAACATTTGCGAAGCACTTTGCAACTTCTAAACCCGTGGTATGCGCTCATTTCGACCATCTGGGAGGCCGGCAAGGCAGCTCTTGGTGTTTTCAGGCAACAGGTCCAAAGAATGAGTGACGGAAGTCCCATCGCACACCAGTTACCAGGACAGGCGCCACTTCTAATACCGGAATCCCTGCAGATTCTGCCCAAGTGTCCCCAGAGCGCAGGAGCTCCTCTCCTCCTTGTCAACAAGTCCACGTCCAAAGTGACCCTGTTCGGGCGGCTGCTGCGACCGCCTGCGGGCAGCCGATCAAGGTGAAGCACTTCTAGCAGTAATACTAGCAGTACTAGCAGTACTAACACCATCTTCAGCAGTAATATTAGTAATAAGGAGCACAACAAGGAAGGCTAAGATCCTAGGAACTTGCCACATGCCAGACATTACGCTAACTTTATAAAGCTAGCTTTTATTGAATTTTTTAAGATTTTTATTTTGAAGTAATCTCTACACCCAACTTGGGACTCCAATTTACAACCCCGAGATCAAGAGTTGCATGCTCGGGATGCCTGGGGGGCTCCGTCGGTGAAGCGTCTGCCTTTGGCTCGGGTCATGATCCCTGGGTCCTGGGACTGAGTCCCGCATGGGGCTCCCTGCTCAGCGAGGAGTCTGCTTCTCCCTCTGCCTGCTGCTCCCCCTGCTTGTGCTCTCTCTTGCTGACAAATAAATAAATAAAATCTTTTTAAAAAGAGTTGCATGCTCTCCCAACGGAGCCAGCCAGGCACCCACTTTAATTTTACGAACTCTGCAAGGTAGGAATCATCATCGCCCCCCATGTTAAAGATGCATAATCTGAGAGGGTAACTTTTGAGCATCACAAAGCTGCTCCAAGACAGAGTCAGGCACAGTGAGGGCCAGGCCAGCACCACGAACCCCTGGCTCGCCCCGTCTGACCTAGAAGGTGCCAAGTTCAGGAGGTGGGATGGGGAGTTCCTGTGGTCCCAAAGTTTTCATTCTTTAACCATGGACTTTGTTTCCTGGTACATTTTTCCTGGATATTCTTGAATGAAAGTCATCACAATAGCTGTGTTGGTAGCAGACTTCACACCAAATCAGAAGTCAGCTTCTGAGGATTAAAACTTCAAGGAGACAGTACATTTCATTAGGGCAGGGACTGGCCGACGTCAGCCTGCAAGCCACATCTGGCTCACCACCTGGGTTTGTAAATAGAGTTTTCTTGGAACACAGCCACGCATTGTCCGGTGAATTCTTTCACAAGACAATGGCGAAGCCTGAAATATTGACTATTTTGCCAGTTGGCAGGAGAAGTATGCCAACGGACCCCGGAGGGAACGAAAGCCAGGTAAATAGTGCCATCAAAGAGTGCAAACTAAATTGCAGTCTGCAGCAAATTATGTAACAGATTTTGAAAAAATCAATACAAGAAGAAATGTAGAATGCCTCATTAATAATTTTGAAATTTAGTTCATGTCGAAATAACATTTCGGATACATTGGGCTGAAGTATATTATTAAAACTAACTTCACAGAAACTAATTTCTTTTTGCGCTTCCACATAGCAATGGGAAAAATTTTAAATGACGTATATACAAGTCTCCTACTTTATTTCCACTGGACAACGTTGCTCTGACAAATGAGGCTGAGCCTGACTCTAGGAGGACATGGAGGAAAAGGGCAAGGTCAATATTGTAATTCTATTTGCCTTGGATACTTGGAGCATATCTCTATATAAAATGAACTGTCAGACTCTTTTAATACAAAGCTTAAGAGACCAAATCAAAACATATTACTTTTCACCGAACACATGATCCATTATTCAAAGATGAAAAACATGCAAAGAACGTGAAAGACACCCCAAGTAGTTTCCATGGGGCTAATGATGCTAAAGAAATTAGACATGAAGAATTTCCATGAACTCCAAATAACATACGAAATATCCACACAATTCTCAAACAAAACATGTGTATTCTATTTTTCCTAATAAATTTACATGGAGTTTCTAACATCACTCCAGAAGCTTCCTAGGACATTCAGTTGGCTTTATTTTTAACAGGCCACTGAATCCAGCTAATCTTTAGCATCTATAAAAACAGTAAGAAGTGCACCACTGCGGGGGATCTGTAATAAAGCTAGTCTGGAGAGGCCAGAAAGGGGGCACCCCCATCTATTTGTTCCCCAAACCTGGCAAGTAAATGCCTGGAAAGGCTACAGCTAAGGGCCAGCTCCCTGGTGTTCAGAACAAGCACTCTGTCTTTAATTGTGTCCGTGGGACATTTTACCCATTTGAGTCTCAGCGACCATTGTGCTCATGTCACATGCTTGTTTCCAAACCCCACCAATGGCCCGAAAGCCACACGTATTTAACGTTTGGCGGAACGCTTCCTTGCGTTACAAGAATGCAAAAGCCTGCCCTCCTCCACAGACTCTTTCTTCCATTCTTATTCCTTTCCGGTTTCCTGCCTTTAACAACCGCCCGTGCACCTGCTGCTGACTTGTGTTCCCCTCCACGGCCATGCGTGCAGGGTACTGCACACGCCTGCGTTTCCTTCCTTCCTTTCCTGCATATACTGGACACAGACGCCCCCAGCCCTGCCTCCCTCTGGGCCCTGAATTCCCAGCAAACCCCGTAGGAAGTTCCCAGCCTTCAGGCCTGCACGCCAAACCCTTCCTGGGGGACGAGGTACCTGGGGCCTTCCTGTGGACGCCCTCCACCCCTCACGTGGGGAAGACAGAAAGCAGCATGTTCCTGCAAAAGGGAACCCCTGGGCTGTTAAATAGAGTTGCTATTGAATTCTCACTACTGGGGGAAAAAGCTAAGCTTTTCTCCTTGATTTAAAAGCCAAACAGCAAATAATGGTGTCTAATATTTAAATATGGGCTACTCCGCATTAAAGATCTTCTTTACCTCGATCAAATCTCCCAGTGCCCTGTAAATGAAGGCAAATGGAGAAGCTAGGAACAGGATTTCCTTATAGACATGAGAGAAGTGAATCGGTACAACTCGAATGACTTTCCCAAGGTGATGTGGCTGCTAAGCCCTAGGTGCTCAGCGCTAGGACCTGTAAGTAGATTCCACGCTCTTCCGTACATGCTCTTCTTCCTTACGGAAGAACCAGAAGAGCATCCCTCCAAGTGTGGCCGGTGACAGGTGCCGCTCCACAATGAGACAGACACCAGAAGCGGGAGCAAAGCACTCCGGACCTTCAACAGCAATAAGACGCGGACACACCCTTGAACGTCCCACTCCACGACAAACTGGCAATAAAAAAGGACTGCTCTCTTGCCACATACAGTGTGAGTAGGGCTGTTCTACAAGATACCAATGTCAAGGTTGGGTAATGCTTATAAGAAATTCCTGATAATCATGGGTACACAATTTTAATTTTGCATAATTCCCTTTTTATTGTTTAAACGTCAATCAGGCCCAACAAATAAGGGGCGCCTGAGTGGTTCAGTCTGCTAAGGGGCTTCCTTCCGCTCAGGTCATGATCCCCAGGTCCTGGGATGGAGCCCCTCCCCCCGCGTTAGGCTCCCTGCTCAGCGGGGAGTCTGCTTCTCCCTCTGCCCCTCCCCCTGCTCATTCTCTCTCCCTTGTTCAAATCTTTTTTTTTTCCCCCAAGATTTTATTTATTTATTTGACAGAGAGAGACCCAGCAAGAGAGGAAATACAAGCAAGGGGAGTGGGAGGGGGAGAAGCAGGCTTCCTGTGGAGCAGTAAGCGCGATGTGGGTGGGGCTTGGTCCCAGGACCCTGGGATCATGACCTGAGCCAAAGGTAGACAGTCATCTGAGCCACCCAGATGCCCCTCAAATAAAGTCTTTAAAAAAATTTAAAGTAAGTGTATTTATCTAACTCCTTCCTCAAAACAGCTACAAGTCCTAAATGTCCATTCAGAAAATCTGATATCACATCCCCAAAAGTTCTATGAACTGTACACAAGTTACAAATATTTTTCCGTTTCCATCTTTCCATCTTCATCTTCTCTACTCCTCATGTAAAGTTTTGTTCACTGGTGAGGCTCATCAACCCTCCCTTGCAAACAGAACTCCCACTGTACTCAGGGCAGCTGTCCTGGGACTGAGATCATTCCAAGCCAACTGGGCAAACCCATCCACCTTGGATGGTGATATCATCGTGGGAGAGGGAGAGAGATATTCACTCTCCCAAGCTTCCTGTGGAGTGGGGCAAACCTACTGAGGGGCTCCTGGGAAGATTTTTCCTTCCTAATAAAAGGAGAGCTGCTCTTTTGGCCCTGCCCTGATTCCTTTCACGGGTTAATATTTACTCTAAGAGGACCACATCTTCGTTGGCTTGATTCAGAGACGCATCCCAAAGGGACGACAGGTACTCAACAACTAGCTGTTAACCGAATGAAGATATTCTGGGAGGATGTGATGGTTGCCCCTATGGCAGCCATTTTGCAACCTTGAGGAAGGACAAAGAGAACCGCAGACACATTGATGTGAAGACCCAATACTGCGGGGCTCTAAGCAAGTGTTTACTAAATGTGATACTTATATGTATAAATTGTACACATCACTGTCGGCTGAGTTATTCTGTGTCTTGTCACTTAAGAGTCAAGGTTTTTCCCAAAGGAGACTGAGGGGTAGGAAGTGTGTTTGACCCACGTGTACCACCTGCGGCTAGATGGAAGAGGTCCTGTGGAGGAAGGGAAGGATTACCCCTGGGAAGGAAGGGCCACCCGTGGGGAATGGGCTTAGGCTCCAGAAACATCCAGATCCCTGGTGGAAACACAAGGTTGCTGTATAGCTGAAACTGCTACTGTGGTTAATACAGTAAACGCTGAAAATATCCAGAAGGCACGGCCGAGCAGAGGTCATCACCAACAACATGAGCTGGCATATGATGCTAAAGCCAGAGGGACATCACGGGGCTGTGGTCAAGTTCAAAGCTAGGTTAGAGAAGTCAGAATCAAAGACAGAACGCATGGGCCGAGTGCCCTGTGCCCACAATGAGAACCAGGAGTTGGTGGCCGCATCTGAAGCAGCCACATAGCCAAGAGGCCCGGGACAGGGTTTTTCCTGGGAACACTGTACTCAACACATAGCAAGAACCCAGTAGAGGGAGGGAGGGAGGAGGGGACGTTGTGAAGGAGGGCGGGCACGTTCGCTAGTGACAGATGTTGTCGGTCTGGTCCTCAGGGGGATTACAAGGCGAGGCCACATGCTGGAGTGGGAAGGCTTTGAGGGCAGGGAGGTCCCTCTCCTCTGGGGCTGACACAAACTTGTCCTAGAACCAATCAGACCACATTTCTTGATATCCTCCAGCAACATGATGGGACCAGAGAGGATGATGTGGGCATCATCTAAGACAAAGCTGGCAATCTGGACAAAGGTCAATGAGCCCGGGGTCCTCACCGAAGCCCCAAGTTCATAACTAAACCGCTCTCCTCCCTGCCGCAGGCCGCTGTTTTTATGTCTGGGCTCGCGCAGAGATCTTTCAAAGCAGGTCACTTACAATCTGACCACTTCTAAAAATATGTACGCTGTGTTCCAATAAAGAAAAATGAAAATTTAAGGCCCACCAATGAATCCAACTGGCACAAAAAGTGAAATTTCAGGGTGAATCCACGGGGAGATTAAGAGAAACTAGGGGACTGAGGTCTGGGCAAGGAAAAGAAACAAGCCCCCTCAGAGAAAGTGGTGACCGTGGAAGGACAAGAGGGTGGGCTGGCAGGACATATTTAAATTCCAAATAGGTCATACGAATTTAAAATCAGAAGGTGGGAGTTCAAGATATATCTGTATCTATAAATCGGATCTGGAGAGTCAATTAACATGTGTTGAAAGAGACTCAGAAAAACAGAGAAATGGGTGGGGGTGGGTGGGCAGGAGGGAGACCATAGGTTTGTTCTAAATCATCCACAGACCCCAGTAAAGACGACAGAATGTCCGATCTGCAGCATTAATCCCATCTGGAAATCCTCATAAAGCAGCCTCCCTCCTGGGTATAATCTGTTGCCATTTTATCTAATGAATATAATTAAACCCTTTATCTTGCTAAACTAAACCTCAATCTCACTGTTCATCACCATTCTATTTCAAATGCTCCGTCCACCATACTGAATAGGTCAGATGCCCTTTTATTCACACTCGCTCTGAAAAATCAGGCTGAGAAATACACATTAGGAGGGCAGCTGTCTCTCTTTGCAGACGCTGGCAAGGAGGCACCGGCCAGGCACGAAACCGCTGACGTAGCCGTGGACCGGACCGACTCACTTACACAGTCACCGAGGTCACGCCAATGCTGCAAGGATGCTGAGCCCGAAAACAGAAGAGCAGGGGATGGGACATGTGCCCTGCGTGGCCCTCCATGCTTCCATGTCCACAGCCTGGAAAAATCTGCAGACGGACATCTGTAATGCTTGGCCCGAGTTTTTTTTTACAGTGTAGTGCTACCCCCGTTGGTACTAAGACAGACCGCCATGGGGGCAGAAATTGGTGTACGGATAATAATCAGGAGAACAGACAACAGACCGGTGGTCTCTTGCTTTCAGGTGTTGAACTTCAGGGGCAAAAGACTTCTGAGCCACTGAGACACAAAGATCATTCACCATTCCTAAGTTTAAGCGAGGATGCGGAGGAAAAGGGGCGCTCCGAGACACCTGCTACAAGGGCAAGTCAGGACTGAGGGGTCTGAACAGTTCTAAAAAGTATGAAAATAAAAATGGCAACTGGGAAAAATCTGAGCCCCCAAGGAGAGACGTCAGTTATTAGAAGGAGAAGGATTTCATCAGATGCCTGTTAGCTGAGGGTTGGAAGGGGCGTGAGAATTACCCCATCCCGTTGCCTGGCTTATACTTACGTAGGGAAGGAACAGAAAGCGGGCTGCTCCGCATTCGCCTAGAGAAGACAGCTAAGGAAGGAGCCGCTGCTCTGATCATGGATGTAGCAGAAGACTTATAAATATTCATGATTATGGGCGGGGATATCAGGGAAAAAGTCAAAGAAAAGAATTTTACTTGAAAACTCTTCAGCGCAGCCTGTCCCTGCGGGGAAACGGTCATGTGTTTTGCAAGTCCTTGGTAAATTCTACTTTCTAGAAGGAAAATGAAGGCCTGGTGAGAAGGGGGTGCCGGTGAGCATAGCCTCCCTCCCAGGAGTCCTTTCTCCTGCTTATTCATGTATTAAAGTGGTTGTCTGCAAGTCATAATGGGAAATTAGCCAGCCTTAAACACAGCCAATATCTGCTAAGTATAAATTAAGAACAGCACAAAATATTCCACTGAGCGCTTGGGTGTTGCTAGGAAACGGGAGGTCAGGCAATGCTCGAAGGCCAGGTTCTTCCCATCCCTGGGGCCTCGACAGGGCTCCCGGCGGGCCCTGCAGCAGCCAGAGCCAGGCCTTACGTCGGATGCCGCCCCCGCTGCCACACTGCCCCCCACACGGTTAAAGAGCCCAACGGGGGCTGTGCGGCCCAGCACGATTCTCCATGACCCTGGTGCCTGAGAATCAGTACGAAAGAGTTTTAAGTTGAAGACTCTTCCATTCCACCACCTAAGCAAAATGGTAAAAAAATAAAAGGAATATGTATAGAGACAGAACAAACACGTTCCGAAATTCGAGAAAGACACAGTGAACAGAAGACAGGCATGACAATGAAGTGTTCTTTTTCTCTTCACCTGTCCTCAGAATGATCTAACCATCCGCTTCCTTCGGGGATCCATTTGGCCATAACCACCACCCCCATTCTAAAAATGAACACAGGTCCTTAAATTCTATTTGAGGGTACAGTGTCAACTTCAGTGAGAGGAAATGAACACCTCGATTGGCTGGGCCCACCACAGTCACCATTGGTGGGCTCTTCCAAGACACATACACATCACCTCCTTCCATAATGACCAGCAGGATAATTATCATCAGTGGCCACCGTGTGCCAGTCTGAACTGGGGGTTCTGTAGACATGATCACAGTCAGTCCTGTAACCACCCTAAAAAAGGGTGACTTCTGGGACACCTGGGTGGCTCTGTCGGTAAAGCGTCTGCCTTCGGCTCAGGTCACAATCCCAGGGTCCTGGGATCAAGTCTGGCGTTGGGCCCCCTGCTTTAGTGGGCAGCCTGCTCCTCCCTTTGCATGCCACTCCCCCTGCTTGTGTGTTCACTCTGTCTCTGGCAAATAAATAAAATCTTAAAAAAAAAAAAAAAAAAGAGGGGTGACTTCTATCCTTATTCCATCCATGAGAACACAGAGGACTTAAAAGACCAGTGACATGTGGCTGGTGACAGTGAGTGCAGCATTTTCTGTAAAACCTCACTCAGTCCACCGAGATACACGGCCTCTTGGTGCATCTTCATTAATTATTGTAATCCAATAATGTTTAGGGAGCAACCCGTTTTATCATCCTGTCACCCATTTATTGTCTAAAGGACAGACTGCCTTACTCACCAGCAAATAGAAAAAAAAAAAAAAATCAACCTGTTCTCTGAGAATTGTGATAACCTTGCAGCGTTAGCCCCAGAATATGTAGAAAAACAAGCCCGGTTTGGTTCACTGCTAGTTGCTAGGCTGGAAAGGGTAGGTATTGAGTTAAAGTTCTGTGATTTAGGCAAGAAAATCATAGGACTATAAACACAATGATGATAGATGCCAGGGAGCGTTTCGCAAATGCTCCTGGATCCGTCTCCCCGTTTCCCCCCATCAGTGTTTTGGCATTTGAGGCTGGTCAGGGATCATGAACAGAAACAGAAAGGATTCAGACATAATCTGTTCACGTCTTTGCTGCTTCCTAGATTTTAGTGCCAATCCTCAATAGAGTTAATATGCAGTGGAAGGGTGTCTATCCCTTTATGGCCCCGCAGTAGTGCCCCCCTTTATGGCTTACAGTCCTCCCAGCACCGGGCAGAGGGCAACCTGTGTGTGAGACTGGTCACCCAAATGACCAGAACAGAAACGAAAGCCCGTGCACCCAGGCCAGCGGCTAAAGGTACTTCCAATAGCTCAAAACCACCTTCTCAATCACAGAATTACGTCAACAGGTTGTAACAAGGAGCGTGGATGTGCTGGGAGTAGGCAAGGTGAGTCATGGAGAACAAGTGACGATTGTACGGTGGTTCATTTCTTCTAATCGAGCATGAGAAGGGAAAGGCTTTCACTCTGCGGACCCTGGCAGAGCCCCAAGTGTGTGTAAACCAAGAAATGCTTCCAGCTCAGCCCCAGACAGCAGGCGCTCCCAAGGAGAAGTGGCCCATCTGCTGAGGCCACCAGGCTATGGACAATGACTGCTTTAAGAGATGGTCAGGTGCATCGGGTTTTGCAGGGTTTTTTGGACCTTTTTGCACCTCTGATACCCGGCTTGGAGGACTGACAGGTGTGTTAGAATCCTAGAAATACAAACCATATGAAGTCACAACAGGGTCCAAACTGCCCTCCCACCTCCACAAAGGACCTCAGTTCCCTAATTTACACGGCACCTGGGAGAAAAAACCCCTAGTTGCTGCAAGTGGTGTCCGATAAAAATTCAACAGTCCAAGCTTTACTGGAATTGATGTAATGACATCAATGAATCAAATATATAGGCCAATGTTTCAGAGTTAATACTAAAGCAAACGAACCCTGAAAACCAGCAAAGGAGAGGAAAAGAAGCCAGGGGAATTTTCTTTCTGCAATTTCTCAAGCTGCAATGAACATACTAATGATGCTTTACTCGCGGCCCTTACAATCTTGTGGAATTTGACTTCCCAAAATTTGTTTCAGTCCTCTACTTCTGTATTGCAATAACCTTAATTAAACTGTCCCAGTGGAAACAGTATCAAGGTATGTTAAACAGATTTCATATCCAAACCCTTATGCTTTGAACTCTTTCTGGCTGAAAAGCAGAAGTCTGTTACCCAACTTGAGGACGCATCTCCAAACTTCATTTTCTCGTGTATCTAAAGAGACTTTTTAAAAAGCTTTACTTAACAGTTTCTAAAACATTCGTTCGGTGGTGAATGTTTCATTATAACCTTATAACCGTGGAGGGGGTTAAGGTGGGGGACGCTGCAATATTTTTAACAGGGACACTTGTCTTGCGTTTCATAAAGGCCAGTTTTGAGTGTAACCCAGTATAATGCCAAAGCTAAACAGTATTCCCTTTTAAGTGAAACAGTGACAAATGAAGCATCTGGCACACTTTAATGAGCTGTTTTATCCTTTCAGAGTGGCTGAAACTAGGCCACCCATTCATCTGAGAAAGTGGGTAGTAGCACAGAACAATTACGTAATCCTGCAAGACACACTGATATTAAGGGCACCCCGCCCCCCCCCACTTTAAAATTTTCTAGTCTCACTTACTAGGAAACAAAACATGTTAACAAGTGACTCGCTACATCTGGAAAAATGTTAAACGATAAGCCATTTTCTCTTTTCACCCTCTATTGAATAGTAAAACTCAAGATTCAAAGCCCGAACAATTGGGGTAATAAAAATTAAGTCGTACATAGATGCCACTTTTACCGAGAGCAAAGGGAAAATGGGATAAAAACCAAGAGATGATCAGCACTGGCACCATAACCCACCGGTGGCCAAGCAGGGCAACACTGCCTGCTGGGGGAGGTTTGGAAATGTCTAGAGACCCGTGGGGGCTGTTACTGGCATCGAATGGGAAGAAGGCGGGGGGGCTGTTACAGTAGTCCTACGGGGCCCCACAGCAAAGGATCACCCCGTTCAAAATGCCAACCGCGCCAACATTGCGATAATCTGCTAGAACCCGATCAATAAGAAAAACCCAGTAAACAAGGAGATGGAAGGTAAAGAATGTGAAATGAGGAACACATTCCAATTTGAAAGGCGATGCAGGGGAGGCAGACCAGACCAGAACTAGAAACTTTAGAGACCCTGGGGGGGATAAAAAGTGGGTTATAACATTACAACATTAGCCAAGGAGGCCAAAGCTTAGAGGAGGGTTTGGGGCTGGGAAAGTACAGTGCAGAGGTACTCACCTTGCTGAGAGCCGGAGGGGAGCAGGGAGCATGTCTGCGGGAGCGGGCAGGTGAGGAGGAGGGCAGAACCCAAGGCTGTGCCTACAGCCCGGGAACCAGTCAAGAGCAAGGGGGAGGGGAGGAGGCCCAGTCAGACAGGTGCCAGGAAGGCGGGGTGGCTGGCGAGGTCACAGGCCTTGGGGGGTGAGGGTAGGGGATGAGGAGGGCGGGGCAGGGAAAACTGTATCTGGGAGCTTTCCGCAGAAGGCAGGCGAGGGCAGGCTTGAGGGCGTAGCGTTAGAAAGAAGAAAATGGGCATGGGCCCTCTTTGGAAATGTTTAGCAATGAAAATACTGGTCGGGGGGGGGGGGGAGCATGCCCCAGTCACTCCCACCTCCCCGCCCTTTTAAGGATATATCTCTATATTAAACATTAGAATATTTACATATATTTAATCCAAAGAAGTGTGAGCAAGGAGACTGAACCCAGAGAGAAGGAACCGTTGACAGCACGGAGAAAAACGGATGGCTTTGAGTCCCGGGAGAGGCAAGAAAACATTCAATCAAGACGACAGGAGGAGCCCGTTCTTCAGAAAAGCTGCCACAATTTAAACTCCCTATGTACATAAATAGGAGTTTCTTCCACGACCGCCCTGGGAGGGTTATTAAAAAGCAACACAAAACCAGGAAACTCGTGCGGTCTTCACCCAGGCAACATTATCTATTTTTAAGTTTGATTTCTTTGATTATACCACCAAAGCTGTCAGGTAATTTCCCATTTCTATATCACCTTTTGTGAATTTCTCATTCATGTGTTTTACTCATTTTTCTGCCAACACATTTGTTATTTTCTTCCTGATTTCCAAGGGCTACTTTTTAAGGCTACAAATCCATTGTTACACCTGTTGCAAAATATTCTTCCTGTTCACTGTTTGCCTTAATGAACAATGGGGCCGTGGGGATGGCCAATGTGCGCGCTGTGATGAATTACCTTCATAAAACAACCTTGAATGTGCTCAGGTATAAATACACATGAATAACACAGGATCATTGTTTATAATAAGGGAACAGTCCAGTAATAAGAACCTACTTGAAAGTATAGTCACCGACAAAATTCTGTAGTTGTGCAAAAAAGCACAGGAATGTTGTAAGATACAGTAAGCTACTAAAAGTTGTAAAATTAAGAGCAGCCTCTAAATAAAATGTAAAGAGTTTAAATTTGTATTTTCCCCATTTTCCAACTATTTTATAATCAGTAAGTACTGCCTTTCTATGGAGGAGGGGTGGAGGCAAAACCCAATTACCAACTGTGGTGGTGGTATTATTATTATTACTGGGTTGTAGCATTTCTGTGTATCAGGGAAAGAGCTGGCCTGAGGCAGGACCAGGGGGACACCCCAGAGTCAAAGGCCTACACAGCAAAATGCTGAAGACACTAGGAGGGGCATAGGGCCTCCTCCATGGCTGCGAGGTGACCCAGCGAGGCTTACTTAGTCTCTGAGCCCGAGCACCACTACAACCCAGGCCCTTTGCTCCAGAGTCACCCAGGGCGATCACTGCTCTAGGAACCGGCGCTCTGTAAAGTTGCTGGGTGGGCAGTGGTAGCTTTTTAGAACAGGTCACTCACAGAAATCACACATTAAGGAGGCTGCCTGTGAAAATGCCAACGCAAGGTCATTTAAGTTAGCCACCCCCCCAATCAATCAATCAATCAATCAATGCACAGTTCGCATAAAACACAGAGACGGTCTGAGACTGGGATTGGCTCAAATGTCAGACTGGGGTTGCTCTTCTGATTGGTGGCTATTTCCAGAAGTTCAGGAGGAACAGCCTAAGTTGAAATGCACAGCTGGGGGGCTGAGGGGAGGAGGCCCTGACTGTCTGTGGCGGTGGGCACAGGGGAAAACGTTTACCCCATGCCCGCAGTTTGGTACCTCCCAGGTCGGAAGCCACCAGGGCAGAACCCGCAGATCTCTGTAATCAGTCTTCCCAAAAAGTATCCTTTAACAGGGGAGGGAGTGTTTGTCACTCAAGCCAGCCTGGGAGGCAGTGGGATTCTGAACCTGGGGATCTCCGTATTGAGATGTGGGTACGGAAACTCAGTCTGAGAGAGGCAGAAGTAGGTGGTACTCTCCCCATTGGCGCCTAACAATCCACTTTCCCTCACGGTGGTCATTAATTTTATGTAAGATTCATGGCTGGTAAGATTGTTACACCTGATGGTGAAACCTCACACACAGGGTTTTCACCCAGCACTGGAAATGTTATTTCCCTGAAAGCAGATTTAGCTAAGTAGCCGTCAGCCGCATTATTATTCGCTTCTTTTAAATGTAAGTCAATTTCATATGAAAGACCACCTTCACATTTAAAACTTGCTCCCTTAAAGGGCACTTTTAGCAAATGAATGGAAATCAACTGAACGCATTCGAGCCTGGTGGAGGCAGAGATCAGCATTTCAGTCACTCTTCATTACGTTCTTTCTCTGGGGACACTTTGGGGCGACTAAGAGAATCTCAACAAACAGCGCCTCATCAGGTGTCTCTAGGCAGACTGCGAAATCCTGGCTCCAGTGTGCTTGTGCCAAATCAGCATAAGACAGTCAACAGGACCAGGAGACTCCAGACCCCCCTCCATCCCCACATTCGTGTACAAACCGGTTTACAACACAATTTTAAAAGAAAGGCTTCTTCTCGGGCAAAGTTCCTTAAAACGTTCACCCAAAGTACAAGGCGAGGAAAAGCTACAGGTCTGTAGTGTGTACTTTTAAAGCGAAATGCCTCGCGATGACCCATTCAAACAAAAGAAACCACTGCCAGCGACATCCCCGTCTAACCTCATTAAAAACGAGCTTTCCTATAAAAAGCAAACTCTCTACCAGGAACATACCCCGTTATGGATGCCTGCTCTGATAACGTCCCTTGTGTGGACAAAGTGTTTGCAGTTCGAACTCCTGAGTGCGATCCAAATCAACACTTACTGCCTGTTGAGAAATTAAACCTTCCTGATGCTCAGAGAGATGGGAAAGCCTGTTTGTCCCAGGCTTAAAACGCTTGCCCACCAAATCTTATCCCACTGTGATGGTTCCCAGGCCCGTGAAACTCTTAAGCGGCTCAAAAAAGAGAAAGACTCCTACCTTGGGTTCCTCATGCCCCTTCAGTGTCTGTCCACTGTCAATGGCTGCATCTTTAGCAGCCCGGGACACAAAAACGGGCTTTCTTCAGCTCGCTGGTGTTCCCAGGCTTTTATGCGGCGTCTTGGGCTCTGCCTGCTTAATTCATTCCCGATTCTACTGAAAGGCAGCCCAGCCCGGGGAGGCTGGCGGGGTAGCAGTTGCTGGAGACGGTTTTAACTGCAGGAGCGAACTGACCACCTCCCCTGCCCCAACAGACGTGTGAAGACCCTTGAAGCCCCCCTCCCCCCAATTTTCAAAGAGGGCCTATTACCGAAAAAGAAAAAGCCATGAGACAAAATCGAGCAATTTAGTGGTGACCTTGGAAAGTCGACCCTTAGAAGAACACTCTTTACTGGAGCAGAGCTTCATTTGTGCCTATTATCCCGGACTTTGCATAGCGCCGCTGAATGGTTGCCATGACAACATGGTAAACAGGATTTGAGTGACCCCGGAGGGGTGTAATGGGATTGTTTTGTTCAGAGCGAAGAATGGTTGCTTTAATGCTTCCTTTACTAAAATGTCCTGAAGAGGTAAGGCTGCCTTTTTATGAGGCGTCTGTAGGGGATGTTCTCAAAAGTCAAAGATGTTAGCCATGGGTGCTCTAGTTACAGGAGAGCAGGCAACACGTGGGGCAATCAGAAAGATAGGAAGAATTCTGGAAGGTTCCTCAATGCCAGGGCGCATTGTCCAGGAAGTATGTGGCGGAAACGGAACCATCTCCAAAGGCTGCAAAACCAGCTGAAAGCAGAGAGGAGTCAAAGGGGCTGATGATGGAGAGAGAAGATGTCCTAGCTCCCTCCTGCTCCCTGGAGAAAAAGCATCTCCCCCGTTTTCTCAGGTGGTTTTTGCACGTTTTTTCCACATAGAACAGTACCCTTCGCATTTTATCCTGCACAACTGAGACCTAATTCTCAGTGCTTTGTCTTTTGGCCAATCAGGAACAATCCTATTCTTGGGAACTATTACCTGAGAAAACGTTCGTGGTATTGGGAATAGACTCGGAATATTGGACATTCTGACACTTCCTAACCTCGTGCATGTCAAAACTCAGAGCCTTACAACACAGTTAGCTTTAATGTTCATTTTGGACCTTAGAATACTGGTTCATTAATTATAAAAAACGTGACAAAGTCATGTAGAAGGTTAACATGAGGGAAAACTGTGTGTGTGTGTGTGTGTGTGTGTGTGATGGAGAGTGCTATGGAAACTCCATGCTCTGTGCTCAAATTTTCTGTAAGTTTAAAGTTTTCTAAAAATATAAAGTCAATTTTAGGGGCACCTGGCTGGCTCAGCTGGGAGAGCATCCCACTCTTGATCTCGGGGGTCATGCATTCAAGCCCCACATTGGATGTAGAGATTACTTCTAAAGAAATAAAAGATAAAGTCAATTTTTAAAAATTAAAATAAGGGTTCATCCCATAACAGTATCAAGGAGTAAAGAAAATTAAAAAAAAAAAAAAAAAAAACAAACACACACACACACACACAGGAGCAATTATGACAATCTACCAAAGATAGGTGATTTAAAACTAAACCCAAAAAGGAAAAGGGGTGGCAACAGTCTTAGGAAGCTTTTCCTGTGATCCAGCCTAAACCGGGCTTGGAAATCTGTGAGGACAGAGTGACCTCATGCCCTGTGTCTGGCAGGAGCGGAGCACAACCACCCGTGACCTTGGTGTAGGGTACCAAGGAATGACCCTGTGCTGCAGACAACCCCAGGAGTGCACAGAGGGAGAGCAGCCGGGGCGGGGGGCAGGAGGGGCCCTAGTAAACACGGTCCTGGGCAAACAGCCGCCCACGGAAGAACAGTGAAAACATGAACACAAGACAAGCGCAGCCCGTATATTCAGGTGAGCAAAACTCTCCCAAACCAATTGCCCACAAGAGTCCTGAGATAGTCTAGCATCGTGTCCTGATGTTTGAAAGGCTGAATCATATTGAGGATATCACCCTAATACTGGCCTCCTGGTATATCTCCAGGGTGACTTCCACCTACATCAGTCAAAGAGGATCCAGAAGCAAATAACATGCCTCATATAAATTAACTAGAATGAAACCTGTAGCGGTCAGGATTCAAAGTAGCAAGTCCGCAGGTGCCCGGCTGGCTCAGTCTGTGGGGCACGCGCTCTTGATCTTGGGGTTATAAGTCAGAGCCCCACATTGGGTGCGGAGGTTATTAAAGATAAAATCTTTTTTAAAAAGTAGCAAGTTAAGGGGCACCTGGGTAGCTCAGTGGGTTAAAGCCGCTGCCTTCGGTTCAGGTCATGATCCCAGGGTTCTGGGATCGAGCATCCAGCATCACATCGGGCTCTCTGCTCAGCAGGGAGCCTGCTTCCTTCTCTCTCTGTCTGCTTCTGATCTCCGTCTCGTCTCTCAAATAAATAAATAAATAATTTTTTTAAAAAAAGTAGCAAGCTAAGACTTCATCTTGGTAAAGTTAAGCACTCCTATACCACGAGTGAGCTCACAATGTACTTGGATAAACAATTCAATTCACAATTTACTGAGCACAGACCGTGGCCTGGGCACTGAGCTAGGCAGCAAAGACTGGCAAGGTAGGTCCTACAAAGCTGTACCTGGTTAAGATCTTCCCTATTTTGGGAACACTTTATTCAGAAAAGAGGATTAAGGTAGAGAGAACAATGACTAAAAACAAAAAGTTGCGGCAACTAAGATCAGTTAGGCTAAGGACAAGTAAGAAGAATAAAATGAAAGAGAAAAAGATTTAGGAAGAACAGGACAAAAATTCAAGGTAGGAAATAAGCCGCGTGATCTTTAGAACTTTTTAAAGAAATGTCTGGTCTTGGCTTAAAAAGAAAAAAAAAGAGTGGGGGGAGGGGATGGCACGGCTGGTTCAGTCTATAGAGCATGTGACTCTTGATCTCAGGGTCCTGAGTTCCAGCCCCCCTGCCACCAAAACCCCAAAAACAAACAAACAAAAAAACCCCAGAAAACAAATGGCAGGCAGCACCTAGATCACACAAATATTAGTCCCCAGGACTGAATGTGCTGAGTTCATTCATTCATTCATGGCATCATGGGGCCTCTGGAAATAGAAGGTTTAGGTTTCCATGACGTCTGCACGGCGCCCTCACTTCCCGTGTGCCGGGAGCCCGCCTCGGGTATGGTCCAAGTGAGGGCCCCCGTCCGACACGAACGGGGGCACCACGACAGGCAGGGATGCAGGTCATCAGGATTCATTTAAGGGCAAAGCGCGGGCATCCTCTCAAGTCTTTCACAGACCAGCAGGTGAGAAGGCTGATGGGTCCCTGCGGGTCAGGGCTCACAGAAGGGGCTCCAAGTCAAGGCCACCACGGTGGGGCTAACCCCATCCCACTGACGGAATCTTTGAGGAGACTGTTCCGCCGGCTTCACAGCGTGGAGAGGCTGCTGCAGGAACGGAGGATGATTCCCCCTAGAACCCGAGCGCGCCTCACATCAAACCTCCAGAAGGCACCGGGAAGAGGGTCCGCGGGCGCGTTCCTGACAGGTGAGGACGACCTCGCCTTCCCCACACTCCTGGCTGGGAACTGGCGACAGCCCGGGCCTCACAGCCCCGGAAGGCTTTGCTGATAGTTATCAGTCCGCTCCCTTCTTTAATTCTGTCCTGCACTTCCTCAGGGCTCTTCTGAGGAATGTTAATGACAGACTTTTCGGACTAGAACTCATTTGCTAAAACACCAGGCGGGGACAGAAGGGAGAGATCACAGGTCACAGGACACCCTTGGGGAGAAATTCTGCAGAAGCAAAGCAGGTTTCCTTTGTGAGGGAAATCTCTTGGTGTCGGCTGGGGCACTTCGAGCCAGAAACTGAGCACTGGCCAACAAATCGCAGCAGAAAGAAGTACCCGGCTACACTGCCGTCTAAAAACTGTCTGATGGAGAAGTCCGCCCTTGGTAAACTCCAAAATTCTAAGCCGACTGGAAGATGACAGCCTGCAGTGCCGTGTCAGACAAAGAATTAACTAGAATTAACTACACACAAGCCCCGATGGAGAAGGAGGCTTTTTTTTTTTTTTTTAAGTTTTTACTTTAATGCCAGCATAGTTAACACACAGGGTAAGAATGGTTTCAGGTATACAATACAGTGATTCAACAATATATCCCTGGTGCTCACTACAAGTGAACTCCTTAATCCCCATCCCCTCACCCTCTCCACTCTGGTGACCGTCAGTCTGTTCTTCATAGCCAAGAGCCTGTTTCGCGTGGTTTGCCTTTCTTTTTTTCCCTTTGCTTGTTTGTTTTGTTTCTTAAATTTCACATATGAGTGAAATCATATGGTATTTGTCTTTCTCTGACTTATTTCATTTAACATAATACCTTCTATCTCCAACCATTTTTGCAATCTTTGCAATCTTTGCAAATGGCAAGAGGCCATTCCTTTTTCATGGCTGAGTAATATTCCATTGTACTAAGAAGTAGGCTTTTTAAAATTCGCCTCCTAACTTAGCACCAGAACTTCTCAACGCTAGTGGAATATGTTTTATATAACACCTAAGGTTAGCTACCTGTTGTTCCTAAAAAAAAAAAAAAAAAACCAGTCCACAATTATTACAGCTGAACTGACATAATGTTCTAGCATTTCAGTTATATTCTCCCTGCTTGCACTTGCTTTTCAAAGCAAAACACAAAAATCCCAAATAACAAAAACCCTGTAATATTCCCCACAAAGGATTTCCAGATGCTTTAGCCCAAGCACCCACTCCAAGCTTCACACTTGTCAAGGAAGGGAGGCAGCCTGTCTGTCCTACAGGCTCAGGGCCCACTGGGCTGTGTGCTCACACCCACCAAGCTACCACCGGACTCTTGGATATGCTGGATATGATCCTAAAAGCACAAAACAGTTCCTTCACTTTCTCTTAAGGCCACACTTTCTTAGGCCACAGACTTTAAAGCCACTGTTTTTATCTCTCTGGTCATAGAATTTTCAAAAATAAACTCTCCAGAATCTGCCCAAACCCATGAGCCATGTTCCTGAATGATCCACAATATACCCACATGCATGTAAGCTTGAATACATCCTTTCAAGGTTCCCTGATGAACAAATGACCGGTAAAGAGTCTGAAGCAGGAAGAGACAATATCATCCCTTTGCACCAGAAATATATACTTCCCATCTAAGGGCCAATGGCAGGTAAGATTTTCCTCATGAAATTTCTAGAAGCACCAATCTTTGGACCAAAGAAAACTCATAATAACCCCCAAAGGAGGGTTGTTTACACACATTTCATAGACCATCATCACCAGTAATATCTGATATTTTCAATGGAACCAAAGGAATGCTAAGCAAGTCATAATTAACTATTCCCATATTCTAATTAGCACCTTCACACTTCAAATCACACCTACATCTTGAGCCTCAGACAAGTCGGTTCACGTGTCTGAGCCTTTACTTTCTGGTTGCGTTTAAAATGGTACCAACATGGTTTTCTGGAGTCTCCTACGGCCCATCTCTTAGTGAGCATTAATTAGCATCTGCCACAGGTCAGGTGACAGAGAGACTGTAAGCAGTACAGAGGAAATAGGAGATTGGGCTGGCTCATTTCTTTAAATGCAAAAACCAAAGCAATTAGGCACAGCCGAATCCCAGCCAGAAAAAATAAACATCAAAAAGAGGTAATTTCTTCAATACTCTGCCTGCTGAAGGGTTTTCAAGCAGGCCTAATTTCAAAAGCGATTACACTTTAAAGGAAAAATTCCAAGTCATCCAAGAAAGAAAACAAATACGGGAGACACCGAATTTCTCAAATTAAAATTTCTATCCTTGTAGTAGTGTTGGTTTGGCGAGTGCCCACTGCCAAGTCTAAGACACCAAAGCCTATAAACCTGCATGATTAGGTTACACATCCCTAAAACGGGAAAAGAGCTCCCAATTAAACGACAGCTCGCCAAAAGTTGTAAAATGCAGCCCAATACCCAGGCCCTTAAATTTTGGGAAAAAAATGGCATGTTTGAAGCATGAACTATGGCATTATTAACACTGCTGTAAAGAGAGGAAGAGGAAAGGGTCAAACATTTCTTATGAGTATAGACCCAAAGTGTGAAGTCCATGTGTACTGTAATTACTGTCCACTGAGGTTCTAAAGGGAAAATATAAACGAGCTGACACGGTATATTATTACGTTTTGATTAGTTATTTCCTACATTGGGTCCCCAAACTACATATTGTGTATGCTGCCATGTTTGTGATTATCAAAGACATCGGAATATAAATTAGCAATGGAAAGATGAGCTACTCTTCTGAGCTACCAGAGCAGAGGCACAGATCTTCCACAGAGGACCCGTCTCAGCCGCTTTACGCCATACGAATACCAAATTCCCCATCATCACGGCTCACAGCAAGCTAGCAGACTATTTAATAGAGTTAGCCAGCAAACTTGGTTAAAGAAAGCATCCACTTTTCCCTTCCTAGAAGACAGAGAGTTCCATTTTGTGGTTCTTAGAAACATTTTTAAACCACAAATGAGGGCTCACTAATATTAAAGTCACAGGCAACTGGTAAACAAGGTAAAAAGTCAGATCTAGCATCAGCAAAGTTATCAGAATGCAACACAAGTCTCGCGAGAGAACAGTTCAGGTCAGCTTCCTTTGCTCAAGCCTTAGGAGAATAGCACTTAGTTTTTCAACACGAGGGACCAACGACCTTTCTGTCTTGTAGAAAGGAGGGTGATTTCTCTATTTGGGGGGTTACTAAGAGCTGATATTTCCCAAATCAAGATCATTTCCACTTTTTAACAACATTTTAGGGCGGGGTGCCCATTTAGTCTTGGATTCAGCAACTACAGCCATTGAATACTAAATTTTCTCTGTTTAGATAGCTTCTCACAACACTCATATTGTTTCTAATCAGGCTATGGCATTAAAAAGCTAACCTCACAGAGCCTACCCATGAAAACTAACCTGGCAGCCTTTCAGGGGTTCTCAAATTAGGCCTGACCACCGGGTTAGGGTCCTTCAAAATCAGCGCTGCTATTTAGAATACACTCTTCATCGTGTTTAACGAGAAAGCAACATGAAAAAAGAAATCAACCACAAAACCTACACCAACTATCTCTTCCAAATAGAAGCCTGCCCAAGAATTTCAACCAAATCCTAAAAAAAAAAAAAAAAAAAAATTGTGAAAGCTTCACAGCGTTTCCTTTTAAACTAGATTTCTCTAAAGCATAATAGCATCCTTCAGAAGCAGACAAACAGGCCCAAAAGACAAAGGGAATTTTTCCATTTAATGTTAGGTTATAATAATGTCATATACGCTTCGAACCATCAATGATGAAAGGACTTTAGAGAAAGTGCCCCAGGAGGCGGTGTCTTTAAAGACCCAGCCTCCGTCTAGCACAGCTGTAAATCTTACCTTCTGCGTGTTTGGCTTGATACAGCGAACAAAGAAAGGATTAGAGGAGCTTAGCGTCGCCATTAAGGAATGCAGAGAGTCCTAGTGGAAAGGAAAAAGTATACGTTGACTTAGTCTCTTATGATGCCTTCTTTCCATTTCTCATCATTCGAGGCAACAATCAGAAACAGGAATAAAAACCAATATAGACCATAGGATTAATAAGAACTTTTATTTTTAACATTGTCATTCTAATGTAAAATAAAGGCAAGATCCTACAATTCGTAGACATGAAATGATTTCGCAGTATACAAAGCTCCTTTGTCACTTCCTTGAAATAGTATCATTAAAAACAAAAATAAAAGCATTGCGTTAACCAGCAAAAACAGCAACCCTAGGCTATTTCGATGTTGCACGCAGAAAACCTGTTCTCTCCCCCTCAGAGTTCTTTTTCTCCTAATTCATTATTTCCATCAAAATGACCGTCTCTACCAGTATTCCACCATCTCTCAACTCTTACCCTCAAATCACCAGGCAGATCAATTTCCTGTAACACCATTTTTTTTTGTTTTGTTTTTTTAAGATTTTTTGCTGTGGTGGTTGTGAAGAATTTTTAACATTTCCCAAAGCAGACAGAGCTTGTAATGAGCACTCCTCACCGGCTTCAGCTTGTAGCTAATCTGGTTTCCTCATATGCATACATACGATGCCCACCTCTCACAGGAAAGCAAATCCCAGACAGCACATTAGCTCATCACTCAAGATATCAGGATGTGTTATCAAAGGCTACACACTGTCAAACACGCATGTAACCATCGGATCATCATCCTAAAAAGCTTTAACAGGAATTCCTTAATACCAATATTAAAAGAAACAACTGTCTCCAAATTCATATTAAATCTTCAAGTGTCTCAAATTTCATAATTTTTAAATGGTCCGTTCTCTGGGGCCCCTGGGTGGCTCAGCTGGTTAAGCGTCCGACTCTGGGTTTCAGCTCAGGTCATGATCTCAGGGTCGTGAGATCGAGTCCTGTGTGAGGATCCGTACCCAGCCCAGAGTCTGCTTGAGGAGTCTCTCCCACTGCCCCTCTCCCTGCACTCTGTCTCTCTCAAATGAATAAATTTTTAAAAAAAAAATGCTTCTTTGAAATCAGAATGTAAATGAAGTTCTCATGTTGCTGCTGATGGGTCTTTCGGTCTCTTAAACCACTGGTCTTCCCTCCATTTCTGGCTCTTTTTTCTTCTCAAGATCTTGCTGATGACACTGGGTTTCTACAGCAATGCACTGAGGTACTACTTCTCTGCTAGTTCTAAAGCTTTAGAATTTCTCACAGATGACAAAATGGCATCACACACATGGCCCTTCATGGCTTCTGGTACCGGTTTAACTCCATACAAACTTCCTGTCAGCTGGCCCCCTCTAGCCACAGTCTTCCAGCGACAGGACTCAACATTCCTGTCTCAGGACCCTTTCTCCTGCCTGGTCTCTCGACCCGGAAGGCCAGCCCACTCTCTGCCATTTCCTTGATTCCCAGAGCAATATGACCAGATAACCACAAAGCCCTCCAAGGCAACTCCAGGCGATGCCACCCTGGAGAAAGGTGACATAACAATGCCACTGGAAGGTGGAGAGTCTAGATTTTAGAGTCAGACAGGTTCAGCTCAGATCCTAGTTTCAGTCCTCAGAGGGACTGAAGGGGTTTCCATCTCTCTAAACCTCAGTTTCCTCATCTGTGAAATGGGACCACAGTACACACTTAAAAGATCGCAGGAGAAACAAATAAGACCGCGTGCAGGAAGCAATTAGCCCGGCCACTGGCACATAATACATACACACCAAGTGGCAGCTATTTTTTATTATAACCTACCTGGGCCGAACCAGCCCATCATGTCACACAGTCCAGCACCGTCAGCAACACTGGTGTGGCCCTGGCTCATGGCCAGCTGCCCTGTATGGCAGACCTCACACAGAACCCCACCGGAGCCACCCCGCTCTGAAGAACTAAATGAAAGACCCTTTGAAGGCAGATTTAATAAATGTCTATAGACTGACAAGCCTCCATTTCTCTTCACATTGGGATCTGTTACTTGGGGGTGAAACAGAACAATTAAGTTCAGAAAATGGTCTTTGTATGCTCTATCTCTAAACTTTCTAAAATGGCCAAATATTTATTTATTTATTTATTAAGATTCTATTTCTTTATTTGACAGAGAGAGAGAGATCACAAGTAGGCAGAGAGGCAGGCAGAGAGAGAGGGGGAAGCAGGCTCCCTGCTGAGCAGAAAGCCCAATGCGGGGCTCGATCCCAGGACGCTGAGATCATAACCTGAGTCGAAGGCAGACGCTTAACCCACTGAGCCACTCAGGCGTCCCAAAAATGGCCAAATATTTAAAATGCAAAAAGAACGGTCCTTATTTTCCCTGAATTCTGGGTCTCTGCACAAGGTAACTGACACTGATCTTATTTAAATATGCGCTCGCTTGGTCCTAATTCCTAACTAGGATACTGTCAACGTATCTGGGAAAAGTACAAAAATCCAAACACAGAAAGAAATATGCTCTATATTCATCGGAGCTTTTAAATACAAATCAAAGTGATCCCACATGGCCAATCATTCCTTCAACTTAGAATAAGTAGTTATTTGTTTTTAACAAGACAAAAAAAAAAGTCTACACGTTTTCATCTGACTCAGAAAAAGTGTATTTTGAAAGCACTGTCTGGTGCCATAAAAGAGAAAAAGAAATAAACAGTTCCATGGACCTCACATTCCCTCAGTTCCTGCTTTCAACTCCTAAAACCACAGCAACCGTGGACTCATGGAAGTCGGCAGTGAGACTAACCTTGAACTGTGAGCTGACTGTGGGCCGTCGATGTTTGCTTCCACATTTCAAGGTATCCTGGTTATTGCGGCTTGAGACGTGTTCGAACAGGTCATAGATGAAGTCGAATCTGTGTGAGCAGAGAGCAGAAGGGCCGTGAGTGGCCAAATTACTAGGTGCTGGATTACGGTCATTATCATGCCTGTCCCCACTGGAAGTGACCCACGGAGTCCAGGAAGAGCTAGGCAGCTTCCAAAAGTTTCAAAGCAACTACTGCCAAAGAGCTTTACACTGGAAAAAAAAAAAAATGTGTCCACTAGGGTCTTGCAGAAGAGAAGTGGATGGGGATGGAAGTGACCCAGAGAGACAGGCCACCGAGAGTGCTGTACTCCCAGAGGGCCACCTAAGTTCCTTGCAGCCTTGATGTCTCTGCCTGGAGGAGGGAGATGTTTCTGCACACGTCTCGCAGGCCCACCCGGTTCACAGGGGGAAAGTGCTCACCCGCCGTGAAGCACACTAGCGTTTTCGTCCTGCCTCCGACCCTTCCAAGCTATGCGACTTGGGAAGATGCTGGACTTAGCTTCATTTTTCATTTGAGAAATGAGGGTAATTTTAGAATTTATGTTATTGCTAAAAAGTACTATGAAATGGCCACTACTAATAAAAAGTAGGGCGCCTGGGTGGCTCAGTGGGTTAAGCCTCTGCCTTCAGCTCAGGTCATGGTCTCAGGGTCCTGGGATCGAGCCCCGCATCGGGCTCTCTGCTCAGCAGGGAGCCTACTCCTGCACACCTCTCTGCCTACTTGTGATCTCTCTGTCAAATAAATAAATGAAATCTTAAAAAAAAAAAAAAAGTAAAAGGCTTCTTGATAACTTCTTCTCTTTCTAGCATAGAAGATGCTCCAGCTATGGGCTGTGAAGTCGGGGGGAGGGGCAGGTGGCTGCCCCGAGAGCAGGGAAGGCTGAGCCAGCATCTGAGCATCCCTCCCTCCCAAGACAGCACGGTCAAGGCTGCTCTGCCACTTCTCTCTTTGCCCCCATTGCTTTTTCGCTTTTGTTCCAGGCTGCTATGTCGTGCTCTCCCTTTGAAGTTCTCTAACTGTGTTCTGAGCGCTTTGGAGAAAAGCTTGGGTTCTATGAAAATGTCACAGGTGTCAAAGGTGAAAGAGAGCAGAGCCAGCAACAGTCCGAGCCTCTCACAGTTTTGCCGGGAGAAACCTGGACTGGAACAGGAACTTCTTTACTCCAGTCACAAAACCCCTTTATGTGACGACAGAGGCGACCAGTCAAACGCCACCCTGCGGACCTCCGCACCCATGATCCTTCCACAGCCAAGGGCTTCTATTTAATGTCAAGGTCATTTTAAAATGTATTATTTAAAATCTGACAACTATGAAATTGCTTTGATAGATAACATGCTATGGTATTTTTAAAACATCACCACTATTATTATTTTTTTAACCTCTTTTTTTTTTTTAAAGTAAACTCTACCCTCAATGGAGGGCTCGAACTCAGGACCCTGAGTTCAAGAGTCACATGCTCTACTAACTGAGCCAGCGGGGTGCCCCTGAATACTGTCATTTTCATACATCCGAAAACTCATCTAAAAGTGAGAACAGCTCACAGTTCTGTAAACGGGGAATCTTCCCACAGGAGAGTTAAAACAAATCTCCATTAGCTTCTAGTTCTAAGTTGCTAAACTGACATTGAAGATGGGCTTCCTTCACCCCAATTCACAGCTGTCTGTGTGACCATGTGGCCACCGACAGTTACATTCCTAACAGTCTTAGGGTTTTTAGTAACGGTGCTACTGCCCCTTCTTGGATGATAAAAATTCATTTCTGTTACAGATTCACGCTGGATCTGAACCAAGTACCCACAGCTTCACCCCAAGCATTAATCCCCCCCTTTCTCTCACACACAGCCTCCTGCTTTAATCCTCACAAACAGACTAACCAGCTACTGATGTGACCGTGTGAATTTACAATTCATGAATGAACGTGTGAGTTTGTCATCTTAGTGGAGTTAATACTTGTTTATTTTTTCTGACATCCCTTAAACTAGGGACAGATGGGTCCAACAGACCCAAGGCTGAAACCAATTTGACACGGAGCTCTAAGCTTGTTGTGAAGAAAGGAGGTCATCCTGGTTAAGATCTTAGGTTTTGGAGCCCAGCAGAGCAAATCAAAAACTAGCTGTGGGCTCCTGGGCAAGGCACTCCATGACTCCAAGAATCGGTTCATCTCCACACCAGGATTAATAGTCTCAAACTCACGGACCCACACACTGTGCTTAGAACACCTCACTGAATGGTCGTCACAACTACTCGCATTACTTTCTATATCTCGGTCATTTTATTAATGAAATGTTGCCCATGAAAGGAGATAATAGGAGATAATAAACCAAGTTGCTTCCACATTAATTTTTTCTATATCTGTAAATCAAAAGCACTTGCACATATAATACTTTGCTTGCTAAGGATGTCTTGGGGAGGAGACTGACATACCGGCTTTCTCTTAGCAAGTTGAGAAGATCATCTCTAAAAGTGTCTCTGTTCTTCTCCAAGATGCCCCGAACATCATACTGCACCTGGTTTTTACAAAAAATAAATGAGAAATGGTACAACTGATCAAAAGAATAACTTCAGGTCATAGCATCTCCTTTAAGAGCTAGCCCCATGAAGAGAAGTCATTTTGGCACATTTACGACTGGCTTCTGAAATTACTGTTTCTCTAAATACCAAATGGGCAAATATCGCTAAGGATCTTAATTAGGAAGTTACCTCTCCAGCATAGTGTTTCACTCCGAAGTGGTTGACCGCAACTCTGGGCTTCACGTAAAAGTGGTTATTCTAATAAAGAAACAAATACAAATGCCTAATTTCACTTACTGATTTGCACCAACTTCCCGAGAGAACTCACTACAACAGATCGTGCAAACAATTTGGAAAACCCACCACGCATCAGAGGTTGAGGTCAGAGCATGTGACACACTTTATCAAAACCATGTGGGTCTTGTCTGTCGTCGCAGAAGTGAGGTTAAATTCTATACTCATCAACTAAATGTGGGCACGTTCTGACGAGTAGCCCCAAGTCTATCCCTTTAACTTATTTCAACTTAGTTCTAGCGACTGGGGAAGAGAGCTTTGGTTTGAGAAAAAATTATGTGTGCAGGGGCGCCTGGGTAGCTCAGTGGGTTAAGCCTCTGCCCTCAGCTCAGGTCATGATCTCAGGGTCCTGGGATAGAGCCCCACATGGGGCTCTCTGCTCAGCGGGAGCCTGCTTCCCCACCACCACCCCCGCCCCCACCTGCCTCTCTGCTGCTTGTGATCGCTGTCTGTCAAATAAATAAATAAAATCTTAAAAAAAAAAATTTACATGTGTGAAGCACAGAGGAGACAAGAGTACTGAAATATCTTATGTGTAATCTGATCTACAGATCTGCTACTCAGCCATAATCAAGAATTGGCAAGTTTTGACATACAGCATGTTGATTGTGTAACTTCTCCAATAAGGTGCTGTCTGTGGCTTGAGGAAAATGGCTTTCTTCATTGATAAGGGCTAGGAGACCAAGTTTCTAGAAGACAGAAAGAAGTGAAATGAATTAAAAGTTGAATGCCTCAAAATATATCAGAGCCCCCTTCCCCCTCTCTCAAGTGTCCATTAAAGGAAAAGGCAGAGCATTTCTTGGTTTAAAAAAATTCAGAATGATACTAGGAAGATATCCAACGAATTTAGTTCCATAGAAATAAGGAGTTCAACCAGACAATAGGTTTGAGGAAGCCAAGTATTTAAACTCAACCTTGCACATTTGCATGTATGTTTCCAAATGGTTCATTGTGTTCTAAACATTCACATCTTTGATGTGCATGTTCGCACAAGCGATTTTGTTCCCATAAATATGAATCAGCCCAGCGAGACACCCTTGGGACTGCTACAATGCTTCAACAATGTTACCTTCTCAATTAGGTCCAAGCATTCACCATTGTCTATCCAGTCAATGTCTTCCCACACCAATCCCTCCCTGTAGCAAGATTTAAAAGGGCTAAGTTATAATAAAATAGAGCTTTAAAACTATCTAATTCAGTGGCTCATTTAAAAAAAAAAAAAAAAAAACTTCTGAAGCGGAATTCTATGAGTGCTTACCTGCTATATTCTAGTTGTTCCAGAGAAAAAATATGCTTGTTGAAATATTCCTGAAGTTTCTCGTTTGCATAGTTTATATTGAACTGCTCGAAGTGATTAACCTAAGGGTGGGGGGCGTGGGAAACGATTCAACAAGTATCTTTCGTGCCCTTACTAATACATATACAGGTGAAGAAAAGCAAAAAAAATCTGAAGAGAAATATATCAATATTTACTCGAAGAGATTCATTCCCGATCAGCCAGTAAGTGACAGAGGAGAATTCATGCCTCCCACTCATCCGAAGCGTACCTCAAAGTTTTCGAATCCAAAGATGTCAAGAATGCCAATGGATTTAAAGTCATCTTTGCCTTTGATCCTGCTGTTAATCTTCTTAATCACCCACTCAAAGCAGCGTGCATAAAGTGCCATGGCCAAGGAGTCCCGGCTGTCTTCCGCCTGTGGGAGAGGAGACCGGTGACCGTCTCCCAAGGACCACGGGCTGCCCAGGCAGCAAGTCCATCCCTGTCCCCCTCGAAGACACACGCACTGAACATGAGTAACACCTGTGCACCGAGACTGTCGATCAGTGCCATCTAGGAAAACCCAGGTGTCTAAAGAAGGGAGCTCACTCACTCACTTTGCAGTAGGATTCACTAGGACCTCCTTTAAATACCAGGTTTTCATCTGAACCAGCATATATATGGCTATGAATGTTACCAGGTTTAAGACAACAATTAAGGCCCGAGTTTTCTCAGGATCATCTTTGCATAATCTACTTTTTAAAATATTTTTATTTATTTAAAAGATTTTTATTTATTGGAGAGAGAGAGAGAGACAGAGAGAGAACACGAATGGGGTGAGGGGCAGAGGGAGAGGCCGTCTCCCCGCGGAGCAGGGAGCCCAATACGGGGCTCGATCCCAGGATTCTGGGATCACGACCTGGGCTGAAGGCAGACGCTTAACCGACTGAGCCACCCGGGCGCCCCTCATAATCTACTTTGTACACAGAAAAATTTTCTTCTTGGTATGGCTAGCATGTGTACTCACTGACATTGGATGGGCTGGCACATATAACTGGTTCAAGGCAGGAGCAGAAGCAAAACTAAGCACTTCTGCGCAAGTAACAACAATAAATTACAATAGCTCCCATTTATTTAGTACTTAAGTAACTGGTGTATATTTACTATTATCCTTACAAGAATCTATGAATTAGGTATGAAAATCACCCCTGTCTTACGGAGGAGGAACAGACACAACGAACGCACTCCCCAAGAACAGAAAGTAGCCGTCGGGAGTCGCTCGCCGCAGACCCAGTCGTCTGGGAAACTCGGCCGCACTACGTCTGAGAAAACGAACAACTGTCTCCTCCCTTCGGCGGGGGGATCTGCTCTGTCTTGATCACGAATCAAACTCATTTGAGCGGTTTGTTGCAGTCACTTATTTGAACCCAAGCCATGAATCTGAACACGGAGGACTGTCCTCGAAAACACGGCCTGAAGGCCAAGGGCACGCACCTGTTGGACGGTGAGAGGCGTCAGGATCTCCTCCCCCCTCAGGAACATGGATCGCTGCGTCAGAGCGTCCGTGAGCTGCGCGGAGTCCAGCCCGAGCAGCTCCGCGGACCTGCCCAAGGCTGGAAACGAAGGACAAGGGGAAAGAACAAAACGAAGGGGCATTGAGCCGAGAAGGAACGGGCCCCGGGACCCCAGAGCCGGCTCCGCACAGCGATACATTAAAGCAGAGAACGTTCCTCGACCCCTCAGGTAGAATTTACAGAGCCACATTCTGCTGTAAGTCATTCACTCCCTCAATGGGTCTCAGGCTGGGAGCTGAGAACCTGATGTTGGACCAAGTGTGGTCCTGAGACCCTGAGGCAGGTGCGACCCAAGACCTGCCAGGGGCTTGCGAGGTCGTAACTGTTTTCTGTGACATTGAGGGGTCCTTGGCTGTTTTACTCTCATTCCCTTACCACGACACAGGAGTTTCCTAGTGCTACATGACATGTGCTCTCTCCACAATCTGAATGCAGAAGCAGATAAGAGAGAAGCCAGCTGTCCTCCGCAACAACTGATATTTTAAAAGTCAGGAAAAATGTAAGACAATCTCACTCCTTTTTTAAGATTTTATTTATTTGAGAGAGAGAGAGAGAGAGAAAGAGAGAGCACAAGCAGCAGGAGTGGCAGAGGGAGAAGCAGGCTCCCCGCTGAGCAAGGAGCCTAAGGCGGGACTTGATCCCAGGACCCTGAGATCATGACCTGAGCTGAAGGGAGACACTTAACTGACTGAGCCACCCGGGGCCCCACAATGTCACTCTTCTCACAGATTTTGCTTTGTTTTGTTTTGAAGACAGTCTTTTAAATAAAAAATAGGATTACTTTAATATGCAATGGGTTTTTTATGGTTATTTCAAGATTAATTAGTTTTTTTTTTGTTTTTTTGTTTTTTTTTTTTTTACAACACCTCAGTTGATTTCTAAAGCAGTAACATGAACAGACATGACCCACATAAACAATAGCTCTTTGGAGTTCTCTATGGTTTCAAGATGATTCAGAGGTGCTGGGACCAAATGTCTCAGAACCGCTGACCTACAGCACTGTCCTCGCCTCGAGCCATTTCAAACTTTACCGCATCCAACCCTCAAGGTTTCATGCCCTACACACTGCTTCCATCGGGAAAGTTCGGAAAATAAATACAGAAATCACTCCAGGAAAAGGACAACTGACATGGCGATGTGCGTGTTAGTTTTTAGTCTTGACAACACATCAGTGAGGCACTTTATAGATGAGAAATCACTAGCGTTGGGGGATACGTAACTCCAGGAACTAGCCCGTGACAGAGCTGGACTGTGGACAGCATTTCTGCTCAAGAATGCTCTTCTCCAGGCCACCATGTCACCACTCAAGAACTATGCGAAAGAAAGCAACACCACACCTCGACCCCTGACATTTTTCTAAATCTAATCCTCGTTGCTCATGTTTCTTTATTGGGTCCATTTTCCTCTTCCCTTGCTAAGAATGAGAACACGGCCACCAACCCCTGCAGTAATCCCTCGTCATAGGCTTGGAGCCTTTCTTAGCTGCCGGTTCCCATCAATTACAAAGTTCTCCGGGTCTCTGCCCAGGCTCAGAAAGCTCTTTCTGCAAAAGGCCAGACAGTAAATATTTTAGGTCTAAGTTCCCTATGAGGGAGGGGCCATCTTACCTGTTTTGAAGGACACTTGGGCCCCACCAGCGGTGATAAATTCTATGTTCCCAAGATGTAACACACCAGCCAGCAACCTCAAAACCTCTCGAACTTCTTCTTTGCTGAACTGCATCACTTCCATTGCCGTCTGAAAGAAAAGCACCGTATTTGAGTTTTGTTGTTTTTCTTCCATATTAAAGAAAACGAAAAACCCATTACTGAGTAAAATTGTTGGGTATTGTTCTAAAGGCAAGAAAACAAATAGATTCATGACCTGTTGCTTTTAAATGATAAAGATTTGTAAAGGCACCCATGAAAGAACACGATATTAAGGAAGAACTGTGGAATGAGGAGAGGTCATCCAATCAATGACATAAAGTGAGACATCTGCCTTATTAGGTACAAGCTAGCCAGTGACACCACAGGAGAACTACCCAAGAGAGTCACAGTAATGACAGCGAAAAGGGGAAGGCTCCATGGGACTGCTCCACAGTGTAAATTTCGGGGCCTTTCCTTCATGACGAAATGCAGTAGGGATCCAAGTCAGAGGTATAAAATTCTCTATTAGGAACTCTGTAGGTGTCCTTCCATTATGATTTAGAAGCCACATCCTCGTCAAGGAAAAAAGCACCCCTTTCCCCCAACCGAGGACAGAATTGTTGGTAATCCCAATGAAAATGACCTACCAAGAGCACGTGGGCCCACAATGTAATAATCGTGACAACGACAATCTCTTCAGGGGTTAGGAAGGAAACTGCGCACCGCTCTGAAGCGGTGGAAAAGGAAACAACTGGGGATTTAAAATGTGGAAAGGTTAACTTCTTTACAAGGAAAAAACAAAATTGAAATGAAAGACAGAAACAATAGGCAGGAAAACAATTTAAAAATTATAAGGGAAGGAGCAATAGCTTGGCCATAATAAAAGATTCATGAACAACAGAAATAAAATGGGCATTTCTTTTTTTTTAAATATTTTATTTTTTTTAAATTTTTTAATATTTTATTTATATTAATTAATATACAGAGATCACAAGCAGGCAGAGAGGCAGGCAGAAAGAGACACGGGGAAGCAGGCTCCCTGCTGAGCAGAGAGCCCGATGTGGGGCTCAATCCCAGGACCCTGAGATCATGACCTGAGCCGAAGGCAGAGGCTTAACCCACTGAGCCACCCAGGCACCCCTAAAATGGGCATTTCTTATAGGAGCATATGCAAATTCTTCCTAGAAGTTAAACATGTACAAAACAAAGAAAATCTGAGATTGCTTCTATTAAATTAGCAAAACACTTGTGAATGAGAAACCTAAAACTGGAGAAACTGGGACATTAATGCACTGGTCATTGGTGCCATAAGTTACTATAATCTTTTTGGAAAACAAGCTGACATGATAGGATTGTGTTGGTCGTGTATGTACATAAACGTACAATGTTCAGAGAGAGTCAGTAACTTTCACAGGGCTGCACAACCAAGATTCAGATTCAGCCCCAATGATCCTAAAGCTCATAAACTTATTATCCTGCCAAAGTTATTACTTTCTAAGACATAAAAAGAAAAAAGCAATCTTTATATAATCTTCATAACTTCCATGCTGGAAATTTATTCCAAGGAAAAAACAGAAAAGGAAATTCTATGAAATATTCACTGCAGTGTTATATTAATATGTCAAGAAAAAAATTCTAGCTATCCTCTAATCAGACAAGTCAAATACAGCAATAGTGGAGAATAGTTCAATAGCTTAGAATAGTGTACACTTTGTAAAGGGAATTATGATCATCCAGAAACATGATTTATGACAGCTTTATATAAAAAGTTTAAAATTATGTTATTGTTGGGGTGTTTGGCTAAAGCATGGGACTCTTAGTCTTGGAATCATGAGTTCAACCCCATGGTGGGTGTCAAAATTACTTAAAAAAAATAAAACCACTTTATCAGTCAACTTTTTAAAAATTTTATTTTTGTAACTTCTTTTAAAGTAATCTCTACACTTAGTGTGGGACTCGAACTTACAACCTGGAGATCAGCAGTTGGATGCTCTACCAAACGAGCCAGCCAGGAATCCCATAAAGAAAACCAGGCTGGGAAATAAATATACTGTACTGAAAATAGTTGCATTGTTAGTGTTGGAAAAAAATTACAAACATTATGTTCCATCATGTCTTTTAATGTTTCGACAATATTTTTACAACACTAATGGGTCAATGGATAAACAAATCACTGCCTACTAATGGAATACCACTCACTAGAAAAGGAATGAACTGTGTTATGTATGATGTAGGTGAATAAAAGGAGGTAGATAGGAGAATACCCCATATGATTTCACCTACAAGAACCTCTAGAAGAGACAAATCTATTGATTTATTCCTGAAAACAGATCAGTGGTTTCCCAGGAGTAGGGTGGCTGGGAAGGGCCAAAGGAACTTTGGGAATAAAGAATAACCCTTTATTTTGATTGTGGGTGTGGGTACACAGGTAAGTAAATTCAAAATCCATTAAGATGTATACTTCAACTGGTAGCCTTTTATTATACATACACTGCATTTCAATAAATCTGGTTACAAATAATAAAAACACCATGAATTATTTAATCAGGGGTGAGAAGACTCATTTCGTGGGTGTAAACAGAAATTGACACAAAGAGTAAGAACTATTAGTCAAGTGCTTATCCATTAAAAAACATGGAAAGATAATTACTTGAATTTACTTATGCTGAAAGTTAAAAGTAAAAGACAGTTAAGAAATACAGAATAAGGGGTGCCTGGATGTCTCAGTCATTCAGTGTCTGCCTTCAGCTCAGGTCGTGATCCTGGAGTCCCGGGATTGAGCCCCGCATCAGGTTCCCTGCTCTGTGGGGAGCCTACTTCTCCCTCTCTCACTCCCCCTGCTTGTGTTCCCTGTCTCTCTGTGTCAAATAAATAAATAAATTTTTTTTTTAAGATTTTTAAAATATATATGACAGAGATCACGAGCAGGCAGAGAGGCAGGCAGAGAGAAAGAGGGGGAAGCAGGCTCCCTGCTGAGCAGAGAGCCCGACGTGGGGCTCCAACCCAGGACCCTGAGATCATGATCTGAGCCAAAGGCAGACTCGTAACCCATTGAGCCACCCAGGTGTCCTCATAAATAAAATCTTAAAAACACAAAACAAAACAGATTAATTTCTTATTCTTAAAATGGCAGTAAGGAACAAATCAAACAGCAAAATAATTATAAAGCACCTAGCACCTACGCTGTATAAAAGGTCATACTTTCCCTCTCTACAATTCAAGTTTTCCTTCCACAAGATGTATTCAACACTAACTTATAAAAATTCTTAGAGCAGGGGCGCCTGGGTGGTTCAGTGGGTTAAAGCCTCTGCCTTCGGCTCAGGTCATGATCCTAGGGTCCTGGGATCGAGCCCTGAGTCAGGCTCTCTGCTCTGCAGGGAGCCTGCTTCCTCCTCTCTCTCTCTGCCTGCCTCTCTGCCTACTTGTGATCTCTGTCAAATAAATAAATAAAATCTTAAAAAAAAAATTCTTAGAGCACAGAATGATCACAGAAATGGAATCCTTCACTGTTTAAGTCAACTACCTGGGCTTTTATATAACACTAAACGGCAATAAGACAAGAAAAAATAAGACAAGAAAAACAAGACAAGAAAAAAAAAAAGAAGTTTGCAGTGGCAGAAAATGTCAAGCTATCAAATTAAAACTATCAAAAAAGGCCTGATGAAAATATTCTTGGCTAAGTTCTTAAAACACACACCAAAGTCATACAAGGAGAGAGAAAGCAAACATAAAATGTGCTTACTGTGTTGATAGATTTGACTGCCGTCGATCTAACTGTAAGTGAATTAGGAGTGTGGTGAGAAGCAGTCATTGCATTAATCAGACCTCGGGGTAATTTAAAGGCTGCCCCGGTTGCCAGCAGCGTGGGCATGAGTGCTGGAACTGCCCCCAAGAGCCTCTCTCTCTGCAGTTGCAATCTCCACCCCCTCGGCAAGTGCAGCCCCTTTAAAGCTTATTATCATTATCTTATTTACTCAAGGATATGGCTCCAAGACTTAAACATGGTGGGGAATTCTCACTATAGTTCGGAAGCACTAAACAGCAATTTCGTTATAATAAAACCGGCAGAAAGTTAAAATATTTTCAAGAAAGTCCTTATTAGGTGCATTTAAAAAAAAAAAAAAAAGGTGTTTGGGAAAGTGAGGGTGGGCAGAGGCAAAGGAGAAGGATGAGAAATATGTGATCTGGTCCCAACGGTTAAGGACCAAAGGAAGCCAGGTTCATCACACTAGAAAGTAATAGAAAAGAGGGGCAAATTTCAGGTGCTTTACTCCCAAAAGGTACATCTGCTTAGGGTCTCAGACAGTTGGCTGCGAGGTGTAAAGGTGCCATTCAAGGCAAAGGGACCACAGAAGAATCTTGAACAAATGGTGTCACCGAAACAGCGGAGGGGAGGCTATTCTGGGCATAGTGAATTGCAAGTAAGCAGTCTGATAATAATTCACTGTGCGATGTGATATTAGGCAATATTCTGTAATATTTTATAATATATGTTATATTTTATATTTTATAATATTTTATATATTTTATATTTTATAATATAAATTTTATATTATAAATTTATATATTATAAATATTATATAAATTTTACAATATTTTATAATATAAAATTTGTTTATGCTCCCAAGTTCTCCACCACTGAAAGAGACTGATGTTTCCATGCTTGGCAAAATTGAAGTTTAAAGTCAGCCCTTTAAGTCTCAACAAAATCTGACTCGTGCGGAATGAATTTATGCATACACACACATGGGCTCACTCCATTAAAAACCCAAGGATATACCCAGTAAGTCCGATACGGTCCATAAACTCCAGTCCTGGTCCACAGCCAGGCATGCTGTAAACATTCAACACTTGTGGAGTAAAAGAATCTGAAAAGATTATCACCCCAGAACTCCTGTTACTTCACACACATTTCATCAGCCACCATTCTGGTAGGTCAAACGCAGCAACTCGATTGACTTGAAATAGCTTGCATCCTGGGGCGCCTGGGTGTCTCAGTGGGTTAAAGCCTCTGCTTTTGGCTCAGGTCATTATCTCAGGGTCCTGGGATCGAGCCCCGCATCGGGCTCTCTGCTCAGCGGGGAGGCTGCTTCCCCCTCTCTCTCTCTGCCTGCCTCTCTGCCTACTTGGGACCTCTGTCTATCAAATAAATAAATAAAATCTCTAAAAGCTGGCCAAAAAAAAGAAATAAATAAATAAAGAGAAAAGAAATTAAAAAAAAAAAAGAAAGAAAGAAAGAAAGAAAGAAATAGCTTGCATCCTGACCAAACAATTTCTAGGGCAACTTGAAAGGTTGCATAAAAGCATAGCTATGAAATTCAGCATAAATTCAGAGTCTGCACCAGGAAGAAACAGGTTCTCTAAAGCTGCCCAGCATACTGAACAGGCACTCATTTAACATCAAGTGGTAGCAAAGATGAACTCTAAGAATACATAAAGTGAAGTCTCAATAAAATAAGCAAAATTCTTAAAAGAAGACAATAAGAGTATACTAACATTGTAGTTGATCATTTTAGTAGCTACAAATGAACTCTAGAAATGACATTTTCATACATAATTCACAGAAATAATTTCCATGAACATTTCAACATATTCTGCAAACAAATGCCCTCCAGCCTTCATGGAATGTGGTCCCTTCCCTTCCTTTGATCCCAAAACCTCTGGGAAAAGAAGTTGTATAAACCTGAAATATGAAGACACAAATTTAAGTGGTATTTGATTTTGGAGGAAAATACTGAGAGACAAGTTACATTAAAAACAGCAGTACAGGGGCGCCTGGGTGGCTCAGTGGGTTAAAGCCTCTGCCCACAGCTTAGGTCATGATCCCAGAGTCCTGGGATTGAGCCCCGCATCGGGCTCTCTGCTCCGCAGGGAGCCTGCTTCCTCCTCTCTCTGCCTGTCTTTCTGCCTACTTGTGATCTCTGTCTGTCAAATAAATTATATATATATATATATATATATATATATAATTTATAAATTTATAAATTTATAAATTATATATATTTATATATTTATAAATATATATATTTATAAATATATATATTTATAAATATATATATAATTTATATATATTTATATATATATAATAATATAAATAAATATTTATAAATATTTATAAATAAATATTTATAAATTTATAAATAAACATAAAAATATATATAAATATATATAATTTATTTATAATATATAATTATTTATATATAATTTATATATATAATTTATATATATTATATATATTATATATATTATATATAATATATATAATATAAATATATATAATATATATATATATATATATATATATATATATATCCCGGCACAATACCGGGATTATATGTGGCTTATTTACCACAGGTTCCTTGGTGCCTAGAACAGTGCCTGGCACAGAGAAGTTGCTCAAACATGTTCAATATAAAAGACCAAATTCAGCCTGAAGAGTTCAGCGTCTCTTTTCACCATTCCTGTGTCCCTCCTGGTTACAGACAGAGTACCACATTAGGCAGAACAATGGGCTGGCTGGTATTGATAGGATACTTATGATTGTAGAAATTATGATTTTAGGAATGTAATTGTCATTACATAATCATTAAAGCTGTAATATATAACACAAAATGTAAATATATAACATACAATGATAAAATAAAATCCTAGGATTCTGCCTCATGAGATAACATTTTTTGGTTTATTTTTTGTCCCACCCTTTTTTCCTGCATATAATTACTATATCAATCATCACAGATTCTTAATTATACATAAAATGCTTTTTTAAATAAAAGGATTATCAAGTGTTGCAGCTTATCTTCCTCAATTATAAAATAACCAAGTTTTTTCCATATAATTAAATGTATTTGAACATATGTTCAAATAATAATAGACCTGCAGTGATAGACCTGATTTTATGGCTATAACAAATTCCTTAAGCCATTCCCCAATTTGTGGTTCTTGCAGGTTAAGGTAAAGGGAGAGAAAAAAAATGAAGGGAGAAAATTACTTTTTATAGAAAAAAGCATTTTTCCTCCTTTCTGAAAAGGTGCACATTTTTCTTTTCTATGTTGCTTAGAGCTTCCAGAAGGTTAAATAATAAAAACTACATGTTCCTGATTTTAATACAGAGCAACTAGGTTTTCATTACCATTTCTAGTAAGTTTACACTAAAAAGAAATCACAAATATTTAAGAATCTATAAATGGAATACTTGTAAGCTTGTTGTGCACCTCAATTTCATGTACAAGTTTTCTATCTTTCTCGATACCTTTTCAACGTAAGATCAGATTTTAAATGCCAAAACCTACTCTTTCAACTTAATAGTAAAAGTTAGCTATCAATGAAAGCAGGGCAAGCCCCAAAAGTCTACCCACAGGCTAGCAAAAGGAACAAATAATTCTGAATCAGAAAATAAAGGGCCAAGAGGAAAGCAGAGGAAAGCGGACAGAGTAACTTCTCCATTGCTCTCAGGACAAGGGGAGGACCCAATGCCCAGTGCACCCTAGTGGCCAGTGAGCTAAAGAGTAGGAGACCTGCTCCTTTTGGACAATTAGGAGTTTGTCTCCTGCCGCAAACAATGTCCTTCTATCACAAAGCATTGTTCTTCAGTTTCAAGAAAGAAGGAAAAAAAAAAACACCCCAGGAAAAAAAAATCCCGTCTTTCTTTGCCTTTTTCATCAAACACAAGTTTTCATATTTATTCTAACACACAGTAAAGATAATACTAAATGAACTGAAGCGGAGAGAAAGTCTGAGTAGTGATAGGAAGCCAGGGGCAAAACAAGATTGGGAAAGGAAATTTAAAATACTTAAACATTTCACAAAATCCGACTCTCAGGGCCAATTCTCAGGCTGTCCAGGGTACACAGCAAAAGGTGCTATCAGCAGGGGGCTTTTTTTTTTTTAAAGATTTTATTAATTTGACAGCGAAAGATCACAAGTAGGCAGAGAGGCAGGCAGAGAGAGAGGGGGGAAGCAAGAGAGAGGGGGGAAGCAGGATCCCCACTGAGCAGAGAGCCCGATGCAGGGCTCGATCCCAGGACCTGAGCAGAAGGCAGAGGCTTAACCCACTGAGCCACCCAGGCACCCCTGCAGGGGGCTTTTTTGTTAATAGTTTCAAGGAAGGAGATTTGGCAAGAGAAACCCCTCTACATTATAAATGATGGAATAAAAGGGAGACGAAGGGGAAGAGGACCCTATTATAGCCAATCCTGTTCTTCATTTCAATAAGAGATGGAAAAATGATGTATATATTAAAAAAAAAAAAAAAAAAAGACCCTGATTTCATTCCACAAGGCATTTTTACAATCTGGAAGAAGAGATGGGGATATGGACTACAGCACTGTTGACAACTATAAAAACAAGAACCTCACAGAAGAGTCTGGGTTGTACTGGAAGTTGTACCACCTGCCTCGTGGATAAGAGTCTGGAATTTGGGGGCACCTGGGTGGCTCAGTGGGTTAAGCCTCTGCCTTCGGCTCAGGTCATGATCCCAGGGTCCTGGGATCGAGCCCCGCATTGGGCTCAGTGGGGAGCCTGCTTCCTCCTCTCTCTCTGCCTGCCTCTCTGCCTACTTGTGATCTCTGTCTGTCAAATAAATAAAATCTTTAAAAAAAAAAAAAAAGAGTCTGGAATTTGGAGTTAGACTCTTTCCACACCAGTTCTATCTGGTACTGTGAATGGTTAGGCTGGACACCAACCTCTCTGAGCTGTAGAGTGTAGCTACCCAGAGTTCCTACCCTCAAAGGGTTGTTAAGAGCAATGAGACGGGGGGCCCATCTGAATTCATATAACAAGCACTCCGCCAACGTCCGCTGCATTTACGGTGATGAATCAATCCCAGATCCACTGTATCCAACTGGTTTATTAATGACTCTAAGAAAAGAACGAAGACTGCCCTGGCAGAAACCTACTGGCCATTCTCAGTCAGGTGGGGCAGTTAATAAGGCTCGATGACCACTCTTCACAAACGTTGCCACCTTATAACCAAGTCTTTGTGATATCAGAAAACTAAAAGAGACCACACGCAACCACACCTCAGAGCTGTCAGGTGACTACTGTTCTTGTGGTCAGAACTGGTTGTCGGAATCAGGCCAGGAGAATCAGACAAGATCCTGTCACCTGGCCTAATGGTTGACAGATTTGTTTTTAGCTGTAGAAACTGTTATAAATCATCATCATCATCATCATCATCACCTCAAAAAAGAAAGACTGGCATGTTCCAGGGCCAAGCCTGTGATGTATTTTTGCTAATACACTGTTGCAAGTCAACTCCTCATCTATCCTGAATGCCACAGATAGTCATCCGCCTTCTGAAGAAGGAGGATTCTTTTCCAGTCTGGAACATTCTTTATCATGACTTGGAACAAGAAGGACATACCTATTCTCATACAGCGGTGCAAATGTAATTACTTCTATTTTCATTAAAAACATTTTTTTGAAACAGGAAATGAAATTTTTTTAAGGGGTTGTCACTCTTAATAAAGGGAAAATAAGAAAGTAACTTACAATCACTTCCCTAAAGGATTCCTGGTCATTGATTGTCTTGTCTTCTATACATCCAGACTGACTCAAGTAGTGGTAGTTTTCCGGCACAGATAAATAAAATTCTTCTGCAAAAAGACAGAGGAAAAACATAAAATCAGTATTTGACTGGTCAGGATAAGACAGAATCCAAAAGAATCTTCACTTTGTAACTTAAAAACAAAAACAAAAACAAAAACAAAGCATGGGGCCCCTGGGTGGCTTAGTCACTGGGCATCTGCCTTCGGGTCAAGTCATGATCCCAGACTCCCGGGATGGAGCCCTACATTGGGCTCCCTGCTCCGGGGCGGGAAGCCTGCTTCTCCCTTTCCCACTCCCCCTGCTTAAGTTCCCTGTGTAGCTGTGTCTCTTTCTGTCAAATAAATAAATAAAATCTTTAAAAATAAAAAAAAAATAGAGTATATAAATAAAGGTCCCCTATTAATAAAAAAAAGTGCTCTTTTAATCATCATTTAGAGAAAATAGAATTTAATTAGGAGTGCCTGGGTGGCTCAGTCAATTAAGAGTCCAACTCTTGATTATATTCTCTAAAATCAATAAATAAAAAAATAAAGGGTTTAATTAAACTAGGTGGCATGATAGAAAATGTTCCTGAAAAACTAACTGATCAAAGGGTCCTATTTTATTTTCCCTTAAAAATCCAATGTTTAAATGGGCACCCAGGTGGCTCTGTTGGTTAAGCGACTGCCTTCAGCTCAGGTCATGATCCGAGAGTCCCGGGACCAAGTCCTGCATTGGGCCCCCAGCTCCATGGGGAGTCTGCTTCTCCCTCTGACCTTCTCCCCTCTCATGCTCTCTCTCACTTTCTCTCTCTCTCAAATAAATAAATAAAATCTTAAAAAAAAAAATCAAATGCTTAGAAATTAGATTTGGGCATGGTTTCAAAGTAAACCAGTTACAATATGCCCCATACATTTTTTTCATGAATATCCTATAAATGAGAAAAGTACCAAGATCCCAAAAAACAAAAAAAAATGTAATGTATTTCTCTACTGATGATTTTCCCTCTACATCATTTGGCTCTAACTGGGACATTTTGTTTCAGTTGACGGATACCAACAAAGCCCAAGCAGAGGTCTTACCTGCAGCTTTTCCAAGGGAAAGCAAGTGGCTAATCCACATGGCTCTGCTGGTCTCCCACCCACTTACCTCTCTGTTCATGTTCCAGCCCTGCCAGCAGTGCATAGAATATGTGATAATTCCTTTCCCCGGGGTTTTGCCTTACTACTCGGTTCTGTGGGGGTAAATCAGATTCCATCTCAGAGACGTTTCCTCCGTTCCATTAACACGAACCAATCATTTCCAAAAATTATCATTATAGAAGAAAATGTAAATTAAATCAGGTTCACTTACTTTTTCTAATAAATCTTCATGTGAAAAGCAATGGCCAGTCAAGGAACAAAACCAAGATATGACATGCTCAATTAGGCTTTAATTCTCTATTCTCTGTCACCCAAATAATTGCAAATCCCTGTTCCTTCGACATCGAGACTTCCAGTGCTGAGAGGAGCCAACAAAGCATAGACTTCAAACAGGACACAAGGTGTCCCAGGACGTGCCGGACTATTTGACAGAACGGCTCTCAAACAGCAAATACCTGATGCTCAATGATGAAACCAATTTTCCAGACGATGAACATGATAGAATTTTCCAGAAGAAAAATGGTTATCTCCTAGAATAACTACTAGGTCAAACGTAGTAACATTAAGCAATAACCGAAATGTTTCCCATTATCCGTCCTTACGATAACCGAAAGCAGTTTGTACTTATAGAGTCAAATACTAAAGACAAGACCGGAATGAAACAGGATACAATCTACAATTCTCCCGCCCTGAATATTTCCCTTCTGGCAGATGTGCAGCTGAACGAACTTCCCAAAGCGACTGGAGTTGTTGTTGTACACGGTCTTGGCGTTGCCAAAAGCTTCCATGATGGGGCTGTGAAAGACGTGAGGAAAACCTCCAGTTATAAAACACATAATACGTCATCAGATGTCAGTTTCAGCAGAGGCGATCTATCAATAATGTTGTGATCACTATGGACGCTGACAGATGGTCACTAGACTTACTGTGGGGATCATTTCATAAGACGCAAAATAGCTCATCCCTATGACATACACCTGAAGCTAATAGGATACTGTATGCCATTACACTTCAATAAAAATATTAATTAAAAAAAGAAAAAGTGAGGATAGCAATAAGTGTTAATTAGGGGAGATCTATAAACAGCAAGAGCATTCCTCACAAATGTCAAAATAGACAATTGCAAGAAAAATCTGAAATCAAAAGGATCTATGGTGACTATGTTTATTTACAGAAGAGCCAGATTTTCAAAGCGCTTGCTGAAATGGGTCTATAGCGCATGTCCATTTTGAAGGAGAGGTCTTACAGCTCACGAAGCTACTGAGTTCAGGCAATCACAATGGCTTATCCTTGTGCAAATTAGCTCGGGCATATATCCACAAGCCAGGGATTGCACAGAAAAAGACCCCACTTAGATTTCAGCAACTGAAAAGAGTCCCAGTCCTGGGAATTTCACATGTTTGGTGTCTGTCCTGGGGCAACTCATTTATAAGTAATTTCTCTGGGTATTCCCCACCTTTAAGATGAGGTCAGACTAGATCAGGGGGTGGCAAATGTTTCTGTAAAGAACCAGATAATAGATACTGTAGGCTTTGTCAGCCACGGGGTCTCTGTTACAACCACTCAGCTCTCTCTGCCATGGTAGCTTAAAAGCAGCTGTAAACAAAATAAATGAATGTGTCTGTGTTCTGATAAAACTTTATTTACAAAAACAGGCTGCAGGAAGAGGACAAACTTCTGAAGATGGGTGGTTTTTAATAGTTGCACAACAGCATGAATGTACTTAATGCCACGAAGCTGTACGCTGAAAAAACGTTTAAAATTATAAATTTCAGGGCGCCTGGGTGGCTCAGGGGGTTGAGCCTCTGCCTTCGACTCAGGTCATGATCCCAGGGTCTGGGGATCGAGCCCGGCATTGGGCTCTCTGCTCAGCGGGGAGCCTGCTTCCCCCTCTCTCTCTGCCTGCCTCTCTGCCTGCTTGTGATCTCTCTGTCAAAGAAATAAATAAAATCTTAAAAAAAATACAATAAAGTAAAATTATAAATTTCATGTAATACATATTTTATGACAACTGTAAGAATGCTATAACAAAAACAAAAACAGGCCATAGGTCATGGGTAGTTTGCTGACTTCTGGACTAAATTCTAAGTAACAAGATCTATAAGGTCTTTACTGGCTCTAAAATCTTACAAGACACAACTCAGACATCGGGCAAATACGTACTCCAAATAAAAATTTGGATGATACCGCACCACACAGCCCTCTTTCGAGGTTCTGAGGCTCACTGCCATCAGATGTATCACTGATCTTCTGTCCCGTGACAGGCTTTAAAAACTGCCATCTTGTCAACATGGTGGCCCCAAAGGGTGAGAAGGCCAGCAGGGGCCCCCTCCTCTCTGTGCTAAGTCCTCTGCTACACAGAAGCTGAAACTGCCGCTCAGAACAAGGCCTCTGAAAAGTGAGGCAAGGGCTCGCCGGCAAGGGGAGGCTGCAGAATGTTCCTCAGAATCGCTCACTCGCCGATTCAAACCTGGCCCGGGAAGGGGCTGGGGTGGGGGGATCAGGAACGGTCGCTCAGGTTGTTAGAAATTGCTATGTCCACGTTGGGACTTTTCCTCCAGGAATTGTAAAAGAGAAAATGGACCAACTAATTAGTAACTCATCCTTAAACGAGCCACACGGAGAGGACAGTGAATCCTGTTCGTCGGAAACAAGGAGCACGATAAAGAAATACCTGCTTTCAAGAATAGCTTGTTCGACACAGGACGTCTTCTCCTTTAAGGACAATTCCAAAGACTGTTGGCTGATGACTGATAAGAACTTGAGGATCAATTTGGTGCTTTCAGTTTTACCTGCCCCACTTTCACCGCTGAAAAACAAAATGCACAAGGTTGTTCAAATTAAAAAAAAAAAAAAGAAGAAGAAAAGAAATGAAACAAAATCCAGTTTGAGGGGCAGCTGGGTGGCTCAGTCGGTTGGGCATCTGCTCTCAGCTCAGGTAGTGGTCCCAGGGTCGCGGGATCGAGCCCCACATCCAGCTCTCTGCTCAGCGAGGAGCCTGCTTCTCCCTCTCCCTCTGCTACTCCGCCTGCTTGTGCTCGCTCTCAAATAAATAAATAAATAAATAAAAACAAAAACAGTTTAGCTAACGTCACTCCAATTGGTCCACAGGACAACAACAGTTGGAAGGTGGAACAACAGAGGTCGAAATGCCTGTCCCATGAGTCAAGTTAAAGGGCAGTGAAAGCGTGTTCTTCTGGCCACGCCCTTTCTGCTATTACGAAAGCCTCTCTGAGGTCAGAGGTCAACAGAACCCGCCTCACTAAGTTAAGGTGAGGATGGCTGTGCCTTCCACGCAAGGTCAGCCCGCACGAGCAGGGCTCCTTGTTTTGTTCGCTAGAGAATCCACACATCCCCGCGGTGCCCAGCTGCTGACAGGCACCTGGTAAATACTTGTTAGACGAACGAGCCTGCAAACAGCATCATTCTGGGAAACTGAAAGCAGGCAAATATGCTTAAACATGCAATTATTCGTAAACATGGCTGAGGAGACAAGGGAATGACCCCACTGGTCCCGGATGCACACAAAATCATGTGATTCCACACTAACCCTTGGAGAGAGGCACTAAGCACCCACGTCTGCGTCTGACATCCCGCAGAGATCCCGCTTCAGGGATGGTCGAGGGAAAGTGAACAACGCCATGCAGGGGAAGGGAGGCCAGTGTGAGAAGTAAACCAGGTTCAGGTTGCCCCTTAACAGAACCGGCAACCATGAGCCACACAAAGAGAAAGGGAGGGATCTGGGCACAAGAGCTGGAAGAGCTTGGGAAGTCCGCTAGGGGGGCGGGATTCCGGTTAGGCCCCCGGGTGCTGAGATCAGAGGTGGTGGGGAAGGAAAGTGGAGAGGGTGGGGTGTAACGGCTCAGAGGCGATCACAGGCGAGGGAAGGCGAAGACTGAGCTCATCAAGGTGTCCCGGGAAGAACATGGCTCTGGAGGGGATGTTCTGGAAGGAGCACGGGGGCCCGCAGGAGAGCTGGCGTTGTCCTGGACAAGCAAGGACGTGGACAAGAAGGCGCGGAGATCACAGAGAGAAAGAGAAACCCAGTTTTGTGTAAGATACCATGCTCAGTACCGTGGAGGCAGGGAACTTCTAACTAAAGGTGTAAGTAACAGGGGTGCCTGGGTGGCTCAGTGGGTTAAGAACTCAACTTTTGGGGCGCCTGGGTGGCTCAGTGGGTTAAAGCCTCTGCCTTCGGCTCCTGTCATGGTCTCAGGGTCCTGGGATCGAGCCCCGCATCGGGCTCTCCACTCAGCGGGGAGCCTGCTTCCTCCTCCTCTCTCTGCCTGCCTCTCTGCCTATTTGTGATCTCTGTCTGTCAAATAAATAAATAAATCTTTAAAAAAAAAAAAAAAAGAACCCAACTCTTGATTTTGGCTCAGGTCATGATTTCGGGGTCATGAAATCGAGCCTCACGTCGGGCTCCGTGCTCAGTGAGGAGTCCGCCTGCGATTCTCTCTCTCCCTCTGCCCCTCCCCCTGCTCACGCCTGCGTGCTCTCTCTAAATAAGACTTAAAGAGAAAAGAAAAAGGTGTAAGTGGGCCACGCGCAGGCGTGAGGACCGCAGCCCGAGTCTTCATGTCAAGCAAGCCAAGGGCTCCTGGGGAGCTTTGGGCACACACAAGAGACACCAGGCAGAAACACCCCCCTTGCCGCGGACACCTATCTTGAGATGATAAAGCAAAAGCCAAGAAAACCAGAGAAGGTCTTGCAGGAGCGGTTGAATCCACAGACCCGAAACGCCCTGCCGGGCGCTAGCCGAGTTAGGACAACTTCGGTTGGGTTTTCTGTGATCAGTAACCAGAAGCTTCCTAGTACAGGGCTGAGCACATACCTTCATCTTCCTCACATCACTGCCTAGACCAGTGCCCGGTGCACAGGGGGCATTTGCCAAGGATGCAGTGAAACTAAGGAAAACTGCAAGAAGAGATTTAAATAAACTTAAAAAAAAAAACAAACCAACCATTTTATTTTATTTGAGAGAGAACAAGCAGAGGGGAGGGGTAGAGGGAGAAGGAGACTCTCCACCGAGCGAGGAGCCCAACACAGGACTGGATCCCAGAAGCCCGGGATCATGACCTAAGACGAAGGCAGATGCTTAATGACTGAGGCACCCGGGCGCCCTAAGTAATTTTTGATATTTAAAAAATACATACACTTAGCCAGTCATTGTTGATTCAATTATGTTAAGACAAACAGAACCTAAAATGGCTAAATTCTCTGGTTAAAACACGTGAAGCAGAAATAAGGTAACATTACCCAAAACCACTTCTTTATCCTCCGGCACAAGGAAGTGGAAAACGTGTCGACCTCTCTTGCAGTGAGGACAGCCACCAGTGGTAACAGGGACTGAACGTGGCCAGCTGAACAAAAGGGCAGTTGAACAACAGAGCGAGAGGGATGGATAGAGACAGCTTCCACGGCTGGTGGGTAAAACCCCCCTCTTCATGGTGCACTAGGCTGTCTCTCCCAAGCCTGCCAGCTAGACGCCCTCTGTCAGGCCCAGCTCCGAGCAAAGTGACACCTGGCATAAAGTCAAGTCTCTCGGCTTTCCCTGTGGGGTTGCAAAATGAGCAGGAAGCATTCCTGTGTTCCGCCCCTACGATTCTGGGGGGCTGCTTGTTACAGCAATTAGCCTACCTTAATGAACAGAGCATGGCAAAGATACAATCACAGATCATATACCGTCCAGACTCTAAACCAGCAGGACTTGGTCGAGGAGAAGAAAATCTGGGACCCTCACTGCCATTAACCCGCTATGGATATCCACCTACAGCAACCCGCAGCTACATTTTTTCTCGCTGTATCATGCAGTCTTCAAGCATCTTTTTAAAAAATATTTATTTATTTATTTATTTGAGAGAGAAAGAGAGAGAAGCAGCACAAGCAAGGGGAGCAACAGAGGGAGAGGGAGAAGCAGACTCTCCACTGAGCAGGGACCTCCCTCCACGGGACTCGATCCCAGCACCCCGAGATCACGACCTGAGCCAAAGGCAGACGCTTAACTGACTGAGCCACCCAGGCACCCCTATTTAATTCCTGTTTTTAAAAATTTCTAGATCTCAAAAATAGGATTGCTTTGCTGTTTACTCTGAGATTATGGGTCACTATGACACACTGCTATAGTTTATCTTTGCGTTTTAAACCAACAAAGGAGGGACCAAGCTCAAATCCATTATCAACTTAAATTGAGATTCCGCTATATTGTTCTTAGCTATTTAATTGGTTCCTGTCTTCATTGTTGATTACATTTTTATAAAGATTTTATTTATTTATTTGAGAAAGAGAGAGAGAGAGAGAGAGAAAGAGTGTGAGCTCTTGAGTGTGGGGGAAGGGGAAGCAGGTTCCCCGCTGAGCAGGGAGCCCGCGCTGCAGGCCGATCCCAGGACCCTGGGATCATGACCTGAGCCGAAGGCAGACGCTTAATCGACTGAGCGACCCAGGCGCCCCAAGCACAGTCTTTAAGTCCATCTTTTTCTGATACAGAATTAAAACTTGAAACAAAAACAAAACGCAGATTTGAACAATGCTCTGCAACAGTTCTCAAACGTGGCCACACATTAGAATCAACTAATATGTCTCTGATCTGAGCCTATAGGGGTAGAATTTAATCCAGAGGATTCTACTATGAACCCAGGATTGGAAACCACTACTCTTGAAAGCAGTTTCCACACAATTCAGACAGGACCGCTCCGGGAGGGTAAAAAGGGGGGACTACTCTATTATGGAGCCATGGAAGTGTTCCATGAACAAGGCAAAGAATAAAGATACTTAAATAACTCACACATTGTTAAAACCCATAAATGTGCCAGATGTCAAGGTAACAGGCCTCTCTGCAGGCTGCATGCTTTTATGTCACCCTCCTCCACCTCACACCCCTGCCCACGTCTTCAATGTTCCCCCACGAAAACCACTGATTGAGGGTCAAACCAATGTAATCTTGGAAGCAACGGAGAAAGAGCAGATACTCCCTTCCTCCTTAAACATCCGTAAGCCTACTACGTGTCAGGCTGCTCTAAGGGCTGGAAAAGCACTAACGTGTACAATGGCACGGACAGTCTGTGATCTAGAAGCACAAAGATCTCAAACAGAGTCACAGGTATCCCCGGGGATAAGAGAACTCATGATTTAGACGGAGGGTAAAGGTTCAGTAAAGACCTTTTTTGGGGAAGGGGAGAGGCTGACATTTAGACCAAAGCGTGAGAACACACGCAGGCTCTAACTGGGTGAAACTGAAGGGAGAGGAGGGAGGCTCAGCGGGAGGACCTCGCTCTTTCCTTGGAGGAAGGAAAAGCAGCTTGCACGGCTGAAGTCCACGATAATGCAGGGGCGCTGCGGTCTCACGGAGAGGCCACTGTTCTCTAGCCAAGCATGGGACTAGTTCTTTTATTTATTTCTGATATTTATTTATTCTCTTGAGAGAGAGCGTGCACGAGAGCGCATGTGCACGAGCGGGAGGGGCAGAGGGAGAGAGAATCCCAAGCCGACTCCACGCTGAGCGCAGACCTCGGCGCAGGAATTGGCCTCACGACCCTGAGATCATGATCCTGAGATGGTGACTGAGCCGAAACCAAGAGTCAGAGCCTTAACTGACGGAACCATCCAGGAGCCCCGGACTAGTTGTTTTAAGTAGGGGAGTGGGATGGCGAGGAAGATCATGAATCACACCCCCAGACATTTTTAAGTTGCCCGTCATTATAGTGATAGGTGTATCATATAATACACATGCTATAGGTGTGTGATTTTCAGATTATTTATAAGAAGAAATACGTATCGGGTCTTCATCTTCCTTTCTGACACAGAGCTCCTAACACCCTCATTATTTCCTAAATGATGACAGCAATAAAGACATCACTTGTTACATTACGAAGTGACTTCTGGAAAGCCCCTGTGAGGGGCTGCTTGCCAGGGGAACCAACCAGAATCAGAAGGTTGGAACTTTCAATTCCTTCCCCCCACACTGACCTTTGGGGAGTGGGGAGGGGCTGGAAATTGAATTCAATACGAAGAGTCAAGGATTTAATCGATCATCCTATGCAATGAAGCCCACATAGAAATCCAGAGGACGGGGTGGGAGGTGCCGTTGAGAAAGCTTCCGGGTGGGTGAATACAAAGAGGGGAGCGGAGGGCCCTTCCCCTGTACCTTGCCCTGTACAGCTCTCCCAGCTCTTCATGAGTTATATCCTCTTACAATCAACCAGTAATCCAGTAAGTAAACTGGTTTCCTGAGTTCTGTGAACCGTTCTAGCAAATTCATCAAAGTGGCAAGGGGGTCGGTTGGAACCTCCAATCTACGGCCATCCGAAGCGCAGGCGACAATTTGGACGTGTGACTGGCATCTGAATTGGGGTGGGGGGGCAGTCTTGTAGGATGGATCCCTTCACCTGTGGGATCTGACATCATCTCCAGGCAGAGAATGTCAGCGTTGAGTCACCTGCTTGGTGATACGGAGACTACGACAGAGCCCACCTGTGACCGAGAGCCATGATCTGCGTAGCCACGTACGTACGTCCTTGCTAATCCTCACCACAGAACTATAAAGCCAAATTTAAGACGACACACTATTAACACCCCCCAAATCCAAATTAACTGGGCTGATTTTAGCCCACCGGTTAATGTCATTTTGCCCAAGCTGAGGGGCTCTTTGTGCTGGGACCGTCTCACTGCTTGTGCGAGGAGCCCGGGAGCCCCACCACGGGCTACGTGGTGACTCCCTCGCTCCACCTCCCGCCTTTCTTCTCGCCGCCGTGGAACAGTAACTCGTGCGGCAATGACGATGTTATTTCACCGTCACTTGCAGCACACACATCCCTTACATATCCAGTCCTACATTTTTCTCATTAGCCCACGGCAATTAGAGTCCCAAACCTTGGCGCCAACAGGACTGCGAACACAAACATGGGCTACGGAGAACACATGGGCATCGAGATGAGCCCAAATGAGCTTAGACTGTTAAAACAAAACAAAACAAAACAAACTATGATAACGAAAAGGAGGAAGGAAAATAACCCAACGCACTGACAGGGGCCTCCTAGGCCATATTAAAAGTTTGTTGTTTTTTTCAAGATTTTATTTATTTGATAGAGAGAGACACAGCGAGAGAGGGAAGGCAAGCAGGGGGAGTGGGAGAGGGAGAAGCAGGCTTTTGCCAAGCAGGGAGCCCGAAGCGGGGCTCGATCCCAGGACCCTGGGGATCCTGACCTGAGCTGAAGGCAGACACTTAACGACTGAGCCACCCAGGTGCCCCCACAGTAAAAGTTCTGAGACGATTTCATAGGCAAAATCAAAGTCACAAAGCCGTGTTTAAGCAGGAGAGTGTCATGTTCAGGTTCAAGGTTTTAAAGAATCACTCTGTGTGGAGTAGGGGATGGAGTGAATGCACAGAAAGAGGAGGGAGAGAGAGATGAGGGTAGAAGGGTAGTGACGGGGGCGGGGACAGCAGGGACATGAAGTGAGAGGCCGCAGGAAAGACCGCACGAGGGACAACAGGCGGGTGAAGGGAAACCTCCTGCTCGCCCGGGAGCTTCCCAGCGGGTGATCTGAGCATCATGACACGGGCGCGCACGTCTGTCACAAACCACTGAGCCGTCTACATAAGGTCAGTACGCTTTACTGTGCGGACTTCTACCTCCATGGGGGCCAGGGGTTGGGGGCGGAGGCGCAGATGGAGGAGAAGGACTTCTCGCTCCAAGAAGGACTTCTTGCTCTCAGGCTTGCGAGCCAGTAGGAGGGAGAGTCCAACTTGCTGAGAACGAGACCATCGGAGGAGGAATACACTTCTGGGAGAAACGCAGCATGAATCTAGGACACGTCACCCTTGAGATGCCCACGAGACATCTCTGATGCAACGTCACGGGCACCCGGACACACGTCTGGAACTTTGAGGAGAAACCGCTGGATGGGGCTTAGGGATGGGTGCAGGGGGAGGCGTCTAAGACCAGGGAGTTCTGCAGACCTGAGAGGGGAAGGCTGGGGGGAGATGAGCCGTGAAGGAGTGCGGACGGCCCGGAGAACCAGGGAGAGACCCAGAGTGATGGCGCTCCATGGAGAGGACAGGGACTACCTTCCATATCCTAATGACGCTTGTTTTTCCAAATGTCTATGTTTTGGCAAGTGCTTCTGTGCCCTTCCTCCCCTCTGTGCCAGCCATATTCCTACACATTCTTTGGCTCACAATCCCATATCACTTCCTCTGTGGAGCGTGGTCTGAATTCCTTCCTGAGATCTACCACCACCTCCTCCGAGCAGCCACGGACCTAGTTCCATGACAGCATTTGACAGCTTGTACTGAAATCAGTGAGTTACATCAGTTTCTTCCCATCAGAAAAGAAGTTCCTAACAGCAACGACTGGATTTTATTATTATTATTTTTTAACTGCTGAAGTCTAGCCCAGTAACCCGCCCTATTACGTGAGCATGAGGCCTGCTTCAAGTCCTGTTCAGGCTGGTGCCTTTCTAACCCTGGATGGCAAGTTTTGCTCACTCTTCCAGTTTGATCATTTATAAGTAGAGTCTTAGAACTAGAAAACTGAACATCTAATTATCCATTAGGTGGATAATCGATCCCATTTTGGGAAACCAAACAGGCCAAGCAAAGCAAAGGTCCCAAATCCACAGCTGCTCTGTGTATCTATGGTTGGACTGACAGCTGTTGAATGCTGGCCCTCTCCCAGACACTGTCCCGGGCGACTAACTTCATAGTGGATTAGCCACACAGGTCTTACTCACACTACAGATCTTAAAAGGTCAGAGGTACCAATAGACTATAATAGCCCCACCTGCCCCATCAATGTATGAGGAGTCCAAGTCAATGTAAAATGCACCAGATCAACCAAGATCAAATGCTGATCTTGCCAGTTAGACAAAAAAAAAAAAAAAATTCAATTTTTCAGTAGGTTTTAAAAACTGTAATAGCATAAGCATTTGCTTAAATGTGCACCGAAAGGTAAAACGAAAGCCTGGGAGAGCTGACAAGCTTGAAAGTGAGACCAACCCAAGAAGCTCGGACTAGAAACCTAGAGATCTGGCACTGCTACAAGGAGCTGGGGACTTTGACCACGTGACCTAGGCTCGTGAAGGGAGGGGGAAAATAGATCTCTGAAGTCCTCTCTTACCTAATTCCAAACAGGCCTATTTTCTGGTTGTGAAAGGTTTTCACAGGCGTAAAACACGTTGAATCCACTAGGGGGCAGATTACGCCCGTGGAAATCTAGCTACAGTCCCCTACGCGGTTCATTTTCAGACTCAATTTTCTCTAAATTCCCACAGCCCAACCCCCACTGAAAACAACAACAACAACAAAACCTGCCAGAGAGATTTATTAAACGAGACACATTTTAATGAGAACTGTATTCTTAAAGACTCTGTTTCCTGAGTTAAATTTAGCTAAATACAGAAGTAAACACAGTTACTCCGTCACACAATGGGGGCTTTCTATTTGGGATACACCCCCCTCCACCTCCCACCTTATTTTTAAATACCGCAGTCTTTGGCATGAAAATGCCAACCCCTTTCCGTTTTATTACACATACACACACACATATGCACAATGACCTCATTTGATTTTCCTCTTTCTTCCTAAGCTACTCCGTCTAGCAAGCGATCTATGAGTCATCCTCTCATTTTTCCCATTGAACGTAAGCAACACAAGCAATTATCAATGGCAAATATTTAGGTATCTAAGTATGGGATACAATTTGACCTTCTTAAAAATACATCACGTTTTCTTTCTTTCTGTTAATCTTATTTAATTATAACCTGTATGCTGAAATGGGGACCTTACATTCTAACCTCTGAGCTTTGGTTAAATTCCCTGCAACAGTCTACACACAGGGCTTCCAGACATGAGGCAAGTTTCTTTATTGGAAATGGGACCCTTGAAAGCACTCCCCCCCCCCCTTTTAAATTTATTAAATAGGTTCATTTTGAAGAATTACAAGTCATAATGATTCATTTACTTAACTAAATGCATAGCTGCTCTCTCCAAGGTATTTGCACAGCTCAGGACATTAGCACGATCCAAACGATTAACAAAAGAGTGTATCTGCTCAGATGCTCGCCTCCCCTCAGAGAGGCAGAGAGAGGTAGAATGGAAAAGGCGAACACCTGTTGCTCTACTCATGCAATTCTGATTTGTTGTAAAAGCAAGGACCCAAGCACCAGTGTAATGGGCAAAAGCCCTCAGAAAGAAGAATATAATCCCGAAGTCATTTTCCTGTGTGTGGCTCCTACAGATACTAACAAGCAGCCACATACATCAAAGGGCTGTTGGAAGGTTAATGCCTGAATGAGATGACGTTGGAAACGTTCCTGGCACCGTGTCCAAAACACACCAAGCCTTCAGAAACCATTGGCGTAGTCCTCTTCAAACAGGTGCCACGTGGGACCCTGTGTTTCCCAAATGTCCTCAGCTGAGGGGAGTGGGGGGCTGTGATTCCCATCCCTAGGGTTTCAGTGAGGGCCATCCTCTGGCATGTCTGCCAGTCCCTCCACCCCGTCCCTTCCCCGCCACAGAAGCTGAGGTGGCTTCCCCGACAGGTGACCAGGGGAAAGGGCTGGTCTGCTCCTCACCAGCTGGGAACTGGTTTCCCGCTGTGATCGTGGCCACCATTTACCTGCCTGTACCCCAGTCGGGTGCTTTGGCCTAACTGGGGACTTCGATGTTAGCCAGCCCAGTTGGGTTCAAGTCTAAAGCGGACATACGGCCCTGCACCTGTCTGAACTTCCGCTGGATCAGAAATTCGGAGGGGAGAGGAGGGTCTTATTCATCATCCCACTGAAATCCAAAATGCCTCATCCTTTCCTCTTGAAATAGTGTAATTATTTTGCCACAAGTTGGGACTAGAAAGCCACCTATAACAGAAGTCAAAATCTTTCCCACCAACCGGCGAGGTACACTACAGGCATTCAGGGATAGCCGTGCCCGTGAGCAGGAATGAGGGCGTGTCCGGGCACTCCACGGAAACGTCAGGGAAAGTGAGGCCCAGCACATCGGCTCTGGGTTCTACCCATGGGTGCTCTGAGCACCACTAGAACATGATTCTGATATAAAGAATAAAGAAGATCCAACTGGATGTCACTAGACATTTTAAATTTGAAAGAACAACACACTTTCTTTCCAATTGCAGTATATGTGCTGCTGGCGGGAGCACATTTTCTTAAATCCACAGAAGGACGATGCCACAATGGAATAAACCAAAGAATAATTAAGGGAAATTAAAAAAAAAAAAAAAGAAAGAAAAATGGAAGAAATATTCTGAGGCCAAGAGCCAACAAATGTGGCATGTCTTGCTTTCTTCTAAGTGAGCTTGGGTCTTTGGAAAGATGTACTTATCAAGCTATTCGAAACAGAAATCCCATCTGAGGAACTCAGGTACCTACTAAACATTTTTCTCATTCACCTTTAAGCGGGTTTCATGTCCTGGGGCTGCCTGGGAAGGCGCCACTGGTCCAGCGGGCAGTGGTTGGGCTCCTGACACCAGCTTCCCGTGTGGCCCCCTGCCCAGCCCTCTGCCAGCCTCACAGCGGCCCGGTTACCTGATGAGGACACACTGGTTGTCGTGGCGTTTCCACAGGCATCGGTAGCACTCGTTGGCGACGGCAAAGACGTGGGGGGGGAGCTCCCCCAGGTGGCACCTGCTGTAGCGCTCCATGGTGGCCCGCTCATACAGCCCGGCGATGGTCTTGTAGGGGTTCACCGAGGCAATGATGGAGCCGATGTAAGTCTGCAGCACACGGGGCGGGGAGACAGAAGGATGCCGGGTTACATGCGGTATGGGTGGCCGGGGTCGGGGGTGGGGTGCAGGACTAGGGTGTGTCACCTCACTCACGGAGACAGAAGAGGCTGGATTCAGCTTCATGCTGCTCAACGCTCTGAAGGGGAAGGGCCTGCCACACCTCCCCAAAGCCCCCCTGTCGCCAACTTTAACAGAATCCACCTGACTCTGCTTGAAGAGGAAAGACAGGGCTCCCCTCTGCATATGTTTTTCCTACACCTTTTGGTACAGAATCTTGTCATTCTATCCAAATAAATGGAGCCATTTCCAAGAGGACTCGCAGTGACAGGTAAACCACAGCAGCCCAGGCCCAAATCCCTGTTCCCGGTGACCTCCTCATCCCGTGCCGGGTACAAAGGACAATCCACGGCCTGGCTCCTTCCTCATCAGGCAGCTCTCAGGAAAGAGCAAGATTAAGAAAGAACGTGAGCCGGGGGAAAGAGGAACGGAGAGTTTAATGGGTTCAGAGCTTCTGTTTAAGACTGTGAGATGTTTCAGGGGCACCTGGGTGGCTCAGTGGGTTAAAGCCTCTGCCTTCGCCTCAGGTCATGATCTCAGGGTCCTGGAATCAAGCCCCGCATTGGGCTCTCTGCTCAGCAGGGAGCCTGCTTCCCCCTCTCTCTCTGCCTGCCTCTCTGCCTACTTGTGATTTCTCTATCAAATAAATAAATTAAATTAAAAAAAAAAGATTGTGAGAAGATTCTAGAGTTTGTGGTTATAGTTACACAACCCTGCAGATGCACTGGACAGTACACCTAAAAACAGTCAAAATGGTAAATTTTATGTTATGTATCTTTAACCCTTTAAAACAATATCAAGACCATTTTGAAAATTCTGGACACCACAGAAGTGGTCTGGAACTGAGATACCTGACCATCTTCCCCTTCTGGAACAAAATCCGGGCCAGAAATTAAGCAAACTCTTCAGAGCAGCAAAGCAAAGAGGCTATACCTATTAACACACAAGGCCTGCTGCCCTGTCCATATGGACCAAACTTGTTCTCTTGGATTTCTGCAGGGAACATTAATGGTGTTTGATGACCAGGTTTCCAGCCTCAGACACAGTGGCAGCAGCAGACTGCCGGGGTGGAGGCAGGCTGCCGTAACCACCACCACCTTTGACGGTTCACATGCACTGTGCCACGTGCTGCACTCAGCCCTCCAAAATTCCTGTGTTGAAGCTTGAACCCCCAATACCTCGGAATGGGACTGTCATTGGAGCGAAGGCCTCTAAGGAGATGATTACATTAAAGTGAGGCTCTTCCGGTAAGCCCTAATCCAATCTGACTGCCCTCCTTTTAGGAAGAAACGTGGACGCTGGAAGAAACACCAGAGATGTGTGTGTGTACATAGAGACCATTTGAGGACACAGTAAGATGGCAGCCATTTGCAAGGCAAGGAAGGAGCCCTCAGGAGATGCCAACCCAGCCAACACCTTGACCTTGGACCTCTAGCTTCCAGAACTATGAGAAAATCACTGTCTGTTTAAGCCACCCAGTCAGTAATATTTTGTTATGACCCCCCCGAGCTGATCCACACGGGGGGGCCTGACCCTTTCACATTCACAATAACTTAAGGAGCTTCACAATACTACTACCCTGATTTTCCAGAGGAGGAAACAGGCATAGTGATGGTGTTGTGTTCGCCCATGTGGCCAGGAAGTGGTAGAGGGGAGATGTGAACCCAAGCAACCCAACTGCAGAGGCTTCTCATATCCCTTGGCAAGGCACAGCAATGCAGTGCAGGGAAAGGAAAAGCAAGCAACTCGAAGCAGAGAGTCCTAACATCCCGAGAGCATCTGTACCACATTGTGACAATCTGTACTCATTTACAGTCACAGGGACTGCCAGGAATGCCCAGCAAAGTATCAAATGCTCCATGGAACAAGCTTCAAACGTAAGGAGTTTACATTTTAGAAATATCTGAACCAAAAAAGTTAAAAACATAAGAGTTATTATCACATGACGAATGACTCCGCTCCTAGATATTTAGCCAAAAGAACTAAAAACAAGTGCAGCATTATTCACACCAGCCTAAAGGTCAAACCACACAGATGTCAATTACCCGATGGGCGGGTCAACCAGGTGTGGTGCACCCATACAATGGACTATTATTCCGCCCCACAAAGCAATAAAATACCTATGTGTGCTACTGTGGGGATGAACCCTGACAACATCACACCAAGGTGAGGAAGCCGGACATTGAAGTTCCCATACATATCCGGAAAAGGTAAACCCATAAAGACAGGTTGGGGTAGTTAATATAGTCAGGGGGAGGAGGCAGAAATGGGGGGGGGGTGGGGACTGCTTAGTGGATATAGGGTATCCATTTGGGGTGATGAAAATACTTCGGAACAAGACAAGAGACTGACTGTACAACATTGTGAATGTCCTAAATACACTGAATTGCATATTTTAACATGGTTAATCTTCTGTTATGGTAAGTTCACCTCCATTTAAAAAAGAAAAAGATAGAGTGCATTAGTGGGTAAATGTTCAGGTCTTTGGAAACCTCAGCTTGCCAGAAAGTCCATTTTCCCCAACCAGGGCACTGTGGAAAAGATCTGGCCATAAAGAAAGATGGAAACTGCTTTTTCCTCTGGGGAAGGTGTGTCCTACTTTTTTTTTTTTTTTTTTTAGTATTTTATTTATTTATTTGACAGAAATCACAAGTAGGCAGAGAGGCAAGCAGAGAGAGAGGAAGGGAAGCAGGCTCCCCGCTAAGCAGAGAGCCTGATGCGGGACTCGATCCCAGGACCCTGAGATCATGACCTAAGCCGAAGGCAGAGGCTTAACCCACTGAGCCACCCAGGCGCCCAGTGTGTCCTACTTCTAAAGGAAACAGAGAACCATCTGATTCCCTGGAGGACACATTCATCTTCCATCAATGCTTTGACCACAGGTGCTGGTGCCTTCCTTCATGTCAGCTGTTTGCAGGGGTGAAGGAGGTAGGCGGGTAGTGCTTGAGGCTCTGGGTGTCTTGCCCCTTCCATTACTTTGTCTAAAATGTCAAACCTGCTTCTACCTTTTGGTAGCTGTATGATTATTTTTTAAGTTTTTTTATTTTCAAGTAATTTCTACAGCCAACGTGGGGCTCAAACTCATGACCCTGAGATCAAGAGTTGCATGCTCTTTTGACTGAGCCAGCCAGCTGCCCCGACTATTATTTATATTCTGGAAATAATCAAAACTCAAAAAAAAAATCATTTTCTTCTGTTGAAATATGGTCTTACTTTTTTCCTACTTCGGCAGAAATAAGGACACTTAATGCCTCCCCTCTTAAAACAGCAAGGTAGGCACACTGCAATCCTCTTTCTCAGTTACAAATAAAATTTAAAAGTCACAAGGTATTATGCTGAGAATTAAATATCATCAATATTAGGATATTAACCCATTATTAACACACTTTCTTAAAAATGATATACCTTGGAACACCTGGTTGGCTCAGTCAGTAGAGCTTGCAACTCTTGCTGGGCTGTGAGTTCAAGCCCCACATTGGGCATGGAGCTTATTTAAAAAAAAACAAAAACAAAACCCAAAATTTAAAAAAATGATATGCCCAGCCTGTGTCTTAAAAATTTTGCACACCTTGTCATAACACGTTTGTTTGGCTGTTCTTAAATTTGGGGAGATAAGCCTTTCTTTTAAAAAAGTACTGATTTACTCATAAAGAGTGTCATAACCTTTCCACAAGAGCTTTATTTAGAAAGTGATTATTTTGGTCAAAACCTCATGCTACCCCATCCTGGTTGGGCAACCCCACTGGTCATACAGCGTGGCTTAAGAGATCACTCATCCCGGAAGCGTGGAGGATATGGTTTTTGTAGGGGGGTAGGAAATTCAAGGGCACTAAATGCTTGTTAGCAAAGCTGAAGCTGGAACATCCAAAATGGTCTTAGGCCTGGTCTTCTTTTTAAGTAATTTATATCACACTTTGCCCAGTGCAACAGCTGTAAAGTGGTTCAGAACAACAACGTGGTTGGAGGCTATGGCAGTTCCCAACAGCACGCTCATGCCCCCTCCCCAGTCCCCACCCTGCAGTGATTCTAGAGGAGGAAGCCAGATGTTCAGCACAGTGGCACCCTGCAGAACTGGCCGTCATGCCTGGTGGACCCACCAGTGCATCACGAGACCTTTCCCCATGAGCCCAGTCACTGCCACGCAGTCAGAGCTGGCCTGTGGACTGAGACCCCACGGTGTCTCTGGTCTGTTGGCTGAGACCCCACTGTGCCTCTGGCTCACAAGATCATTCCAACACATCTACAGGTTGCTCCACTGTTGAGTTACCATCCTGACTTCAAGACAGAAGAAAACCACGCATACCGTGAAAGAGAACGCTTTCACCAAGAACCTCGAAAGGCACATAATTTGTGGGAAAAAACAAAAATCCAAAGTTGGTTTAGTTATAAGACACTATTCATGCCAAAGGACTGCCATGGCTCTGGTGGTTGGATGCTTTTCCTACAACAATATTGATCTTCATGTCTGACTTCCCCAACAAGATGTTGAAAATACGTTCCTCATCTTTCAATCTCGTCAACTGCACCATGTGGTCCCTTATTATACACTGTTGAGAAATTACAAGTTCTGTGTAAATATTACTAAAAATAGCCTTTCACTACTGTATGCAAGAAAGCCTGATTTTCCCCATTTTGATGGAAAACTTCTGGAAACATACAGCATGTGCCTTTGTGTTTTCAAAACCAGGTGAGTGTACCTAATCTACGCTTTAAAGGATTTTTGGTCTTATTCAGTCTCTCAGCCTGTAACAATGACGCCCACACTGAATGAGGCAGACACGGTCTTCTTGTCTCCACCAACACCAAGCCCAGATCCTGAGCTCGCGATGGCTTCTCCAGACTGCAGCTTCTCAGCCTTCCCACGCACCCCAGGGCTCCAAATCTCCGTGGAATAAAAGGCTGAAGCCTTCTCCTTCTGAGACTGCGGTGTTGGAGAAATGGCGGAAGGTGCTGGAAGAGTCTGCAGGTAAGAGATTACTTTGCTGTATAGTTAAAAGGAAGATACCAAGCCAGGCTTTTACTCTACTTGCATTGCACACACCACATAACGCATGAAATGAAGACACACATTCAAAACGATCTGCGTTTCAACTGCTTAAAACTTTCAGCTTTAAGGTTAAGATAAGAGCACTTTGGGGGTTCCTGGGTGGCTCAGTGGGTTAAAGTCTCTGCCTTTGGCTCAGGGCATGATCCTGGGGTCCTGGTATCGAGCCCCAAGTCGGACTCTCTGCTTGGCAGGGAGCCTGCTTCCTCCTCTCTCTCTGCCTGCCTGTATGCCTACTTGTGATCTCTGTCAAATGAATAAATAAAATATATATATATAAAAAGAGCACTTTGGCAGGTGTGACCGTTCACACCCCCTGAACACTTGCATATCTTTAAGCCAGATGAAGAGTTGAATTCCTCTGTCTCCATAATGTCCAGGAGCCTTCCTGCCAGGTGCAGAGAGATCAGTTAAATCTAAAATAGCTGCGCCAGATTTTAAAAGATCAAGCGCTTAGTGGTATATGGAGACATTCCACCGTGGCTCTTAGAATGCAGGTACTCCTGTTGGGGTCCTTCCTACTTTGTAGTAGAGACTTCTAACATATAAAATATATAATCTAAGAAAAGAGAAAATCCCTCCAGTTCAGGCCATATTAAACACTCTAAGCAGAGAGAGCTAACCTACATGTATTTATAACAGGTCTTGAATCTGTTCAAGGTTTTCCTTAAATCCATGTTCTCCAAGCACTTTATTTTCTTTGCTGTAGTCCTACAGAGTGAAGAATAGTTTTTCAAACTTCATATTCTCCAGGGGTTTTATTTTTATTTTTTTAAAAGATTTTATTTATTTATGACAGAGAGAGAGAGATCACAAGTAGGCAGAGAGGCAGGCAGAGAGAGAGGAGGAAGCAGGCTCCCCGCTGAGCAGAGAGCCCGATGTGGGGCTCGATCCCAGGACCCTCAGATCAGGACCTGAGCCGAAGGCAGAGGCTTTAACCCACTGAGCCACCCAGTGCCCTCCAGGGTTTTTAAAAAATGTTACGCAACAGATAAAAGGTGTTAGCAATCCAGGTATCCATCAAAGGAAGAATGGCTAAGTAATATGTAGTATACACATACTGTGGAGTACTATTCAGTCTTGAAAAGGAAGGAAATTCTGACACACACAACATGGATGAGCCCTAAAGACATTAAGCTAAGTGAAATAAATTGGTCCCAAAGGACAAATGTTGTATGATTCCACTGAAATCATGTACCTAGCGCAGTCAAATTCACAGAAACAGAAGGTGGAATGACAGCTGCCACGGGCTGGCATGAGTGGGGGATGGGCTTGTTTCTTTTTCTAAGATTTTTTTTTAAATTTTTTTTTATATTTTATTTATTCATTTGACAGAGTGAGACCGCAAGTAGGCAGAGCAACAGACAGAGAGAGAGGGGGAAGCATGCCCCCCGCTGAGCAGAGAGCCCGATGTGGGGCTCGATCCCAGGACCCTGGGATCATGACCTGAGCCGAAGGCAGAGGCTCTAACCCACTGAGCCACCCAGGCGCCCCTAAGATTTTTTTTTTTAAAGCGAGAGCACGTGCACATGAGGATGTGCACACGTGAGTGGGGGAAGGGGCAAAGGGAGGGATTCTTCAAGCAGACTCCTGGCTGAACGCAGAGCCTGACATGGGGCTCGATCCCATGACCCATGAGCTAATGATCTGAACTGAAACCAAGAGCCAGACGCTCAACTGAATGAGCCACTCAGTTCTGGAAGATTTAAGAGTTCTAAAAGGTTCGCAACCATGTGAACGTACATAACACTACTGAACTCTACACTTCAGAATGGTTAGGATGATACAGTTTGCATGTATTTGGTGACAATTACACATTTTAAAAATTAAAAAGATACTGATATTGCAAAGTTTGGTATTGATAGAGTACATTAATCTCTTTTTTATAATATCAAGGAGAGACCTGAAAGCAAGCACAGAATGAAGAGTAAATTAAGAGTAAAAATTAAGAGTAAACAAGAAGCATCACACTCCATTTTCAGACATGTACCTTCAAATTTTAACCCAAATTGAGAACAAAAATATTCCAGTGACAAATTACAGACTGTTTAGTAAGGGAGAAGGCAAAAGGCATTTAGATTTTCAGGGACAAAATAATCTAATTAGAGCTCAAATAAATAAATACATAGCAGTAAATTCAACAAATGGGCTCCCAAACATGGGGACAGCAAACAACCAGGCTTAATTTGAACTAAACTCAATAATCTGACACTTTAAAAAAAAAAAAGAAAAGGAAGAAAAAGAGTAAAGAATATGTAAAATGTGTGTCTAGTATACACAGAGAACCCATTTTTAAAAAATGTTTTAAAGCTATTTTATTATTTTTTTAAAGTTTTATTTATTTTAGAGAAGGAGAGAGCATGAGTGGGGGGGGGCAGGCAGAGAGAAAACCCCAACCAGACTCCACACTGTGTGCAGAGCCCACCACCAGGCTCAATCTCACGACCCTGAGATCAGGACCTGAACCAAAACCAAGAGTCAGACGCTTAACCAACTGTACTACCCAGGCATCCTTATTTTTATTTTTTAAGATTACAGGAAACCTTGTCTCATTTAGCATTAAAAATGCCTCTCTATAACTAGAATTTAAGTAAAATTTAATAATCAATTAATTTTAAAAATGCCTGTCTAATATAAGACCTCCATTTTGTACCAGAGGTTAATTAGGCTCTTAAAGCATGAATGCACGAGCTTTACCACTTCACCTTCTCACTAATGGCCTAAGTCATTACTTAAAAGGCTTGTCACCAGATTTTTAAATGACAAGCCTGCATATTCCCAAACCAACTTTCTCTGACATTTCATAATTGGGGGGCACAGAGGACAATCCGACCCACAGAGACACATCTTCACAGCCCTCACCTGCTCCAACACAACCTTGAGACGTGGGACGGCCAAAGGCCACTGTTCAGCCTCCTCTGACAGACAAGGGACTGGTTAACTGCTGCCCCTACAGTCACAGCGCCGGTGAGTGAGATCAAGGACAGCAACCCGGGCTCCCAGTATGCCACACTGGGGGTCTGAGGTGGCCCCCTCCACCGCTCACCCATATATGCAACAGGAATTATCTCAGACTCTGTCCAGCTCATCACCAGGGGCCAATGGCTCTGTCTTGCACGTTTGTTCTACTTTCAATGAACTCTAGACTCTATGTCCTTCCCTCCAACTCCTACCTCAGCCTCACTCAGATTTTCATAAAAGCTGCCTTCCTCACTGATTTCCAACGTGGACTTGTGTGTTCAGTCCAAGCTCCATGCTTGACCATGACACTCTAAGATGACAACTCTCCCGCTCAGAGCCCTCCAACAAGTCCCACCGTCTTCAGGGTCACTCAACTGGCATCTCTGAGAAGACAGTCTGAGTGGCTCCCAAAAGGTGAGCGAACAGCCTGAATCCTCATGAATTATTCTCCTAACACCTACAGAAGCTGGGGTGGGGGAGGGGCTTCAGTTACTTACTGAGTTTTCACTGTCGGTGCCCATGTTCGTGCCAAGTGGCACTTTCGAACCTCCGTAAAACAGAAGTGTAAAACAACATGGCAACGACAACAGCAGTCGTCCCTGATAGCTTGTTCAAAGGAGGACAAATCAGGTGAAATCCGAGAGGTCTATTAGCAAAAATAATTACAGCCAAGGCCATCTTATTCTTCCCCCACTACCATAAAACATATCACTCTGCATGGGTTACTGTATTACTAAAACAAACGGGTAAGAGAGTCACTGAATTAGCCAAGTTCAAATGTCACCATTAGCCAAGTTCAAATGTACTATAAGTAAAAATGGTGACTGGCAAGCGAAGGGGGTCAAAGAAGAGCCTTGTTTTAAGTTAAGTACCAAGGGAAGCAAAGATCACTTGGTAAGAAATCCCGAGAGCTGTGAGACACATTAGTTACGTGTTATACCATTTATCCCTCCACAAAAAGGTATTTCTACCGTTTCCGAAACCGCCATGATGACGTCATGCAGTTTCAGACTCTGGACCCATGAAGCTCTCAAACACGAGGCGGGACCAGGTACTGGCCTCTTCATATCGGATTCAAATTCCACCAGAATAAAGAGCTTGGTCATTTGAATGGCTTTTCAGAAACAGAGAGGATGTTCTATTTTGAAGCACATAACAAATTTTTCTAGTCAGAAAAGTTCCACATAACTCACCAAAAAATACATTTCCTTGCCCGCTTTAATAATCTGAAACAGCTGTCGCACATGTTGCTTAAAAAAATGTTGGAAGAAACTCACTGCATTTCTTCAATCCAAAGTCTACCAATTCTAGATTTTCAAAAGGCGTCAGGCTGTAATGCCTAGTGGGTCACCCCCCCCCCACCCAAAGGAACAGGTAGAAGTCAGAAAACTAAAAGTGACCCGGGGGCCTCAGATGCTCTCTGCTTTGAGATACAGAGGGCTCCGTGCCACGGTTAGGAAGGCACTACTCAACCACGGGAGCGAACGGTCTACGCAACAAGGTCTGGTCATCAGAACCCAAGAGGACCCCAGCCTGGAGCTACGTTCCCTGAACACTGCTTGAGGGATTCTGTTCCATCATAAACACACGTCCTCTGTCACCCCACATGACGGCTGCATGAGAGAATGACATAAATCAGGGGTATTTATTGTTCCTGTTAATGAAAATAAAAACCACAACCGCTTTTCATCATGGGATCGTGAACGTGGCTGGATGTGGAAACAGGTGCAACTGACACGCACTAGGAAAATCCGCTCAAGTCAGGGCCGTGCCATGCCTTCCTAAAGCAAAAACTTAAGAAGGGGGAATCGTAAGCCATATTTATTTCCCATTCACCATTCCCTCCTTTCCTTCCCTCTGGATCATCTCAGCTCCGTACAGCAGTATCTTTATCCTGGATGGAGCTTCATCCACATGCCCACAGATCCACACACCCAGCGGGGCACGGACACCTTCATTCCGATGGCCCTTAGCTCTGACTCACATGGGCAAGGCTGAGCTCCCCAAAACACCGATTTCTTTTCACTTAGTGACATCTTATTTTGAAGATGTTATTTATTTACTGAGAGAGTGAGAGCGAGAGAGAGCGAGTGCACACATGCAAGTTGGGGGAGGGGCACAGGGAGAGACAGAACCTCAAGCCAACTCCGTGCAGAGTGTGAAGCCTGACACGGGCTCAACGTCACAACCCTGAGATCATGACCTGAGTCGAAATCAAGAACAGACGCTTCACTGACAGACACATCCAGGCCCCCCTCACTTCGTGGCATCTTGACCAAAGCACCATGGTCAGCCCAAATGGCTAATCCAGAAATCTGGGAGTCATCCTGTAGACATTGCCTATTTGCCCCCAAACCCTATCAAACACTTTCCTTCTTCCTCTCAGTATCCTTCATACAAAAGCTCTCCCCAGACTGGCTTAGAACCCTGTCATTTCCCATCCAGATTGCTGGTCCTAGACGGGGATGCCCCCCGCACTCACCCACCACCCTGCAGCCAGAGGGAGTTCTCCCAGAACTCGTGTTTAAAGCTGTCCCATACAGCCGTCACAAGTATATTCAAACTCATCCACTTACACACGGAGCCCTTCCTCACCTGCTCTTGACCATCTTGCCAGACAGCGGCATATCCCATTTCAGCATCTTGAATGTCCTGCAGTTGGACAAATGCTACCCCCGCTAGTTCGTGTCTTGGCACCTGCTGATCTTCTGCTAGAAATGAGCCAGCCTCCCTCTTGGTCAAATTCCCCTATCAAAACTCAGCACGAGCAGTGCCTCTGCTGGCAACTGCTCTCTGACCCCTCCTTCTTTCCTCCCTTGGATGCTCATTCATTATGTCTCGAGTACTTTCATCACACTCACTGTCACCCTGAGCAATTGTCAGTGGCTTGCTTGTGTCCTTCCCCAGTGAACTGTGAGGTCTTGGAGGGGCGGTGCCTTTCATTCATCTAATCTTTCAGGGAACAATTACTGTGAACGAGAGTAATTTTGCATCCTTGGAGCTTAGCACTCAGTCCAGCACACAAGCAGGGCTGCATCCATGTAGACAGCTGGTGGCGGGTGGGGGGGCATGTGATTTGAGGACAAATCCACCAAATAAATTCATGTTTTAACTGGGTTCTAGTGCTCTATGTCCAATACGTACTACATAAAAAAACTACTACATAAAATCCTACTACTACACACAAAAAAACACAAAAAACTGCTTGCCATCATTATCCAACTAAACAATTTTAAAACATTTTTAAACAATTAAAAAAAACCATTAAGCATTCAGGTTGGCTGAAAACTAGATGACAACAGATAATTCCAGTTGTTACTGAAGTCAAGCTCTGAAATTTAGAAGTGACATTTCCATTTAATTTGAGTACACTTCTGATTAAAACTCCCCCCTTGTTGAAAGGAATCTGACCCTGAAGGAGACCCAAAAGAGAGGCAGGAAAGGAAGAAAAAAGAAATTGTAAAAGCAACATTCCTAATTGCCGCCATCATGCGCTGATGTGGGAGGAGCCACTCAAGAGCATGAATGTTTGGTGAAGTTTAAAAATACACAGAGTCAGACAGATGGTTGCAATCATCTCTTGGCAACACCGGTCTCGATCTCATGTGAAAAAAGGCCCCTGACAAACCGCACTGCTTTCAGCTGTTCCTGGTCCGACGCCCATGCCCAGGCCGCCCGCCATCCCGGTCCCTGTAAGAGGCCGCTGTTACTCGACACTGGCTTTGGGAAGGGACGGAAATGAATCCCAAACAAGTCTGCTTGGGGAAAACTCAGCTCCAGGAAATGAGGTGCAGATTTAGACGGGCACGTCCAAGACGTTCAAGTCCATCCCACGTCCGGTCCAACGACCGTCAGCGGCCCAGGGTCTCCCCTTCACCTGCCGGCTCTGCCAACAGGTCTCTGGCCGGCTGCGGTGAACACATTATGCTTCCCAGAAAGCGGCAGGCTCCCGAGTTAATTCAGGATCATCATCAAACACATCTGCGGAGTCAGTGTGGACCGCCACGTCACCAAAGGGACGATGTTTTGGAAAGACCTAAAAATACACGGGCTGTGAGGGCTCTTCTGTGCTGACACACGCATTTTATCTTTCGTCACGGCCCCAGCTTCTTCAGACGGGCTCGTCTGATTCTGGTCTCTGCACTGCTGGTTCGGGGAGACGGACAGACGACCCGGCGGGCTGGGTGGACCGGAGCACGGGGCCCTCTGGAGCCATCCTTGGCGCCCTAATTGCAGACAAGCTCTGGCGCTCCCCGCGGCTCTCTCCGTGATGTGGTCCGGAACGGCTCCTCCGAGGCTGGGACAGGAGGTTCCCCCATGCAATTGACCCGAAGCGCGACAAACCCTGTAATGGACACCCCGTGCTTCTCTTCCACTGGGCGGAAATCCAAAGTGCCACACCGCGGAGCCCACTTGGCGGACACGGAGCTTACGTTCCGGACAAGGGAAACCTCGTCGGCTCTTGTCAACACTGTGTTTAGATGCTGGGGACATAACAATTTGAAGGGATCCAGGCTCCAGAGACTACAGTAAGACCGGCGTCCAAAACCGACGCGTCTTCCCCGCTCTCCTCTCCTGGAGGAGCTGCCGGGACTGCCAGGGCCACGTTCTCACGGCCAGCAGCTTCACAAGGCTGGGAGTCATGAAAACCAACCCTTCCTCCCCCCACCGCTTCCCCCCCCTTCTTCCCTCACTCCCCACCCCTGCACCTCGGGCTAAAGCCTCCGTCTCTTCGCTCTGGCGTCTTCGAGACATTTCTCTCCGCCCATCCTCCCTCCTCAGTCTACACCACACCACTTCCCTATCAACTCGTCTTTAAGTTTTTACCTCGGGTAAGCTCTCTCTTCAAAAACCTCTCGCGAAGACGGGGTGCTTTCTTACACCCCCCAGCCCAAACGCTGCTGACGGACTATAAGCGAATCGAGGTTTCTCAACCTTGGTACTACTGACATCTCCGTCCACATGATGCTTTGCTGGGGGCTGTTCTGGGAGGTCACCACCACCCTTGGTCTCTACCCACTAGATACCATTAGCATCCTCTGCCTTAGCCGGGTGACCAGAAATGCCTCCTGAGAGCATCGTATGTCCCTTGGGGACAGAATCACCTGGTTGAGAATCACTGCTCTAAAGGTGTCCTGACCCCAGCCTTCCTGTCCTGTCCAACTGGCTCAATATTCCCTAACACACACAGCAGATTCCGTGAGCAGAGCAACTGCCCCCGATTCAGTGAGTCCATCACACTGAATTCACTCTCGTCTCTCCATGTTCTTAGCCTTCCGTTCTAACCAACCCTTATCTCTCCTCTCAAGTGTCATTATTTCCCCTCCCGTCCCCCACACCGGGCTTTTTCACGGCCAGTTTGGGCTTTCTAGCCCACCTACAGGTTACCTCTCCCTATCTCTTCCTTTTTGTCCCACAAACACATGCTCTGCTCCTCCTCTCCCCGAGTCTTTAGGAACCTAACAGGTGCACGTACTTGTCCTCACCTGTTCTCATGGGTGGTGGGAGGAGAGAGAGGAACAGGGGACCCTCAACAGACCCTCTCCCAAGGAGTGGCCATCGGGGAACAGCCCCCGTGGCAGAAAGCCCATAGAAAAGAGGCTCAGGGTGGAGTGTGGGATGAGGTCCCAGGCTGGGAGCTATAGTGCCGGGAAGTCGCCAGAGGATGGGAAAGACGAGACAGAGCCTCGGGAACCCAGAACCCAAAGTTCCAGGAAAGGAATCCAGCATTAGGGCAGAAGACAGAGGCTCAGGCAAGGCAACTATGTAAAGAGTAGAGCTGCTCTAACCAGGGGTCCGATCCCAAAAGGACCAGTGGCAAGGCTAGGATCGTGCAGACCTCCACACTGACAGAGAAGTCCATTCAGTTTCTGCCCTGAAGGACCCAGTTCTGGACAGGAACTTGATAAATAAACACCTGGTAGTACAGACGATTAAGATACAGGAAAGGTACAAAGGTTCTAGAAGCTTGCACTTGCCACTTGACTTTAAAACAGTCCTGTCAGATATGGGGGTTATGACATCTGACCTTTCAGAAAATAAAAAACTTACACACAGATTAAATTATTAACACAGAGCCCAAGCGGAGGTGAGTGGAGAAAAGCATGTTCAACTCGGATTTGCCTACCCTGAGCATTTTCTCTCATTATAGCTGTCCACCCCATTTTAATGGGGCATGGTAATGGCTGAGAGAAATATCTTACTGGGGGTCTGGTAAAGTTCTCAGGCAGGAAGGGTGGTCCCCAAGGAGAAAAAAGGCTAATGGTCCCTTTTAGCACAAGGCAGCGACCCTTTCTACCTGGAGATGGGTCGTCTCATCAGCAAGCTGTGTAACCTGCTAACTCGGACCAGAAAGCCAACAAAGGAAATTATGCAAGATCCAGAGTGTGGGAGAAGACCCACGGGGACTCCTCCTCCGTAACACGCCTCAAAGGAGGCCACCTACGGCAGAAGAACGTGCCCCTGGACGTCCGGGCCGAATGCACTTTGAGGATGTGAATAAGGCTGGAAATGCTGAGACAGGGGAATTATCAATGTGGGCCCTATCTGATCGCAGGGATCCCTAAAAGCTAAGACTTCTCTTAAGAAGTCTTGGCTGCAGACAGAAATGAGGAGGGAAGGAGAGATTTGAAACATGAGAGAGACTCGATCTACCGCTGCTGGTTTTGAAGGTGGAAGGAAGGGAACCCGGGGAAGCTAGGAACAGCCCTCAGCTGACAGCCAGCAAGAAAACAGGGACCTCAGTCCTGTAACTGCACCTACGACTAGCGGGAGCAGGAAACAGATCATCCCCTAGAGCCTCCAGAAAGGAGCGCTGCCCTTCCCGACCCCAGATTCGAGGCTGGCAAGACCCAGGTCAGACTGTGACCTACAGAACCATAGGACACGACCTGGTATTTTCAGTTGCTACAGTTATGGCAATTGTCTATGCCAGCCAGAGAAACCGAATACAGCATCTCTAGTACAATTTCCTTCTTCTTTAAAGCTCTAGATACGCATCGCTTAGATCGAGGATAAAAGGCAGAATGCCCTGGTGTTCCTGACAGGCGCTGGTTTTGTCCCGATGGGGCACAGCCTGAGGAGTCCTGGAAGCCACCGCCAACAGCTTCAGCGAGGATAAGAAAATTAAGGGGCTGCTTTATGATAATACAGTTATCCAAGTCTCAAAAGGCAGGCACAGAAGGGCATTATGAACTGAATTGCCCTGCAAATTGGAGGTACAAAAGGCCCGTGTTTTTTTAGATCTTCATTCCAGGGGGAAAAAACTAAGACCCTACTCACAGGTTTTATTTGGCAAATTAGCTATCAGGTTTAACATCATCACGAAAAGAGGGAGAGAAAAACTTTTAAAAGGTTCTGCTTTTTAAACCATCTGGATAGTTTTTTTCCCCCTTCTAAAGGACTGACTTTCCCCTGATTATTAAATGTAGAAGAAGAACTTGCTCCTAAAGATAGAAGAGGGTGAGTTCTGAAATACGCACCTATGAGACACACATACCCACGAAGAAATCATAAATCTAGCTTCACATTTCATCATCTACTAGGATGTTATCTCCAATATGTATGGTATCTCCAATACCATATCTCCAATATGTATGGTGTGTGTTTTACAAACATTTCTCACACAACTACCAGGTGCCTGGGAATGTCCTTGGCTCAAGGAAAACAAGGTCAGGGGTGCCTGGGTGGCTGTCAGCTGGGTGTCTTCCTTTAGCTCAGGTCACGACCTCAGGGTCCTGGAATTGAGCCCTGCGTTGGGCTCTCTGCTCAGCTGTTTCTCCCTTTCTGTCTCCCTCTGCTTCTCCCCCTGGCTAAGTTTCCTTCCCTCTGTCCAATAAATAAAATCTTAAAAAATAAATAAATAAATTGAAAAAGCAAAGACAAAGTCCGTCCTTGACAAACCAAGCAAGGAAATTGCTAGGTAAACACAGTTCGGCGGCAGCGTCAAATCACACTCAGTACCCAGGTATGGCAACCTGGGCTCAGGTAGTGGCTCCTCCCCGGGAAGGCGGGAGGCCACGGTCACCCTGGAGATTTCTGACCTTGGAACTGAGCAGAGTTCTGCCGGCACGTGTACAACACAGAAGAGAAAGCCACGTCTTCGTAAACACGTGTGAATGTTACCTTTCCTGAAGAACATATGGAAAATACTGTAATCTAGAGACTTAGTGTGAGCAGGCTAAGCCAGTCAGAGAGCTAGAATCCCACTGCATTTCTCTCCATAGGGTTGCTTAAGAACATGTGGCAAACATTAGGTCAATCTGGCAAAAATAACACTTTCGCAACATAAGAAGCAGAGGAAAATTAGGCATTAAACCCTCAAGTATCTCATTCCTCCTCATTTCCCAGCTCTTCTCTCCAGTCTAAGGGTAAATAAATCAGAGAAACAAGAATACTAAGCAGGCCTTGAGTTTCCGTTAGCACCTACTAGCTTGCTGTAAAGGATGACGTCATTCATCAAAATCAGCAAGGTATAGGCAAAATTAAGTGTAATTGTTGAAGAAGAAAAATTACTGAAAAGAACAAGAGGTTTTTAAAATATTAAAATAGTTTTTTTAACTTTCATTTTAATTTGGGGTATTTTTCTTAATTATGTTAGTCAGCATATAGTATTTCATTAGTTCCCAATGTAGTAAAAAAAAAACCAAACCTATAAATTTGAACTTGACAAGAAAAAAACATATGTAAGCACTTGGGCCCTTGACTATAAGGACTTAGGAACAGATGGATGAAAAAGATAAAATCTCCAGGCCAATCCTGACAGGTAAACTAATATATGTACTTTAATATCAAAAAGTAATTACGTATTATAGAAATGATTTTTCTGAAATGATTTCTAAATATTACTCTTATAATACAGATATAGTCATATTTCACAAAAGTTGAGAGAAAAATGTGCATGCCTGCTTTTTATGGCCATGTCTCCCTTCAAAATAGCAATTCTACAAATAAGAAAGATGGGTTCCCTGAATCCAAATATTCCCCTGGAGGGGCTCCAGAGCCAGAAAAAAAATGTGAAAATCCATAAAAGGAGAAAAATCAAGAAAAGGAGACAAAAGCTGGACCTCAAGGTACCATTACTTGCAAATCCACATTCCCCACCCCCAACCCCTCCCCAACCCTTAACTGAGGAAGACAACCATTCTGGTGACTTCTTTGTAGAAAAGAACACTTTACAAAACAGAATGCACTCACCAAAAGAGGTCAAATCGCCCTTCAATAGAAAGTAATCCCCTCTAATAAAGTCAAGCCAATAAACATGCAAACATGATTTACTGGGCCACATTTCTAATCTGGCAAAACTCCCAAAAACACAGGTTTACTTAGGTGAACTGGACAGGTTCTCAAAAGGCAGGAAATACCCTTTGAAAACAAAAATTGACATTCACTCAGACTTGAGGGATTTTTATAGAGAATTCAAGTGGAACTTACATATATTTGATTTCTCTTATATCGCTGGTATAAGTTATGCATGATGGACCCCCCGTGAAGCTCCGTCAAAGTGGCCATGTCATCCACGCCCTCCTCATTCATGGGGTGCATAGCGGTCACCTTCTGGTGTGTAATTGTGCTCTGCTTGTACGTGAACACCTGATGGGCAGAACGAATTCAGTCATTTAGAGATCAGCAGTGGACAGTCTCCCCAGACATTTCCCACCTTAAAGTATAATCTCAGCAACAAAATCCAGAACTGGCCAATAAAGAGTGTCACTGCAGAGAACGTCTTCATTTTCTCTGTGCCACTTACCTACTTTCAAAGGAAGCGATTATTTGACGACTGCAATTAATACTCCTCAAAGACACAAGTTCAAGCATTAGCCATCCCTTGGGAATCGCAGAAATCATAAATTTGCAGTTCACTTCCCCATGTATTTCTCCAATTGCTATAAATTGGTAACAGTTAAGAAACTGGCTAACCAAACTTTAAGAAAGTAGTTTGGCTTCATTGTGTCATGTCTCACACGGGATCATACAACATATTTCAAAGCTTCGTCGTAACAGCTCGTCCATTCACCATAGAGTCCTAGTTGTTCACATATGCCTCTGTTCAAAGGCTGGAACACATCGTCACAGGAATACGTTAAAAATATCCTTAAATCCCTTCTTGGATTTGAAATAAAATCAGTTTGCTTGCTTGACACCTGTCTTCCTCAACATTCCAAAGACCACTGATGAGGACCACATACGTGTGTTAGCGTGAACATGATGAACTCAGATGCGGCTAAGACTGATCACTCAATCTGCATGTATTTCTAAAATCTACTCAGTGCTTTTTTGTCGCTACTGATTTGGTAGAGGATCCACCATACTAAGTCAGCTGCACCTGTTAATCAAATTTTGGCCAGCTTTGCCTGCAAATTCATGTACATAACAAAATGATTTGATGACGGAGTTTACTCCATAATTATTCATTTTACACTTTTCCAACGTTCATCTCTAAAGAACATGAAGATAGAGAGAGGACCCGAAGAACACGGAAAATGCACAGTCTTCCCACGCACACGTCCTTCCCATGTGCGCATACGCACGACGACCTTCTGGAACAGTATCTGCAGAACGTCCTAATTGGAGAATTCTGTTTTTAAATATCGACCACTTGCCTACATGGCAACAAATAGTATGTTATTGCAAAAGAGAATGACACACTAAGGGAAGCCAAAGTACCCATCCAATGGTTTTGAGAAGTCATGAAAAATGGCATGTTTTATTTTTCTAGAGAAAAAATAAAACTTCGGCAGCGGCATTTCTGCCACATGAGCCACAAGAGTTGGCCAAAACCAGTCTCAGGAAGCTGTTCAACCCGAGGGCAGACAGCCGACCGTCTCTTCTCAAGGCCGGCCACGCTCCCCAGCTGCTCCCCGGGTGCAGACATCCACCAGGAGATGTGCCAGCCCCCGAGGCCCCGCCTCCTGGCGAGGCAGCCAACCCCGCCACGTAAGGACCCAAAGGGTAGGGCAGGCCTGGGAGTGCAGGGTGGGGGGTACCAAGGCCAAGAAACAAGTATTGAAGGAAAACAATGCGCAGGAACATTCAAGAGTATGGATGCACGTTTAGGACGCTGACCTTCCGTTCTGATTCAAACACTGTGGAAGAAAATGAAAGGAACAGATTTAGGCCAAGAGTTGAAGTTGTCTTGGGGCAATCTGGAAAACCCCAGAAGGGAGCAGCTAAAACTCTTTGCCCTTTCCCAGCTTGCTACATGCCAGTGATGCCAATCCAGGCAGGTTTTTTTCTTTTTTTATGTTTTATTTATTCACTTGAGAGAGAGAGAGAGAGAGAGCATGAGCAGGGGAGAAAGGCAGAGAAGGAGGGAGAAGCAGACGCCCCACTGAGCAGGGAGCCCGATGCAGGGCCCGATCCCAGGACCCTGACACCACGTCCTGAGCCAAGGGCAGATGCCTAACTGACTGAACCACCCAGGTGCCACAAGCAGGTTTTCTGGAAACACTAACCCCTGGGCTGGTACTTGGGTCTTCTATCTGCAGTGACTGTGGGGGTGGGGGCAGAAGCAGAAGTTTGGCCCCGCAAACTCCCAGCCAGCCAAGGAGGGCAAGGAAGAGTCCTGCGTCCCCTTCCTGCTCCTACCGCGCACCAGGAGGCTCTTCTCACACTGCTTGCTCAAAACTCCAGCCAACACAGCAGACGCAATGGTTGCCCAGGTTCCCAGGAAAAGGTTCTTGTAGGAAAGACGATAAGGCACCCCGACTGTCTCCTGCTCAGGCCCCCTCCAAGACTCATCATCATCAAGTCCTTCCCAATGTGGAAACAACTCTTCCTACTAAATGTCCCTCAGTACACGGAGAATTCCAGAATTTGAGGATAGAAATAATTTAGAATACTAAAATTGTCCTCTGTATTTACATTGATTCTGACTTTTGGAAATAATCACGCACAGCCTACAACACTGAGAGACTAAAAAATTATGCATGCACACACACACACACACACACACACACACACACACACACACACAAATATTTATGTCATATGTAAACACTGGTCTTTTTCAATGTACTGGGAATATAAGACAATGGGTGGACTGAAGTCCAGAGCGGGGCACACGGCACTGAAGGGGACGGCTACACACTGCAGAGTTCCCCACCTTCGTATGCTTGATTTCAGGTTTTCAGGAGCGAACTGTGTGTCAAACGTGGCCACGTGCCCATTTTGGGAGTGGGCAAATCCATAGAACAGGAACCAATCCTTCCCATGGCCTCAAGGAGACAGAATCATGGCGGAAAGAAATAGTTACTTACATAAGCAAGAGACCATGAACAAAAAAGACACATTATGCCAAGACAGAGGACAGGAGCTGCTCAAAAGAGAATCATCTCCAGAAAAGTAGAATAGTAGAGAAAATGTGTTTGTGAAGGCAAGGATAACCCTCCCTTCAGAGATGGGTGAATATGTGTAAAAATTCTAGAATGGTGCATGGCGTACTGCAGGTGCTAAGTACGTATCTGATAAACTAAGGAAATCCATTCATTCACGCCAATATTTACTGACGTGGTCTAAGCATTGGAAATATAGCTTACATTCCAACAAGGGGAAGAAAATACAATCAAATACACAAATAAATATCTAGCACGGATGGTGATGAATGTTTATGAAGACATGAATGAGAGTAAAGGGACTAAGTACCAAGCAGGGTTACTTTATACCAGAGATGAGGACAGCCTCACTGATGGGGTCATATCGAAGCAGAGACCCTACGGAAGCAAGAGGTAGAACCAGCCCCCCGCATTCAGTGTGTTAATGTGTAGTGGTTGAATAAGCACCTGATTTAATTTAGAAAGATTTCAAAGGATTACGGAGACCCACAATCTTATTCAAGAATTCATTAAGGAGAGTCCCTCAAAGCATCAAAAGTCATTGGTATGTGCAACAATTAACAGGATATTAGTTACACAAAATTAATCCCAAATGGCAGGAAAACTCTAGGTTTAAAGAATGGAATTCTTGGGGCGCCTGGGTGGCTCAGTGGGTTAAGCCTCTGCCATCGGCTCAGGTCATGATCTCAGGGTCCTGGGATCGAGCCCTGCATCAGGCTCTCTGCTCAGAGGGGAGTCTGCTTCCCCCACTCTCTCTGCTTGCCGCTCTGCCTACTTGTGATTTCTGTCTGTCAAATAAATAAAATTTAAAAAAAATCTTTAAAAAAAAAAAGAATGGAATTCTTTTTACAGGAATTTTTGGGGGAACAGCCGCCAAAATACAGTAACAAAATATATTCCATAAAACCCAACTCAGGAAAAAAAAGAAAAAATGGAGTTCCTTTAACGGAGCATATACTAGGAGAAAGGTGATAAGGTTAAGAAGTGGAGGAAAATATGGAAGATTAATACACAGGAAACCAATTTAGAGAAAACGCAGCCTCAGAACAAACAGCTCCTGTTACAGAAATACAAGCCAGTGGTCACAAGACGGACTGGATTAAGCGTAGGAGCAGAACAAAGGAAACCAATCAACAGTATTGGGAAAATGACTTGGAAGACTTGTCTAATGCTGGGTCCACTTCTACATGAGCTCAAAAGGTGTGGAGTCAATTAATTAAATAAAAAATAGCTGAACCACTGTCAATCACTTTTATGTTTAACCTTAGGAAAGGACAGCACCTATATCGCAAGGAAATTCCCACCACGTGGAGGCAAGAGTCCCTGTAACAAACAGTTTTAGATAAATACAAGATTTCTCTTATTACGAGTCATTAGAAGCTCCAGTCCTAACATTTAACTTTTCCAACTTGAGAGAAAGGAAAAAGAAAGTGACCCTGTCATGTCCTCCCCTGAAGGACAGATGGGACGGAGGGTGTTCTCAATCTGGGCAACCGCCTCTCACTGTATCCTAGAATTTCTGCTGGAATATTCTCAGATCAGAGTCCCTGCTCTGCTTCCTGGACCTGGGGCAATGTCTGTAAACATTTCTGGTCATCGGAACCAGGGGAAAGAGGAGGGTGCTATTGGCATCAGGTTGGGAAGGGCCAGAAATGCTGGTACACATCACAGAATTATTCAGTCCAAATGTCAAGAGTGCCATGTTGAGACAGCATGGTCTAGAAAGGCCAATGAACCAGAGATCTAGGTAGACACCAGAAAAAAAAAAAAAAATGATGTGAACAAGCCAATGCCTATAAATAAAAACCTTTCACAAAATATTTAAAAAAATTTAGAAACAAAGAAAAACATTGAAGAGAGGTTAACCAAAGGTCAGCATGATGATATTCTGCAATTAGTTTTTGTTCTTCCTTATTTGACCTGAGTTGACAGGGTGATGGTGGTGAGGATTAGGACGGTGTCTCGGCATTGGGGTTGGCTTTTATCTGCGTTACTATTTTCTACTTGTACTGTATTATGGTCAGATACTATTGTCCAGTTCTTTCTGTCCAGCTGTCCTGAGTCTGGGCCACACGCATTGCTTCTCCTTGAGATCTCAGCCCCAAGGTGACCCTCTCCGGGAGACGTCAGTGCGGAGAAGGATACCATGCCAGTTTCTTCCTTATTCTGCTGTGTATACCGTCTTCTTAGATCCTAGGACAGCCTGTAATCGCTTATCTAATCCGTCATCTTTCTTGCTTAAAAACCATCTCTGGGTCCCCCACTCTGGGACCCCAGGTCAGTCTCTTTCATCTCATTTGACCACAACCTACAGTTAGAAATGTTTTATCCTGGGACACCTGGGTGGCTCAGTGGGTTAAAGCCTCTGCCTTCGGCTTGGGTCATGATCCCAGGGTCCTGGGATCGAGCCCCGCATCGGGCTCCCTGCTTGGTGGGGAGCCTGCTCTCCCCTCTCTCTCTGCCTGCCTCTCTGCCTACTTGTGATCTCTGTCTGTCAAATAAATAAATAAGGAAAAAAAAAAAAAACCATCTCTGGGTCCCCCACTCTGGGACCCCAGGTCAGTCTCTTTCATCTCATTTGACCACAACCTTCAGTTAGAAATGTTTTATCCTGGGACACCTGGGTGGCTCAGTGGGTTAAGCCTCTGCCTTCGCCTCAGGTCATGATCTCAGGGTTCTGAGATCGAGCCCCGCATTGGGCTCTCTGCTCAGCAGGGAGCCTGCTTCCCTCTCTCTCTCTCTCTGCCTGCCTCTCTGCCTATTTGTGATCTCTGTCTGTCAAATAAAAAATAAAATCTTAAAAAAAAAGAGAGAGAGAAATGTTTTATCTTGTAAACTACCATACACACAGTTTCATAAAAATACTTGTCTGATGTCTGATGCATCTCGGTATTTTCTGTTTCTTTTACACGCCGTCTGTGACTCTCTGAACTGACTTCACACCTAATATGGGTTGCGAACCATGGTTCGAAAAGTCTACGAGGGCAAGATGCATGCCTACCTTGCTCACCAGAGCCAGTCTTGGCCTGCCATATAGACTCAAGAAGCATGGAATAAACGGTCCTGGGTTTCAAACTGGGTACAATGTATAAGGAGAGGTAGAGTGGGGTAATGACCAAAACATGGAGGCAGATCTGGCAGGATTCATTTCTCTTAGATCTATGCCTCTAAGAGCTTAGGGGAAATGGGCAAGTCACTTACACCTGCTCTGGCCTGTGATTTTTTTTTCTCCCACTAGCAAAATAAGAATGTTAATAACAATAACTCAGACTCATCATGAAAAGTAAACAAAATGATGTAGGTAAAAGAATGACACAAATGAAGGCTGAATACAAGGTATCTATCCTATGAAGGGGGTATCTTGCAAGGAAGAACGTAGAACATTCCAAAAGGAAATGCACCAATCGTCTTTGCATAGACAGATGAGCCCAGAATTCTTAGACACAAGCCCAGAGACCAGATGGATGAAGTAGGGAGTGAGCAAAAGGGAGGGGTGCAGAGTTAGTTCTATGGTTTTTAGGACCATCTGAGCCTGTACATTATTTGATGAAAAACTGACGTACACTTTCTATTTCGACCCCTTTGCACAAATCTGGCTGGCCTTGTTTGGGTTTTCTCTGGATTCAACTTCATTTCTGGGGATGCCTCTCTCAATTTAATTTCCATCTTCATTCGTTTATTGGCTCATGAATTCATGATGGCTACTATGATCCATGACAGAGGCAAAGGCTTCTGCTTCCTCCCCTGTGGCTGCGATGAGCAGTCACAGAAACCAAATATCAGCTTCCGGGATTTTGTGAAAGCAGCTCTACCATAGTCATTTTTTTTAAAATTTTATTTATTTACTTGACAGACAGAGGTCACAAGTAGGCAGAGAGGCAGGCAGAGAGAGAGGAAGAAGCAGGCTCCCCGCGGAGCAGAGAGCCAGACGTGGGGCTCGATCCCAGGACCCTGGGATTGTGACCTGAGCTGAAGGCAGAGGCTTTAACCCACTGGGCCACCCAGGTGCCCCTCTACCGTAGTCATTTTTTTTTTTAAGATTTTATTTATTTATTTGACAGACAGAGATCACAAATAGGCAGAGAGGCAGGCAGAGAGAGATAGGAGGAAGCAGGCTCCCTGCTGAGCAGAGAGCCCGATGCGGGGCTTGATCCCAGGACCCTGGGACCATGACCTGAGCCAAAGGCAGAGGCTTTAACCCACTGAGCCAGCCAGGCACCCCTACCATAGTCATTTTTAAAGTGAATCGAATCAGTTCGGTGTATCCAGATATGTTCACTGATAGTGATTTTGATTGGACTTTTTTTTTTTTAAGGTTAGAAATGTTTTGAACTTTGAGAAAATGGGAAAGATAGAAAAGTATAAAGAAGGTCCAAAACACCTACAAGCTCATGATCCGTTATCGGAGTTCTGATATATTTTCTTTCAGATTTTCTGCATGCATTTTTAAACTTTATTGTAATTAAACTTTTTGTTTTGAGGTCATTACAGCTCCGCGTGCATTTGTGGGCAGTCATACAGAATGATTCCAGATACCCTTTATCTGCTTTTTTCTCAGTGACAACACCCCACAGAACCAGGCACACTAGCACAACAAAGCTCTGGACACCGAGCTGAGATACAGAACCTTCCTGTCCGCCCTGGGACTCAGCATGTGGCCCGTTGAAAACCAGCCCCAATACCGTCTCAGCCCTACTCTCTTCTTAACTTCTGGCAACCACCAATCTGTCCTCCAGTCTAATTTTGTCATTTCAAGAATATGATGTAAATGGGATCATACCCCATGTAACCTTCTGGGAGTCACTTTTTCCAGCTTTTGCCTTTTATACATAGCATGGCTATGAACACTTGTGCGTACATTTTTGTGCAAACCTAAGTTTTCATTTAGATAGAATGAATGCCCAGGAGGACGGCTGCCGGTGTGTATCTGTGCACGCAGTTACTGGTGTGTGTTTCTGTGTGCACGCATTTAAAAAATTAAACATAGGGTTATACTACGTGCATAGTATAAATTGATCGTAATTTAGTATATTTGAAAAAAAATTTTTGCCTCAAGTGATCTTTTTCCTTGACACTCAATTCTTCAAGGTGGAAAGACTGGCTTACGGGGTGCGACTGTCCTGTGAAGTACGCAAGCGAGCTTTGCAAGATGCCCCCTAGCACAGCTGGAGCAACGAGTGTGACTTTCGTCGGATTTTCCCAAAAACTTCTTTTACGAATAAAAAAGTCACGTAGTCTAACATTTAGAAGATGTACATCATTCTTCCAGAAAAATCACAATTCCTGAATGTTGCTTATAAATTCCAATTTAAGATCTTCTTTTCCTCTTCATTTCCTTAACTAGCAAAACCCAGCATGTTCTTTACTGTGTGTGAGTGCGTTAGGCTTTCCTTCTGACTGCGGCAGCCGGCTCTGAGAGGTAACTTTTATCTCTGAGGTCCACCAGCAGAGGTCAGGGCTGGTGTATCACCCAAGCCTCCCTCACGGGCGGGCAGCAGCCCATGCAAGCGACTCGGCTGCTCTCGGCATTGCTCACTGTGTGGTATGGTTCTGCGTCTCCACAGGCAGATGTACTGTCCACAGATTAGCTTCCTGGTGTTTTAGATTCTCAGACTCTTAATCCTATCAGTCGGCCTGTAAACTCCGCAGTATCATCAGGCGGATTTGTGCTCCGTGGTTAAGGTCTACTGCTCAGGGGCAGACCTGCCGGGACCTCCCATCCTCGCTGGGCTGTGTGCATCATCACCGATACTCTCGGTGGGGTGTTGCTGGTGCACTGGAAGGCAGAAGGAAACCCTCCGTTTGAAGGACACCAGTGTTGGTAGCGATGATTACTAGAAGGGATTCGGGCATTGCTTTCCCATGGGGTTTCTAGGAGGTTGGACTCATTGAATGGGGTTTCATACTGAGATTTCTTCTGTTTCTCTAGAAAAACAATTGCAGTGTCATGCTTGACATGAACTGTTTATGAGTAGGAAGAGAAATGTCTGTCCCCACCGTAGCTGCTTCTGCGGGCCCCAGTTCCTTCAGGTCAGAGGCCAAGTGTCGCTGCAGGGCACAGGGCCCCTCATATACCCACACCCTGCCCCAGATACTCCCCACTTAGCAGGTGCCCTGCACTGCCCTGCCTTTGTATCTGCTCTTCCCTTCCACGTGGCTAGTGCCCACCATACCCAGGGCATTTCCTCTGTTCTAGCCACCCAGGTGGAGATTACCCATTTATGTTTCTGATCTCTCGGGGATCGCTAAGCTCTTGGAAGGACGAGCCATTTAAATCACTGTTGTATGCCCAGGATCCAGCTCACAGTCTGACACCAATGGCAAATGAGGGAACTGGAGAGGGTAAATGAATGAATTCAAAAGGCTATCTCTGAACTGGGGTCCCTTTAGGTCTGACTCTAACACGTGTGCTTTTCCACAATCCCAAGGAATTCAGTGCTAGCTGTGCTGTGTGCCATTGGGCAGGTTTCCTAACCTCTCCGATCCGCTGTGACTTCATCCTCAAAACAATGAGCAATACTGTTTCATCCCCTGCCTGGGAATCATACGAGGGAATATCATCAGTGTGTCTGGTGCACGCCATCTGCCATCACCAATGCCCTGTCTCTCTCTCCAGCCCTTTGCCTTCTTTTGGTTTTGTACCCAGAGGCCCTGAAAACCTGACGACAATTTAAATGGCTTAATCCCACAAACCAGTTTGTCTTTGAAATAGAAAATATCAATCTTTTATCTGTATTCAGGTGTCTGTTATCCAGCAAACTCAGCAAGGCAGGCTAAAGTAGCAGAACATGGATATAAAGATGATTTTAACCCCCTGGACCATGTAACTGAGATGTTAAATCTGATAGGTGGGAGCTGAAAGTGAGGCACTGTTGTCATTTTCCCTGCACCCTGGGAGACTAGGTGTGTATGATTTGGCTTTTGATGAGATTTCGGTGGAACTCTCTAGTGGACTCCACATCTCTGTGGCCCACTGACTTTCTGCAGTCTCCTGAGGCTGCAGCCAAAACAAGAGGCCAAGGCAGATTTTCAGTTAAGTAGGTCACTTCCTCCTAGGCTTGTCCTAAGGGCATACATGGTCACGGAGAGCCAGGAATCAGGGGGGGCTGGCCACAACATGACACAGTACACCCCTTCCCCCCAAGAGTCACCAGCTATTAGAAGCAGTAAGGGCTTCTCCTCTGATCCACTTGTATTAAGCATGGTAAGTTTCAGCTGAGAGAGACCACAAAGCGAGGCATGGATGGGATAAATGCCCAGGGGCCCCAATTCCTCACCCCATGCGTGTGAGACAACTGGTTCACCAGCTTTCACTTCTGAGGTTCCTTATTCCTGGTCCTAACGTCCTGGTCCTTGTTCTAATTCTAAGTGTTCCTTTCTGATCCCTTCCTTCTGAGTCAGAAGCCTAGACCCTGACAGCATGAACGTGAACTCTGGTATAGAATTGCCATTATTCCTGTAATTCCAAACTATCTTGATGTTTCAAAAGCATCTTTATGCACACACCTCCGCACTCAAAACCAAAAACGGACCTGCATATCTTACCCTGTGCCGATCCCCTCCCCCTTTCTCAGGAATGACACCATCACCAGCTCCCCAAGCTTGAAACTCGAATCTAAGATCCCTGCCCACTCCTGGCCACGACATCTTCTTTCAAGTCCTAGATCAGATGAGCAACATCACCTAGAATCCATCTGCTCTCCACCTCCTCCTCCCAAACCTACATTTTTCATCCTAGACCCCCCACGACTTATTCCTAATTAGTTCGTCTGCCCCCAGTGTCCCATGGCAGGAATCTAATCATTCTCAAATTGGAGTCCAAGGAACATTTTTTAATGTTGAGTTTTAATTTTAATGATTAAAAAAATTTTTTCCCCACCAGTTTTAAAGTCAAATTTTCTTGACACTAATAACTTCGACTTGAAAGACATTTTCAGAGACAAAATTCTGGTTGCTTGGGCTGGTGTTTCCCAAACTGGGATCAACGAGGATCTTTTAGGGGACACGGCTCAAGTCTGAACAGCATAGACATTGATGGACTTGAACCCACTCTGCTTCCCAACGCAAACAACCTTACCCAACTCTGGTTACTCCACATTGTAGCCCTCCGCTTCATCATCTATAAAATAAGGATGATAACACCCACGCCTCAGAGTGGTAGTGAGATCAGAGCAAGATAATGCACCGAAAGGATTTAGCACAGCTCTTGGTACCAAGCGAGCGACTCAAAATATTTCACTGTCGGCTGTGTTACTGTTACCAGTGACATCACCTGACCAGACCATGCACTGACTGGAATTCTGTTTGTTCCTGGTCACTTCTAGTATGAAGAATAATCTTACTGTGGTTTCCCTGCAACGGCTTTCCTGAGGGGTCCTGGCTACTTCTCCCACCATGCTGACTCCAGCCACATTGGGCGGACCTAGTTTCCCATCCCCTCTCCCACCTCGCTGGGTTCCACACTCAGTGAACAGTCCCGGGGTCCATCCTGCACTCCTCCACATCACCCCTCTTCCAAGCCTCCCCCACCACGCCCAGCCTGGCCAGGGCGCCCTTCCTTCCCACAGCACCTTGGAAAGAACCTCTCCTGTCCTTCTCCACACCAGGCTGTAATCTCCTCTGTCTCATCCCTGCCGAGGAACCAGGATTGGCAGAACATTCAGCTCCAGAGTGGAAGTGCTGATTTCCTGGGGCACCATGATGAGGCTCTGGGGCTGCATGTGGGTTGGTGGGAAGGAGGGCAGGACCGAATCACTATACCACTGCGGTCGGGGGTGTGCCGCTATCCTCATACTGGACTCATCTGCGAGGACTTCGGTTTCATCTCACGGAAACCTCCGAGTCCTCATGTCTGGCACCAGTAGCTGCTTACAAATCATTTGCTAACGGGATGAGCACCAGCTGTCCTTCCACGCTGCTGAGATCACATCATCAGCACCCTGCGTCGGTCATCGACAACCCAACTCCCAAGGCTGAGCTATAAATCAACATTTTGCATTTACTGGCTGCTTTGGAACAGCCTTAAACTGAATGACAGTAATTCCTTGGCTGCTCTTAAGTGAAATGAAAAAGGCATATTTGAGCCAAGTATGTGTACATCTCAGAGTTGAAAACCAGAGTCAAAATAGTTTTATGGATCCTAGCTGTAAGCACCATATTTTTTGCAGGCCACTCATTTCCAAGTGTCAAGTAAGAAGAGACACAACCTCAAAGCATTTTTTTAATTCAGTGAACAAATAGAATCAGAATGAGTCCAGATTGAAACCAAAAGTCAGTGTGGCTGAATATCCACAAAGGCACAAGAGATCTGCTTGACTCAAAGTTGTGGTACAAGAACTAGGAGATAACATACCACTCAGGTGAAAGGAAATGCCAGAGACAAAGCACAACAGATCAGAACATGGAATAATGAGCTCCCATCCTGCCCCTGGATGCCAACCCCAACCCCTGCCAAGGAAATCTCTAGAAATGGCAGAAAACTCTACTGGAAATATGGAAGGATGAAAAAGAGGCAAAAGGCCTGAAAGAGAACAGACTGGAAAAAAATAATAGATCACTAAGTAAAGATGGCAAAGATCTCATTTTTAAAAAGTATATTTAATGAAAAAATACCATGTACTGAGATATTCTTGCTAATACAGGGACCATGAGCAACCTAAGAACACTGCTTGTCTTTCCCCTGAAAAGTGCCAACAAGGAATTGTTTCTCTGCAAGTACCTACGAACTCACAGGAAATAAAATCCCCACACATCTTCTACGGGAAATCTGGCCTGAATATCCAAAAGCCAGAGCACCTGAGGTTTAGAAACTTAATGGAATCTGGTTGAAATCTCAGACTTGAGAGCCAAGGTCATGAGGATAAACATGGCCATGTTTTTGTCAATATCCTCCTCCTCCCCTTAGCTTTCCCAAAAGGGGGGTTTGGAGAGCCTTCCTTTCTGATGATCGATATCCTTATAATAAGCTTGCATCTCTACAAATTTCTACTTTAGAATGTTAGAGTCAAAACACAGTATAAAAAGGACAAGGGGGCCCCACAGTGTCTCTGTCACCACCAAGTGGTCACCATTCAACCAGACAGCAGTGCCTCCTCCAGGATGCGGACCCAACACTAAAGCGTCCCACCAACTCCTACCTTCGCTCACACTCCCACACCTGCATGCCCTCAGGAGGCAGCCACCACCAGGGCTCTGCCTCCACCTCCCTTCCAGGGCAAAGATCACGGAGAAGGACAAAACCAGAAACTTCCCAACCGCCTGCATGTGACAGGAGCAGACAGAAATGGATCAAGAGCACCATGATGAAAAGTAACCAAGGGACGACCTCCTGCCTGGTGGACATCCAAAAGCCCAGGAGAGCTGCATCGAAAGCAAAGCCGTCGACCCCATCTCAAGATATGCATTAGGAATGCCTTAATCCACATTATTTTCATCACTCTGCACGTTTGCCCATAATTTGTTAATGCTATCTTCATCTCCTGATAGCCAGCTAGATACGCTGCCATTAAGAGGATGGGAGTTAATCCCTCCACTGCCAGAGGGAACGTGAAACGATGCACCTGCTTCGGAAAACAGACTGACCGCTCCTCGAAGGGTAATTCCACTCCTAGGCACATACACAAGTGAAATGAAATCATGTCCACGCAAACGGTCGTGCGTGAATGCTTACAGCAGCGTGATTTCTGTTAGTCCCAAAGTGGAAGCCACCCACATGTCCATCAGCAGAGGAATGGAAGAAGGTCACGGGCACACCTCCACGGTATACCACGGAAAAGCCTCCAGAACAAGAAGGAACACGGCACTGAGATGCGCAGCAACACAGGTGAACCTTGAAAGCGAGTCAAAGAGGTCAGACGGAAAAGGGCACGTGTCCTAGGACTCCCCTTATAGCCCAGGTCCAGAAGAAGCAAAGTCAGAGCCAGAAAGCCGATCAGTGGTGGCCAGGCTCTGGGGTGGGGGAGGCTGGGGAGCGACTGCTCACAGGTCTGAGGTGTCCATTTGAGGTGATAAAAATGTTCTAAAACGGACCATGGTGATGACCGCACAACTCTGTGAATACACTCAATACCCTGAACTGTGCACTTTAAATGGGTAAATTCTATGGGGTGTGAATTATATTTCAATAAAGCTGATTTTTTTTTTTTTTTAAATACTTGAACCAGGCACGCGTCCCAGAAGCTGGCCCAGGGAGTCACTGCACGGGAGCCTCTCCCTGGATGCACACTGAGCCCACCTCAAATATTGGGGCCCCCTCAGCCATCTTGCTGACCCCTAGTCTGCTAATTAAAAGGCAGGGACCAGGGAGGCATGGTGGAACCGAGGGCAGAAATGGGGCCAAAACAGCATTTCTAGAACAAGGAAGGTCAGCCTGCCCATGACCAGTGGATCCATCCTGTAAAAACCAAAGCCCAGAGCTGACCACAGAGGTGAAGCTGAGCTCAAGGCAGTCTGGGGAGGAGAAGGCCAGGAGCAGGGGAGGGGGTAGGGTGGGAGCTAAGAGGATCCGGCTGACGATGCCCACGTCCCCCTCAAACAGGACCAGCCTGGTCACGGTCCCCATGTTCCCTGCAGCCTGGGTGTGGCCTCCCCTCTTCGCCTTGCTCCCCTGCTGCTCTTCTCCAGGGACATGTCCACCATCTTGCCACCCAACCCTTCCTGGTTTTATGCCACTTGTGTAAAAAAAACTGCATCACTGACCCGGGGGTCTCAGTCGAGTGCCCCGTCCGAGGTAAAGTGCACCTGTGGCGTGCAGAGAGCACAGATCTTTACCACTCCCGGGCAGGTGTTCAGTGCCCAGACCCTCACCCCTAAATGCATCTGGGTTCAGTCTCAGTGACAACAGGACAGAATCCCACATGTTTGTGAATGCCATAATGCCCCTGGCTGGAAGACACCAGGCTACACAGAGCCCGGGCATCTTCCGTGCGGTCAAATCAGGCAAATACCAATACACAAAGCTATGCCTGGGGGTTTAAGTGGAGAAACTCAGAAGTCTTGAGAAGTCACCAGTCATCATTTGCTTCACCTGTCCAACATGTGGTCCCTGTGACAAGTCACCACAATTAGGATCACCGTCTCTGGCATCCCACTGATCCTGGCTCAAATGACGGCTCACATCCTCGCCGCAAATGACCAAGACTGCACAGCCTTGGGAACAAGGCCTCTCCGCTCCGTGCCTCAGTTTCTACGTCCGGAAATCAGAAAACAAGAGGCTTGCCTCCTGCAGTTGCTATGAGCAAAGTCACACCACACACTTGGCTAGCCCCCCACCTCAGAGCAAATGCTCAACGGCATCTGCCACTCCCGGTGTCAAGGTCAACGGGCTTCTGCAAAAGTGGCTGATGGGAGCTCCTTCCATGGAGAGTTCATGTTCTCGATTAAAGAGCAGACACAAGAGGTCTCCACTTGAAATCAGTTTATTAACCATTATTTCAGAGGATTGGGATGTCTCAAAACAACACATTCTATTTCCTGGACAATAACCGAAGAGTAGAATCGTTTTAGCAGAGTGAAGCTGTCTCGAGCATTAGGTTTCGTAACAATTCAGGCCGGCATTTCATACAAGGGCAAATTTGTGCAAGTTGCCGCTGTCCTGATGTTGCCTGGGCATGAAGCCAGGGCACCATCTACCACTTCCTCTTCTGAATGCACAGTCCCCTGACATCAAGTGACAGGTGGCAGAGAGTAATGGGTGTTCACAACACAAGGGGAGGCCCATTGCTATGGGCCTCCTTTCTGATCTCCCCAATGGTCTTCTTACTTTCCACAAATCTGCCACGTGAAGACCGGCAAAAGATTGCCAGGCAAGAGATCTGATGTCTTTGCTTGCAAGATACCTGAGACTAGATTTTCTCTAATCTGCAGGAATATTTTCTTTAAGCCCGAGAAAGATCTTCCTGTAATTAGTAGATACACTACTAATAAATCCTTAATAGATAAGGCCCTCCAAAGTCCTTAAATGGAGTTAACTGAGAACTGAAGAAATACGTCCATATATTTATTTATTAATAATATTAAATATGCCCATAGATCTTTCTACTGCAAGGTCCTTCCCATCTGTCAGGACGGCCATAATGTTAATGAATCAAACAGTGTAGCACTTTGCTCAATTTCTCTCTCAAATATGGTATTGATTCAGGCAAAAACAAAGCGGAATCAGAACTTCCAGAAAGTTATACACTCTGCAGAGAATTACAGAATTCTGAATTAATGCCCAAACTAAGAATCCCTGTTCGGGATTCATACTTCTTTAAGAAAACACGTTATGCCCAAACCAGTAACTGTGAGAGCAAATAGCACCGGCAATGTGCTCAGTAGGTTTTTGCAAAAAAACATCCTTCCCCCAAAACGTGAAGACAAACACTGATAAGTACCTTAGACCGAAAGTGACACAGTAACTTTCCCATGAGTACCTGGGTGGGTTGCAGCATGTCCCAAGAAAGCTAAGAAGTGTCATTTGCTTCATTCCCCCACAAGGCGTTACAGTGTGACAGTCCTTGTGACTTATAAACATAAACAGCATTGTTTACCTTGCTTTAAAAAAAAATTTTAGGAATTAAAAAACAATTGTTTTAAAGATTTTATTTATTTATTTGACAGAGAGATCACAAGTAGGCAGAGAGGCAGGCAGAGAGAGAGGAGGAAGCAGGCTCCCTGCTGAGCAGAGAGCCCCATGCGGGGCTCGATCCCAGGACCCTGAGATCATGACCTGAACCGAAGGCAGAGGCTTTAACCCACTGAACCACCCAGGTTCCCCCAAAACAATTTTTTTTAAGGAAGATTTTTAAGTAATCTCTACACCCAACATGGGGCTCGAACTCACAACCCTGAGATCCGGAGTCACACGCTCCACCAACTACGCCAGCCAGGCGTCCCATTACCTTGCTTTTTGAACTGAGTTCTGCAATTTCCCTGAACACCTAGGCAGATCTGCAGAGCCTCGGGCACAGCACCAGAAGAAGGGGCCTGGGTCAGTGCATAAGACCCGGGACAAGTCCCAGGCCAAGGCTAGACCTGGTGGGGGTCCAGTGTGAAGAGCTACCAGCAGAATGGATGGATTAGGCACCTGAGCCCTTCCCTCAAGGGGTTGTGACTGGGGAGAGGTTTGGGTGGAGTCAGGAAACTGGGTTGTGGTGATCAGCTACGATGACCATGGTGTAGGGGACAACTGGGAACCACCAGACGGCATCTGAGATCACAATGTTCGCTCAGAGGCACAGTCTGGGAGCCTGAGATTAACAGAAGGTAATTAGAGCAGAAGGCTCACAGGACAGTAAGATAATGGTTAAAACGAGCCTGGTGTGATACCCAGTCATGCTTAACAGGTGCAATTATTACTCCTGACACTTACATACCTACGTGTGACGGGGTGGGGAAAGAGAAATCAGGAAGCGGGTCCATAAAGCAGCCAGCACAAACGGATGTGGACCTGAGTTCGAGCGGCTCTCGGCACGGAGGGAAGGATCTTTAGGATACTGACAAACTGAACATCAAGGAAGAAGACGAGTTTCGGGATTTACGTGCTTGGGAGACTGAGGAGTACATTTCAGGGAAACAGAAAAGTTATAAGAATTGAGAGACTTGGGTCCCAACTCAGTGCTTAGGTAGTTAAAACACCAAAGAGCACACACTCCACATCACCTCAAAGACCAGAGGTCAAAGCTTCGGTTCTGCCACGCCCTATCCTCCGCAAGCCACGTGGTTACAGTTATAAGAGGCTCTTGTGTATTTCAATTCCACATTTAGTGGACAAGAGAGAAAGAACAGGAGTGTGGGCGGCCAGGTAAAAAAAAAGATGAACACAATGGATGAACACATTGGGGGAACACAACGGAGCAAGGTCTGACACTCTCTGGCCAGATTTCCTATGGATAGACCGCAACACGGCAATTAAAAAGAAAACCTAACGCAGAAGAGTTCAACCATACCTGCCCTAGGAGATGCCTCGCTTCACGTTTCACGGGCGACACGATTATTTCATGTTCCTCTAAGCCCTTGTGAAAAATGCTAGAGTCTAGTACTTACTACCACCAGGAATTTACTTATCTTCAGAGGAGATGTTATAATTGCCAACACAGTACAACGACAACAAAATAGCATATAAGCCCATACTTAAATTGGCTGCTACAAAGAAAGTTAAAATCAATGTATGGCGGGAAAAAGATTCAACAAAGGGAAGAGTAGTGTATCTTTACTTAAGAAATAAAAAGAAGTGACTTAAAATGTATAGGAGCTGCTTACATAACCCTGAAGACAGACCCCCCACAAAAGTATTATTCGGGAACAATGCACATTTTCAAATGAATTCAGTTTTAAGTCTTTTCACTGTGTCTTAGAGGAATTGAGATATTACAGGTAATCATTTTGGGAGTTGAGCTAAGCCTATTAAAATGGAGACAATATTTCTGTACAAAATGTTAGAACAAATTATTAACAATACAAATGATTCTGTTAATTAAGCAGGCTAGAACTCAATAGTCAGACGGATTTTTTCAGATTTTAGAAAAACAGCTTAAAATGTCTTTACTTTGTACTAACACCCAAATTTGCCTCGGCAAATACTTTGTATTTTTTTAGATTTTATTTATTTGAGAGAGCAAAAGGGAGAACGAGAATGAGAGAGGGCACACAAGTTGGGTGAGGGGCGGGTGAGGGGCAGAGGGAGAAGCAGGATCTCCACTGAGCAGGGAGCCCAATGTGGGACTCGATCTCGGAACTCTGGGATCATGACCTGAGCCGAAGGCAGACACTTCACCCACTGAGCCACACAGGTGCCCTGCAAGTACCTTTTAAATTATGCCTGGGCAACCATGAAACAGCAGAGCTAGAGGTCAATCTTCATTTGAACAATTTTTATTTTTTTCCACTTTCTCCAAAGTGGAAAGGATGGCTATGTTTCATGAGCTCCACAGACCATCGAACTGCAGGAGCCTTCGTGATCTGAGACCCCAGTCACGAATTCAGACCCGCCCTCAACAAAGCCACGTTCTATTTGCACTTTTCAGAGGAAGCTGACTTCTAGGCCAACTCTTCTTGCGAACTGTTTTTTGTTAATATGCTTTTTTGTGAGTGTGTCTAATAATAAAGGCCATGATCTCTTTGTTCTGGCCTCGTTATTCCACTCTAGGGGCCTGGGGAGGTTTTTTTTTTTATTTTGTTGTTTTGTTTTTTACACTGGTCTGGCACGTATTAGCCCACGAGCAGGCACAGCCATGACGTTTCCTGCCGAGATTGGCACAATATCTGCAACCACACAAGGGCACTCAATCACAGTAGCCACGAGACTATCGTTTCCGGGGACCGTCGGCAGCAGGACGGGTGTACTCTGTAACAAACAGCAAGTCAGGTGACGGGCATATCCTTGGTTTCCCAGCATAAAGCAAGCCCTCAGAAACGGCCTCGTGTGGGAAAGCCTTCACAAATACATGCACGCTTCAGAAAACATGTCCCCACACCTGTTGTAGTTTAAATAAATGCAATGTCTTATGTGTTCCGATGGGGTTGGGGGCTTATGTCTGACTCTTGCCAAAAGCTTTTCTTCAACACCTACTTACTCCATGCCTGGCACGGAGCAAGAGCCTGAGGAAATGAAGGCCACTGACGGAAGGAGCGGAGAGACCCCATCAAGGGAAGGGGCAGACGGAGCAACTGGTCCTCGAAATACCTTTAAGAGATGCCGTACTATAAAGGTGCAGGGCTCCAGGCAGCGGGAGGTCAAGTTCGCCAGGGAAATCCCCTCCTCGCAGCAGTCCCGACACTTCAGGGATGTGACCAGACACAAACAGGTCTGCTTCTCGGAAGCTTCCTGATCTGTCCAAGGGCTGCACGAACACCTCGCCCTCCCCGGTGTCAAGGTGGTCACAGGCATCGGACAGGAGGTTACAACACACAGGTTTAGATGACCCAGAAGCACAGGCCAAGGTAAGATGCTCCGTCCGATTTGGCAGTCAGCCCTCTGGCTCATTGGAGAAACTGTCAAAGGCTTGTTGCCCTGAAATACTCTGCTACGGATTCTGGTTCTGCTTGACCCGCCTCCTCCCATCCCCTTGGGCTCTGAGCCCTGAGCCTTTGACCCCACATTCGTGAGGCCCTTCCCTGCCACCCTGGCAGCCAGGAAACCCACGCCCAGCCAGCCTGGTTCTGCACGATCTCCCCATGTCCCAAAACCTCCCACATGCTCCAGGTTAGAAGCACGCTCCACGCCCCACCCCTGCCTTTTAAACTGCTATGGCAATGACCCCCTTCCAATACGCTCTTCGCTTGTGTACGCACATCTACATACACACGTGCGTAAATATCTATACACACATATGTATATGTAATCATGACAATTCTTCTCTGTATATAACCTAGAAGATACCTGTGTTCTATCTGACAATCAGCCCTCTGGGAAGGCGCTATTCTAATCCTAAATTTATAAATGAGAAAACTAGGACCCAGAGGGTCCTTGTTAGTAGGTATGAATGAGTGATGCTTTCTGGGTTCAAAATATGTTGTTGCATTTGTTTGCATAAGGTCCTAAAACTCCCCTAGCTAACTTTTTAAACATGGTTTTAGCTTCTTAAATATTTTTAAGTCACCTTTGTCTGCCCATTGCTAAAAATCAAATTAAAATGTAAGAGTATTTTAAAACTACATCTATGCTAAGTACCTGTGCTTTAGTAGAACATACCAAATTTACAGTGATGGATAAATTAGATTTCCTTTTTAAAAAAGGTAAAAACGGACATGAAAAACCGGACATTAATGCTCAACCAGAAAGCTTATAGGTCTTCTGAATCTGTTAATAGCTTGAAAACTGGTTTGCACAAGTTAGGCTGGGAAGGCTAAATGAGGACACCAATAAATAATAATTACATGGTTACACAAGAGCTTCAAATACAAACTCATAGTGCTTTATGATACTTTATCCCAAACACACACACACACACACCCCAGACTCACAAGAGAGAAAGAGCGGGCACAACAGGAAAAGTAGGTTTCCCTAGTCACCCATCCAATCAGCCGCTGATCTAGTCCCAACACAGAGTCAACTCCCTTTCTCTCCGTGGCCTCCTCCCCTCAATAAACCTTCCCTTTTCCATCCTGTTTCCCCTGTGTATCCTTCAAATGATTCCTTCAAATCCTACTACTAGAAAAAAATTTTCTTCCAAACAATTTTATCCACTTCTTTGAAGAACAAATTCCTCCTCCAACTCAAGGTTGATCCGTTGGGCACGGAGTTCCTCACAAAATTCCGCAAAGGGGCGGATTTCACTGCTATTGGCCCCCATCACACACCCACACAGATCTTTCACATCCGTGTCATTTCTCAGAGCACCCCTTAGTGAGGTAAGTGGAACAGACAACAGTGACTCCTAAAGACAAAGAGGACACCCAACGGTCCAAGACAGGTCTGCTACACTTTCTCTGGAAACTTGCCTAATTGGTTCTTCACTTTCCCTAGATTCACGATCGAAAAGGGCAAATACGTAGTTACGAAAGGAATTAATGTAAGAGGAATATTTAATAACAAAACAAGAAAACTTACTCAGTTGATCTTTTTGCTAAATTAACCTACCAGAACCAAATGTCTAGTTTTTCGGAAGAGCAAAAGAACCTACAGTCAACCACTAATTCTAAGTTCCATCTTGTATTCTAATTCTTGTTCTTAAAACTAGGTCAATGCAACTGTGAAATTAGGTGAAAATCATAGCAACATTAAGAACACGCACTACATCGACTAGATCATTCTCAATGGCTCTTAAATCAAGGTCTTCAAAACTCAGAGTTTCACAGAAACCCCAGTTACGAAATGAGGGGGTTCTTACCCCTCCTTATGTAGTCTGCACAGTTTATAAGCTTTTCTTTTTTTGAATATATGGTATTAATTATCCCACCAAAACATATAACTGAAGCCTTTTAAATTTTTTTAAAGATTTTATTTATTTATTTGACAGAGACAGAAGATTTTATTTTTTTATATCTTTATTTATATAAAGACATAAATCTTTATTTATATAAAGATTTTATTTATTTATTTGACAGAGACAGCAAGAGAGGGAATACAAGCAGGGGGGATGGGAGAGGGGGAAGCAGGCCTCCCGCAGAGCAGGGAGTCCGATGTGGGGGTCAATCCCAGGACCCTGGGATCATGACCTGAGCTGAAGGCTGATGCTTAATGACTGAGCCACGCAGGCACTCATGTAACTGAAGCCTTAACTAGATGTATAAAAATAATCAAACCTTATCTTTAAACAAAAGGAATGAGAGTAATTTTAAAATGTGAACTACAGTACTAACCTCTTCCCTAAGACAAAGTCCAGGAATTATAAGCCTGGAGTAGGGACTGGATTTTCTGTCAGGAAAAGATTCCTCTCATTGAATTCAACTATAGCAGGAACTTCCAATTTCTTTTTTTTTTTTTCCCTTAATTTTCTTAATTTTTTTTTAAGTAGGCTCCATGTCTAGTATGGAACCCAATGCAGGGCTTGAACTTACGACTCTGAGATCAAGACCTGAGCTGAGATCAAGAGTCGGATGTTCAACCAAATGAGCCACCAGGTGCCCCAGGACTTCCAAATTCTTAACTGGGGCTGTTAATTTTCAGTAGCCAAGTGAGAAATCAAAGACAACAGAACTAGTTTTTCATAAAGCTTAATTTCTTCCCCTTTAAACAGCCGTCCTATTCTACATCTTCCCTACTCTCGGTGTGGTATCATCGTCAGGCGTGACTCTTGATTTCAGCTCAGGTCTTGATCTCAGGGTCATGAGTTCAAGCCCCAGGTCTCGGTCCATGCCGAGTGGAGCCCACTTAAAAAAAAAAAATTGCTTTTTAAAATTAAAATAACGGCAAGAATTATCCAGTGCCCTTACCTGACAATATAAAAGGTGGGATAACTATGTTGGTCCAGAATCTTGGGACACAGGGATCCCAAGGCCACGAACCATCCTCCTACAGGTGCAGCAGCCACGTGACGAGAAACATCAGAAACAGAATGTCTGTGGCCAGCCACGTGCATGGTTGTATCACTGATTTTGTTTTCAAAGTAAAATAGGGCCAAACAGAAACACAAGACTGGAGAACTCATTATAACACTACTATCTTTAAGCGTCACAAGACTAAAGAGGATTTAGATGGAGGTTTGTTCACACCAAGCTTTCTGGCAACACTGAAAACCACCGTGAAATCACGGAAGGGTGGCAGTCATGGCTGGGTGTGAGACTGTATGTTCTAGAGTCAATCTGCCAGATCCCTTTTCTTCCTTCCCTCCCACACCGGAGCATGAAAGCAAACACCTGGCTCCAGAGAGTTCATTACCATGGGAAAGTTCTAGATTTTGGTCATCATAGAAGAGCACGTCCCATCCTCATCTTCCAAAGCTTCCATCGTCTCACTTCTCTGCTGTCAAAGTAGCTACGACAGGACGAAGAGAAGCCGGGTGACAAAAAGAGCTTCCTCATCAGCCGGCTTGTATGGAAAGGCGGGGAAGATCATTACAGTATGGGGCCTGCCTTTGGGAGGACACTTCCTAATACACGACAGGTGCTAAGTATACACCATGTCAGCACACCCCTGAGCACCCTCCCCCTTTCCGCAAACCAACCCTGAAAGGTAAGAAGGACCATCGCCACGTCGCGGGTGAGAAAACAGATGACTAAGGCTATGTAATTGTCTAAAGTTATTCGGATGGCGGCAGTGATAGCGGGGGACCCTGCTGACTTTATGACCAGACTCATACTTAATCGCTGAGATACACCTCTCCAGACTACTTAAGGTAAATCACTGGCCTCAACACAGCCGTAACTGAATCTCTTTGGGTCCGGTAGAATTTGAAATGTACACAGCCTAGAAGAAGCCTGTCTTCATTCCTTCATCCCCTCAATATTAGGGGCAATATTCTGGGCTGTGCTGGGGTGACGCCGAGGACCATAAGAAACACGGCCTCCACCCTCATGGAAATCAGAGGCCACGGAAGGAGACATACAGTAATCAAACAAGCTTTTTATAAAGATTTTTAAAAAACAGGAAAACACCCAAATCATACTCGTATAGGACTCCGCGACCCTAAAGACAATGTTGCTATCAGCTGATTAATGCTGATAAGCACCGAAATGAAAGTAGCAACCACAAAAACAGAACCGACATTTGGGTCAGCATTTCTCAACATGAAGGCCTGGTAACGGGCGTTCATTTGACCAACAGCTTTTTTCGCTGTCTGGGAAGTATGATGAAGTAGACAGACTTTTTTTTTTTTTTTTTTAAACTGCGGGGCTTAAGATTAAATGTGTGCTTTTATTTTGGAAAAATAATGGAGCCTTTCGCAAACTGGATTTGGCCAATCCCCTACCCGCTCCGCTTCTCTCAACATCATTTAGGACTAGTTTAAGTCTTTGGGAAACTCTAGCAGCTGATCCTACCATTAGTGAAACACCGGGAGTTGATACCTACCAGCTACGGAGAGAAGGACCAGTCTGTCCACCAGACAACTCATGAGGCTGGTGTCTACACTGGCATCATCACCACCATTACTGCAGACAGCAGGCCCACTTGGTTATGCTGCTTAAATTGAAGTCCTAGAGGCTACAGGTCGGGGCTTTCCTGGAGCGGTGCCTAGGCATCAGCATTCCTTGTGGGCATAGGAGTTTTTTCAACTACATTTAGAAAAATGAATATCACTCAGGAAGATTAAAATAGTAGGACCTAGACAGGCAGCGCTTACAGTCTCTACCTGAATTAATTGTTTTAAAAGCATTTTTCTCCTTTCATTTTGATAAGTGGAAAATAGCTTCAGTCTATCATCTGCACGTTATATGCATTTATTGATGGCTAGAGCCTAACTGGCTGCCGGACACCCAGGATTGTACCCCCTGCCGCACCTTTTTTTTTTTTTTTTTAACATAATGGCTTTTCCAAAGGTAACTAAAAATACACTCAAAAGACAGCTTCTAGGCATCATTCACATAAAAGTCCGTTATGACTACATTTGCATTGGCAATAGTCTTTATGCCACTAGAATAAAGGACAAACTATAAAAACATAAGTTAACGACACCAGCAACAAAAAAGGTCACACTAGTTAGGAGGATACATTTACAGACTGTTGCAGTTTTGTGGTTGGAAGGGGAAACTATTCCATAATACATTCACAGCAAAATATTTCAGGATCTGACATTCTCCTCTTACGTATGCTGAAACTGAATCGTAGTTGCAGGATTCAGACATCAGTCAAACATCTGGCAAAGAAAACAACACGAAACAGCATAGAAACCCAGATTAACAGCGAATTTAGAGAAACTTCCAAATGTTGTTAAATAAATGTCCTTATTTCAGAAGACACTTGTTCACAAAGTATCTGAACGAGTCAACTTAGCGGTGAAGAAAACCCACCGATGTATTTTGTTCTTCCCCATCTTGGTTTGAAATCTTCCCAACATTTCAGAGCAGCTAAAATATATGCCAGCCATACAAAAGAAATTAAGATAGCAGGCTCGTACGTCCGCCTTAACCTACAAACAAAAGCCCTATTTGCTGTCTTTCGGAGCCAGCAAGATAAAAGGATGAAGAGCCCAGATGGCTTACACTTTCCTCCACACAAAGTAACCAAGAAGACGAATATCTAAACTCTTTACTCAGTAAGCCTGGTCCTCATGGCAATTTTAGGCCTGGAATTTCTGTAAGACAAAGAGGAATGCTTTTAGGCAAGTGAGAAATTACTTGGTCTTACACAGCCATCCCTTGGAGTATTAGTCCTTCTGTCGAGCCCGGCAATCACAGGAAAGACATTTTCATCAAAGAGCCCTACCAATTCATTCAGCGATTTCTTATTTATCCTGGCCTGACATTAAACCCAACATTCCAACTCCCAGCTGCTTTTTTTTTTTTTTTTTTTTTTTTTAATAATTTTAGAGGGGCTGGCTCAGTCAGTAGGGCAGGGGACTCTTGATCTCCGGGTTGTAAGTTCAAGCCCCACGTTCAGTGCAGAGATTACTTAAAATCTTAAAAAAAAAAAAAAAAAAAAAAGAACTGAGAAAGCAAAATACAATTCTCAGTTAAAGAGCATAAAAACCGTAACGGACATTGGTAAGGAGAAAGAGATGAGGCAAAGCTCACATACAGAGAAACACAACGTGTTTGTAATTCTGATACGTTAAAATGAGCTCTAAAAAACTAGGGGGCATGGGAGGGGCAGGGAGATGGAGGGGACAGTAAATACCTCATCCAGGGTTTTTCCTGCCATGTCAAATGGCTTTTAACTAAAACAGTAGACAATATGAAAATTTTATTTCTGGGTACCTAGGTGGCTCAGTTGGTTGAGCGACTGCCTTTGGATCAGGTCATGATCCCGGAGTCCTGGGATCCAGTCCTGCATTGGGCTCCCCGCTCTATGGGGAGTCCACTTCTCCCTCTGACCTTCTCCGGTCTCATGTTCTCTCTCACTCTCTGTCTCTCAAATAAATACATAAAATCTTAAAAAAAAAAAAAAGGCAAAAAACTTTATTTCTACCTTGGGGTCGATTTTATATTTCTGAATTTGAAGTCCCGCAAGGAGAGAATGAAGACGTAACCGTTACTTTCTGGGACCTTTTTCTCCCCCCTTCCCCGGTGTGGTTTCACACTTGTAAAGAAAAAGCTGTACTTAAACCCAGAATCTCACCCTCAGCTACGTACCTTTTTTTACACTGGGAAGTCAGGTACCAAGATACTGAGCCCCCCCCCCAAAATCATTTCTGTCTCTGCAACAGAGAAGTGGTCACGAGCAGATCTTTATAAGTGACTTTTTTAAAAAGAAAAACCAGAAATCTGGGTTACAGATTTGCTACGGGATCAAAATGATATCAAGCCAATACAAACCACAGAGAATTCTGAAACGCCAGGCTCACGCAGCATCCCCACATCAGGGACAATGGGAGGTAGGGACCTTCTGAGACTTCAGATTTGCAAAATCGTGCTCGTGATTTCTCTTTTATTTGTTGAATTAGGTGCACTGGGATGATCCCACCAAATAAAGTCAACGTAGAAAAGAAAGAAGTATCAATATACAAACACAATATTACTGGCTCATTCAGTTGACGAAATTAGTGAAGATCTGCTTATTAGCAGCTAGGATGGACAGAGGGACAGAGACATACACACAGATGCAGTGAACAAGCCCTATAAGAACAAAGTCTTAAATAACCAACCCCATTAAAAAAGCCTGGCTTAAAAAAGGTCACCAAGCAGCACACAGTACAGATTCTAGGCCACACACGAGCTGTCTGTGAATGACAGAGACAACGGCTTAATCCTGGAGATACAGAAACAGCTTTCCTCTCCTGGCACGTGTACACTGACTCCTTCACTGGGTCTTATTTTCAGTTCTATCCTCAGCACATTCATTCACAAAGGTTTATTGGGCAGCAGGTACCCTAAAATTAACTCACTTTATGCCTCTGGCTTCCGAACATTAATCGAACCTCTTTAACAGGTTTTGTGACTCGAGGCCAGGAGTCCCTCACCAGAGGGCGGGCCATTTGGCCTCACTTCTTCCAGTCCATTTGGGTTGGTCTCCAGGCCCGTCCTAACTGGCCCTTGGGACCCTCCCATGTAGAACCAAATGACTCTCCCAGATGACTTTGATCAAAGCATCCAGGGCCAAGTCCACTCCCATACAAAACAACCTGGCAATACTACATGATCTCCTCTGTCCTCTCCTTCCCCAAATCACTCAAGAAGTGCTTGAAGTAAAATGCCCCGTGTGAACCTCCTTGGCATCTCTTGCAGGAATCCCTCCAAAGCCTTGCCAGGCAGCCCCAGAAGTCGCCAAGGAACACTGTACCCGGGGGCACCAGTAGGGGGAGCAAGACTTCCGAAATGAAGCGGAGATGGTTCAAGACACCACTTAGACCACCTCAAAAGTCCACTGCTGGAAAAAAAAAAAAAATTCAGTATCAAAGGTCACGTCTTCAAGTTACAGCTTCTCTCTTTAAAAACTGCTCCACTTCTCCAACCTTGTCAAATGTCAAGCCAATCTGCAGTGATTCTCATCTGTGCCTTGGGTCAGGATGACAACAGTCTCCCCCATACAGGAAATATTCACGACAATCTGTCACCTGCTTAGGAGTGACAGGAGGAAAATGATGCCTGGCAATCCTCAACTCTAAAATCGGTAGCTTTCCTCCTTTTCCAGATAGATGGGAGGCCCGCTACTTAGCCTCAAAGGCGAAGTCAGTCAGCCCCTCTGCTGTCATTCCGAGCTGTCCTTGAGGTCAGGATGTCCCTCCCTGTGCTACCAGCTCTCCCATCCGGGCTGACATCCTTTCTTCCCAGTGGGAGAGAACAGCTAGTCCGCACTACCGATGTAACTATCCCACCTGCTTCAATTAACCCACTAGCCTCCTCCATGCTATATAACCCACTTCCTGGGCAGCTTCTGTAGAACCCTTTCTCTAAGCCTTAATGGTCTTGCAATCCTCCCAGAACTTTGAAAAAGAGTAACATTTTCAGAGAGGAGACCATAGCTAGAAATAGAATCTAGGAGAAAGTCTAAACTGGTTTTTTTTTTTTAAATGCATATAAGATTTAGGTCACCGCTCTTAATTATCCTAATCTCAAGCTTACACATCAAAATATCATCCTTTTGGAAATATTAAAAGTGTGACCCATTATAAGCCACATGAAAAGTGGCTTTATATGGCTAGCCGTCCTTTCTCCTTTGTATTTTTCTCTGCGACTTAGCTTTAAGAGGCTATTACTTTAAAGTAAAAACGTGACATAGCCATACAAAGGAATATTACGGAGCAATAAAAAGGAATGGGATGCTGGTACACGTGACAACACCGATGGACCGTGAAAACAACTTGCTGAGAAGTGGACGAAGTCGCTCACGGAAGAGGACATGTTGTGGGATTCCCCTCCCACGAGACGTCCAGAAGAGGCCTATCCACAGTGATGGGGGAACAGCTGCCTAGGCTTGGGGCCTGGGGTGGGAATGTTTGGGGAGAAGGGAGACAGTTAAGGGGTACAGGGTTTCTTTTTAGGGTAACCAAAATGTTCCAAATGGACTGTGATGATGGTTGCATAATTCTGTGAATATCATAAAAGCCACTGATTTGGGCGGATTGTCTGGGATGTGGGTCTTACCGCAACACAGCTGCTAAAAGCGAAAGCATGCCTTTTCATTTCGGACTGTAGCTCAAACTTACGAAAGTCATTAACTAACTAAGCCTATCTTATCCCAAGTGCTAAAAGGGGCCTACAGTCTCTTTTGCTCTTTCGGCTAAAAGTAACATCTGCAAACTATCTTGGAATCTCCATCGAGGATAGCAACGAGCCCATAATGGATACTTCTTGAGCAGGACTTCCCTCAGAAAGGCGGGAACTAGTTCCCTCTCTGCTATTTACATATCCATACGGTTGCAGAGAATGTCTCAAACAGGAACATCCGAAATAAAGATGGGGATCCGGATGCTGCCACCGGGGAACGTTTACAAGGCCCATGTACTTACCGTTTGCTAACCAAGTCCTTTCAGTGAAGGGGGGAGGGTGTTGAGGAGGGAGAATAAATTTTTAAAATGAAAGACCTCCAGTTTTTAATTACGAACATTTCTTAAATCAGGGGAAAAAATAAATGCGAAAGTTGGGAAAATCTGCTTTTTTAATCTCCCTGGTTTTTCACCGCTTAGGGAAGGAAATTAGGTTAATCGGACAGGATTTGCCCTTTACAAAGGCATGCTGGCAACATTCCCCAGTGGCCTGATCTCTTTTGGAGTCCTTTGTTACAAAAGCTTCCTGAAACTGGGGACAGCATATGTTCCAGCCCATTGTCACGGGAGTGGAGGTTTCTCAGCGTCACCCCGTAAACATCTGTCATTAGCTGCCTTTGCAAGAACGAAAGCAGATGCCTGGAGCAAGCCACCGTGAACTCTGACACGGCAGGATGGTGGATACATTTCAGAACAGAAGGTCAGTCCAAAAGACAAAAATACTTGAATACTCCAGGGCTGGCTACTTGGTTACCCATCACGGAAGACTTAAAAATTCCACTTAATTATTTAAAAATTATTAGGAGAACTTTATGGGAGATTGCACAAGCCTGCTATGAAGTCTTCATCGAGGAGATCCTTTGGGGGCATTTTTCCCCTCGAAAACTCATGTAAATATTCCACACCATCGTCGCACACACGGCAATGTGCACTGAAGCAATTTAACCTTAAACAAGTTCCCGAAAATGCATTGACAAAGAAAATGAAAAATATCCAAGTAGGACTGTTCAACAGAAGTCATTTCAATGAATCATTTCAGCGAAGCAAAGGAAGAGGGGACTTTGAGTCTACAGAGGGCCTCTCGTCCTAGGGAGTCTCGCTTAAGCTCCTAGATTCTGTTCAGGGCCAGGTCTAAGGGAGAGGAAGGTGGCCAGGATACATAATTTAAGAATCAGCTAGTTGGGAGGGGGGCCTCCCAATGCAGCATGACCCTGGCTGGGTGCTTCCTTACGTTCTGCACCCTCCACACCAGCCTTGTCTTATCCTAGTCCTGGTCCCCGGCCCAAAGTTCTCTCTGCCAGGGCGGCACGGACAATGGGATAACATAGCACAGTAAATCAGAGCTAGCTTTCAAAAGCTTGGGAGTTCTAACCACAGCTGCTAAATACAGAACCAGTCTCCTTCCTTCCCCGGCTCTGACTCCTCACCGAGAAGAGGAGGGCTGTGCCCTGGCCTGGCACAGCCAGTGGCGAGTTAACAACTTAACTGTTCTTCAGTGTTAAAATAGGCATTAGGTGTCCAAATTTGCAGAGTAACTTCTGAAAGTTGTGTCTAAGTCCAATCAACTCATTTATGTGTTGCAATACTTCTAAGAGTGGACGTTCCTTGGAAATGTTTTGGGATATAATTAACACACAACACACAGGCTTTCTTATTTTTGCTGTGGTTTGGGAGTGGCTCCCCATTAACCAACCGCCCCCCTGACCCTCCACTCCTAGCTGGTTACAGACTAAACCACTGACAGGTGTTAGTATTAAAACTAAGATTGCCAGACTACGCCTTGTTTTTCCAACAAGACACCTTTCAAGAAGTAGTCCTGTATGGCGGCAGCAGTCAAAAAAAGTACTTGGACTATGTGAGTGGCCACCTGTGTTTCTAAAGAACATGTTTATTAGATGTGTATTAGATGCTTTTATTTAGAACACGATTTTAAAGAGAAGACAGCAATCCACACACACAGCCCAGCAAAGCCCTACAAACCAGTTTTCAAGGTGTGGCTCCCAGACCAGTATCAGCAGCACCCGGGAGCCTGTCAGAAATGCCCATTCTCAGGCTCCACTTGAGCCCTGCGCAATCAGAAACCCTCGGTGGAGGCCCGGGATCCTGCGGTTTAAGAAGCCCTTGGCGGGGGTTGGGGGGCGGGCGGGGTTCGATGATCTGAGGCTGTTCAGTTCCAAGAGCCACTGCCCTACCGGTAGCAGGCAATAGGGGTTTGTCACTGATGACTTTAATTCCTCCTGGGCAGGGCATTTCCAGCTTGCCAGGACGACAAAATGAGGGGGCTTAACCACTCATCGATCCCGGGGTTCAGAGCTCGGCCTCCCGCTGGCTGGCTGCAAATCTAGATTCCTGGGCCCACTTCCTGCCCCCCCCCCCACGCCCGGGCACAGGGGTTGGGGGAAGGGGGCAGATGGGGGAAAGGGGGACAGGAATCTCAGGAACCAGCTCCCCAAGTGAGTCGGATGGGTGCAGCCAGCGGAACGCACCAGAAGGCCGCCGAGCACTAAACGTCCCATCAGAAGCAACTGGGGAAACTGATCCTTTAGATCAGGGTCAGCAAACTTCTGTGAAGGGCCGGGGGGGGGGGGCGGCGAGGACTTCAGGCCTCTCTGCCCCTCTCGTGTGCCGCAGTCTGAGATGAGGAGCCCGGGAAGGGGCGCGGCTGCTTAAATTCCAGCACGACTTCCCTCAATTTCAGGTCATTTTTCAGGTGTCATAAAATACTCTTCTTTGGAGGTTTCCAAACATTAAAAAAAAAACGCGTGCGGGCAGCAGGCACGGTTTGCCACCGAGGCCTCAAGGCAGGCCGGTCCCTCAGCTCCGAGGGCCGCGGTGTGTGGGAGACACGCGCCCCTTCGACACCAACAGCTGCCTTCAAACAGGCGAGGGTTATTTTTAAGAATTCAAGTTTACTTCGCCTACAGCAACATTATGCGGCTTGGTGAACCACACAGAACATACCGAACGTTTCCACTACCTGAGAAAGTCCACGGGTGCTCCCCCTCCTGGGCAGAATTTCTCAGAAGTGCCCCTTCGGTCTGATCTCTGACCTTTAAACAGGCCAATGCAGTCAGTTTGAAATAAAAGCTGGAAGCTGGCGCTTTCGTGGCCGGTTTAAGAAACAGGAAATCTTAGATGGAAGTTACTAGAATAGGTCTCTCCTAGGCCAGAGTCCCCCTTTCCTCCCCCATGAGGGGCAGCTGCTTGGAATCTACCCACCCCTTCTCTTCTAGGGCTCCCGTCCAGCCCAGGTGGGGTCTTTCCAGAGGGCAGGCGCAGTGCTGGAGAAATGAGGGAAACAAGTTCCTTCCCAGGGAGACGCCTTTACCCATCCCCATCCAGGGCCTTGCCCTCTCTCTCCTGAGAGAGAAACAGGTACAGTTTTCCTTAAGAAACAAATACAATTCCACCAAGATCATCATTGATGGTCTCTGCGCACGAACTTCATCAGCGGATTTCAGGAAGCTGCTTCACCACTGGGATTTCCCCACGGACAAAAAGAAACTGCACAGTATCTTGAGGGGGAGAGAGGGGACCCCAAACGCTGGGTTCTGTTCCAGACCCAGAAGCCAAAGGGGGTGGGATTGCGCAAGAGGGAGAAGGGGAAAATGAAAGAGCCCAGCCTGAGATTCACGCCATCAGAAGGGATGCTCCAGCCCCGCGCTGGAGTCCCCCACCCCACCGGGCAGGGGGCAGCCCAGTTGGGGGCAGGCGGCGAATGAGACCAGGTCAGACAAGGAGGAGGACTCTCCCGTTTACCTCTGATCGATACACCCAGAGTCAACGGGGCTCTCGTTTCAAGGCCCACAGGATCGGGTGGGAACCTTGTTAAAGCAGATTCCCGGGGCCATCTTCCCAGAAGAGGACTCAGCAGCTCCGGGGTGCGGCCAAGGAACCCCCATTCTTAACAAGGGCCCCGAAGATTATCGAGCAGCTCACTGGAGAACCACGCACGGAGAAGCACCACATGGGAGTTTGGGACATTTAAACCCCAAAGTCCCACTCGAGTGGAGTGTCCAGCGTGCGAGGGCGGGAGGAGAGAAGAGAGATGGAAAGATCAAGAGCAGGGGCTCCGCAAAGGGAGAGCGTAAGGCCCCGGGGGCGGGCTTCCCTGTGAATCCCCGCCGGCAGCCGGGGTTGAGGAGGGCCGGTCGGGAGCAGCAGCAGGAAAGCAAGATGGTGAACACAAGATGATGAAACATCAGAATTTTAAAATGTGATTTTTTTTAACCCTTCTATTTCCCCAGAGCAAAAAAACAAACAAACAAACAAAAAAAACAAAATAGAGGCCACCACCAAGGGGGAGGAAGTCGGGGAGGCGGCCGGAGAACCCGATGATCTTGAGCAGTGACTTCGAGGGAAAGCACAAATGTCACGATAAGGACAGCAAGTGCGCTCAATCCCGGGGGCCCACGGAGAGGAGCGAGCGCAGCAAACAGCCAGGACGAGGAGGGGCGGGTGGGAACACCCCCATCCCAAGACTCCCCTGTCCTCCTTCTCATTCCTCCTCAAGAACTGGGAAGACCGTCTGCTCTGGCGCCAAGCCCCGGCTCCATCGGTCATCGCTGACCAAGTGTGGGCTTGCGGACACGTTATCCCACCCCAGCTCGGCTTCTGCCTTACTGCAGTAGGGCTAACCATGCCTCCCAAGGGCAGCTGTAGGATTACAGGGGAGCATCAGTGGGAACGCACCAGCGCGGTGCCTGGTAGAGAGAGGTCACCAGGCACACCTCCTCCTCCCGCCTTTACCCACTCCATATGCCAACCCTGATGAGGAGCATCTGGCTTAGAAACGGGTCCTCCTTCCCCCACCACTCACCAGGGAGGCGATCATGGGAAGGATGCGATTCTCCCATCTCACCACAGCAGCATGCCGGGTTGGAACTCTACAAACACGTTTAAAATCGGGATCAGCCAACAGAGGGCTTCTGGATCCCCCCCAAGTCTTGGTGTACTGTGGGTACTGGGTCTTTGTACATGGACAGGACGATTAGCTCCCCGTGTATATCACGGACTTCTTGGGAAAACTCGTTCCAAATAACAGGGCTATAAATGAATTTTCGGAATGGAATGCAACTCAGTCACAGACAGACAACCACCTGTATTTGTTTTAACAAATTGCCTCTGCTTTTTTTTTTAATTGATTACAGTACACGGTGCCATGTCTAATTCCTGTAGATAATTTGTAACTCGTTTTCTTTCCAAATAAGATCTTCCCATACATTTTTTTCATAAGATAATACTTGTAATAAAGAAACAGTATTTATTTAAGCCTCCAAAATAAAGAATCTATTTTTTAAAAAAGATTTTATGTATTTATTTGTGAGAGAGAAAGAGAGAGAGCGGGAGCCCAAGCAGGGAGAGCAACAGGCAGAGGGAGAAGCAGGCTTCGCACTGAGCAAGGAACCAGACACGGGACTCAACCTCAGGATGCTTGGATCATGACCTGAGCCGAAGGCAGACACTTAACCAACTGAGCCACCAAGGTGTCCCAAGAAGAATCTAGTCTTGATTCAGTGTTTTCTATTTACCTCTCCTGGTCATAAATCGTGACCTGGTCTGAGCTTAGCACACAGGATTAATTAGCTAAGTTCAGTATTCATGGGCACTAAGAATGCAAAATAGTATCCTGCTCATCTGCAAGGATGAGATATCTAATTTGCTAAGTGACCCACAAAATCGAAAGGAACCACGGGACTGACGGCACCTAACCTCTGCCCTTCTCGTCCCGCCTGCACATGAGCGTGGCAGGAAAGGTCTGGAAACACCACAGGCTCACAGAGGCACACGCAGAATGTGCCACTGAGACGCGGAGGCTAGAATCCAAGGACAGAGACCGGCAGAGCAGAGGCAGACTTGGGTACAAATAAACAGATGAGGCCTAAAGGTTGGGAAGAAGAGGCCAAAGTTGGGAGATACCCGCGAAGGAGAAAAGGCAAAAGTGAACAATTTGGCCCCTGGAAGGAGGACAGGAAGCCAAAGAAGGTCATGACCTAGGGGAGAGGAGATACACATTCTCCTACAAAAGCCTTTACAGAGAGAGAGAGAGAATTTGTGTTCAGCTAGAGCCTCACAGGGGCCAATAAATACTGCTAATAGCACCCAATCCCCCAGCCACCTGTCTACCTATCTGGGGGGGTAGGGGTGGGGGAGCAGGGGTAGGGCCCAGCTGTTCAGCCCAAAGGGACGAGGGAAAAGCCGGGTCTCAAACAGTCTGAAATAAGCTGGATTCTAAATCCACTTGGGCTGGGTTCACGTAAAACTATAAGAAGGCAGGTCCCAGAGGCCCGGATCTCTTAGGTCTTAACAATGGATTTTTCCAGTGGTGGTGGAATATGGCAGGTAACAACACAGAAATGGTATGCACTCGTAGTAAGCAGGGCCTGTAACACCTGACGCAGCCCACATTCCTCAGAACACCAACACGTCCTACCGTGTTTGTTACTGAAAAATCCCCACCTCAATGCAGATGTGGAAATGTAGGCGCTAACAGTCTTAGGTTTCAAAATGCTCAAATTTACAACAATGGGTAAAATTTACAATACACAGAGCTATGCAGATTTGCAAAGACACACATGTTTTCACGCGGGAGCTGGGTACACTAATAAACAAGCAAACCTTCCCCCCCCCCCCCCCGTAGTCCCAGAGTGAAAATTAATGGAAATATTTGACTTTCCATCTTTGAGCCACAAGACGCCAAACCAAATTCTTGGAAGAGGTCTAGAGAGTCAAACTCACGTGGCTCTCGGAGCATAAAAATATTTTCTCACTCAAAACCAAGTACTTTGGACACACTGCATTTTACTTGGTCTTCAGCATAAGACTAGAAGTCCCGGTGGTGTTCTGTCTCTGGAGTGCAGACTTCTAAGAAACTCCGCAGGCTGGAGTTTAATATCCATCTCAGAGATGGGTATTTCCAGGATGAAACAGCAAAATGTGGGAAACGCACAAAGAATTTAAATTTCCCAGCTCAGTGCCGTCTTTTTAATACAGCTGCACTGCTCTGATTAAAGCGACTTCCAAGAATAACAGATGGACCCAGACTGATGTTTCAACAAGAGAAGCCAATGCGTCTGATTTTCACAATTATCTGTCACTTGTCACCAGCGCGCCCTTCTTTCCCCTAATGTAGACAGGTCTGCAGACACCTCCTCTTTGAGAAGCGAAAGGATGGGGCAGCACCACTCATGCTCACAGACATGTCACTTGGCCATGGCCAACGCTCAGGCGTGGTCAGTCTCAAATTCTCCCTCCTTTCCTGACATCGTCTATTCCGTAGGGAAGGTTACACAAACCACTACTGTGCTCCTATTTCTAAAAGCAACACAAGAAAAGGTACCCCAGAAGAGAGTAGTTTAAAAAGGAATTACATGGGGACTCTGGGGGGCTCAGTCTGTTAAGCATCTGCCTTCAGCTCACGTCATGATCGCAGGGTCCTGTGATCAAGTCCCACATCGGGCTCCCTGCTCAGCGGGAAGTCTGCTTCTCCCTCTCCCTCTGACTGCCCCCTTGTGCATGCTCTCTCCCCCCACTCCACCCCCGTCAAATAAATAAAAATCTTAAAAAAAAAAAAAAGTAAAAATAAATTACATAGGGAGTTAGTGCTTAACGGGTATGGAGTTTCTGTTTTGGGGGTGACGAAAAGTTTTGGAAACAGTGGTGATGTTTTCACACATTGCTAATGTAATTAATGCCACTGAATTATACATGTAAAAATAGTTAAAATGGTCAATTTTATGTCATGTATATTTACAATAAACACACACAGACACTCAACAATAGAGGAAAACCCAAACTCCAATTCAGAAAAGAAAAGATGTATATCCATTCATTTTTTTCTTTCAACTCACATTTGGATATTCGTGGCAGAGACCCATCACAGAAAATCATTTAGACACCTGGAGATAATGAAAACCCCAAAATACGAAGGTCACAGCCTGTCAAGGTTGTTAACACACACACACAAGAGCCCTGGCTCCAGACGGCGGTGGGACTCCCCAAGCCAGGGCTGTATATTGTTTTAGGGATATGGTGTGCCCCTCGACTGGACTGCAAAAACACTCCCATTTTGTTAAACTTTACTGTCAGCTACCTGGAAAACTTGATCTTTCATGCTATCTTGAAGTGATAAACTTATCAATAAGCTATGACACAAAGTTAAAATAGAGGGTCATGAACATGTTTTTGAGCCGAACCACTTGGAACTGCCGATATTCAACCCTCTCAGCCTGGAGAGATGGCAATTTCACATGGTTCCAATGGACCCACAGGTTCACTGGGTTGGAAGCAGCCTTTGCAATACAAGAGACACTTGAGTCCTGCGAGGTTACAAGGGGCAAAAATAGAACTCATCCACGCTTCCTTCCTTTTGAACACAAAAGGAATAAGATTTCCCCCAAATACGTGCATTAATGCGAAAGTTAAAAAAAAATTGAGAAGGTGATATACTTTTAACAATAACAACACAGGGTTGGAATTACGTCCAGGCCAGCTGTCTAGAAAGCATCTGTCCTGTTGTCCCATAGCTTGGCGGAGACTCACAGTGCCCTGGGGACACTAGTTCTGCATCACGAATGCTGTCCCCGTCTTCCTCAATTTAAGTGTCTCTCTGCAGGTCTCCTGCTTCCACTACCTGCCACTCACGTGAGCAGCCCCAAGGGGCCCCGGGCCGACCCCCGCCCCGGGGCGGGGGGCACACCAACCGCCAAGCACACAGAAGGGACTGGCGGTGAGACCTCTCTCTGCAGCTGCCGGGCCCACAGCTGGCTTTGCGTGCGAAGCATGGAATGCTGAACTCCAGGGCATTCCTGAGCTCTTGGGGGCCAGCTGGGCTGTCAGCTTCCTTTCCGATGAAATTTGCAATTCCGTTAAAATATTTCGGACCCACCCCTTCGCCTTAACAGCCAGATCCGATCTGTGGGCCCCGGAAGCGCCATCACGGAGGTCCAGCCGTCCACCTCCTGACAGGGTGTGGGGCACGGGTGTTGGGCTGCCCCACTGTCCCTTCCCCAGCCCTCAGCAGGCTTGAGGGAGATGCCCCCGGCACCCAGGAGTGGATGCACGTGGTCCACGAACGTCACGTGCTGCATACTCCCTGCCAGGGACACAAAAACGCACTCGTCCTGGCAAAGTGAAGGGAAAACAGCGAAGAAAAAACAGCTGGTTAGGATAGTGAGTATGAGAAAATGATCGAGAAATGCAACAACAAAAATCCCTACGAATCCATCATTAAGTTTCACAAAATTGGGCCCACATTACTAATTCCAACAAGTCAACACTAGAAGATCAAACAGAAAAGGTTGGGATGGCTGAAAATGGGAGGAGCGATCCTCCAAGTAACGGGCCCACTGGGCCCGGTGTCTCCCGTCTGGCTGGAAGAAGTCTGACTTTCCCTCGGGGTGGGGCGGACTTGAGAGTAACCAGGCCATCTAACCGCCTTTTCGTGAATTAATCAAATGAGAACAATAACTTTTAAACCCAAATCTAATCATCCTCGTGGCAAGCCAATAAAGACGGAAGGGTGAGGAGGAGGGCATTTACTTGTAGACTGGGGTGATTAAATCCCCAGCCAGGAAAATATTTCTGAAGACCCCATAGAGAGACAATGCAAACAAAAAACCCCACAGAATCACTGCTTAGAGTAATTGCCTTGATTAAGTTTACTGGGGTAAGCTGAATAACTACCCCTTAAAACACAATTAGGTAAATTGATATCACTGTGAGCTGTTTCAGAGCAATCAAATTAGGCTCTTCTCGGAAAAGAATAGCTCACTTGCAAAGTGAAAAATCTAATTTAGAACTTATTACTCAATTTACAATGTTCCTAAAGGGTGCTATCGTGATGGCCCGGGCAGCTCATGAGTGTTCCAGAAAAGACCGATGTTCAA